>NC_060214.1:88862500-89210000 GCF_021130785.1 Homalodisca vitripennis | reverse complement strand
GGCATTTTCGTAGCAATTATCGGTTTTACAAATCTCTAAAAATGGGTTTAATTTCCTCCATTACTGCTAAAGGTAAGTGGGTATGAGCAGCATGGTCATACATTGTATTTTCAGCTATCGCTCGCTGGTATTTACACCAACTTTCGTCACCGTTTGGACATAAACCGTCAAGATTGGCGTTGCATCACTCTACTAATATGCTTATAGAAAAAAAACTAATTGACAAAAATCTATAAATGTGGTATGAAAAGAAAGCTAAAATCACAAGCTTTAAAATTACATTAAAAACAAAAAAAAATATTTTTTTGCGAAAATTCATGTCCGACCCCCCTTAATATTTTTACAAATTTAAATGTTAACAAATGTTTTTGCCTGTTTGATGAACTTCAGCTGTTAGGTATCAGTTCACATTGTATTAAGTATCGTAGCGCAGTCTGCCGGATCCATTATAAAACATTCCAAGATTATCAAAGATTTATAAATACAAAGTTTGTTAAATAAGAAATTAAAATTTGACCGAATATTAACGGCACAGTTCTTCATTGCTATTTTAATACAGGTAGTAAATACAAAATTAAGACCTAATTAAGAATTTCTACATAATCATTCCATTATTTTCCAGAATTCAGTACGACAACAATAAGAACTTACAACGCAAAATCTTAAACATGGTTATTCTGGAAATTTGCATGAACTTACTAAGGATTTATACCTTATACCGCAAGTTGATAGGTAGTAAGTAGGATTTCTTCCAATACCGCTAATAGCCCTGCAATTGGTGTATATTTTCTTCACCGAGAAAACAAGGCAACCTCGACTATGGTACTGGAAATACCTAAGACCAAAAGTAGTTTAGATTTGACCTATTTAGATTTCTGAGAGCTACGAACGCATATAGATCGGGGCAATAAGGAAGTTTCGTGTGATTTCTTACGATTGGTAGTAGACACCTTTTAACCAAAGTAGGCTCTTCAGACCTGAGTAATTATATATCTTTTTCGTCGAGACAACAAGACAAACTCTAATTTGTTACTGGAAATATTTTACACTGAAACTATATAACAAGGGATAGAAGTAGACCCTCTTTGACTGAAGTAGCTTTCTGAGACCTATATATTTATATTCTTTACCGAGGCTACTAAGTACATTTAGTGTGTATAAATAAAGTATATGACGTTTGGAATATAAATAGTTCGAACCCGAAATCCTCATACACGTGCAAATTTATCTAGGGTTCAATTAAAACTATGATGCTTTTAACTATAAGTACTAAACAAATATGTGTCTGTTGTACGCCTACTTAGGTTTAAACAATTTTAAAGTATGCCAATCTTATTACATAATAAATGATTTGCTAAATAGGATAAAGAGTGTCTTTTTAAAATTGCGTATGAACAGCAAGTAACTGCTGGGTATATTATAAGTACACAAAAACTGGTTTCTCTGAAAACAAACCAAGGGTTCAAATGTTTTCAGCTATGAATTTCCGAAGATAATTAAGTTAAAAAGCCTAAAAGTACAAATAATATAACAGAAATTTGGGATAGTTTCAAGGGAGGGAAATTTAGTAATTATAATCATAATTTTCTCTTCTAAAAAAAACCAACTCACTCAAATAAGGCATTTTTAATTTATATAATGTGACATGTTTATAAGCTTCTTCAACATTTGTTTTGGTTCTGATACAAATAAACACGTAGATTATCCATTTAATGACTACAAAATAATAGTAAAATGGAAGAAAGGATTTTCTATTCTCCTTCACTTTAGGTGGCACAATATATAGGGAGAGCGATTAAATATTTATTAAAAGTGCATTACTTAAACCGAAAACCGATTTAACCTCTCTTGTGTAATCTCTTTGAATTCTATGTTGAATTATAAACATATGTTATAGATTGTTGACAAGACAAGATATATGTTTGATTATTGTATTAATCTGGTGAGTTGTTAGGAATAAACATGTCTAGAGTATCTTCGTTTTTTATATAGTAATTGGCGACGAGTTTAAACAGAAATAAGTCGAAAACAAGTTTTATCCAGCAGGATTACACTTTCTATTTGTAGAAGATAGTCGCAGAGATACAATTAGACGTCAAAAACATGACACTACAGGACAAGTCATTTGCTGCTCATGAAGTCTGTGAACAACGCAAACGTATGCAAGAGACAATTGAAAAATATGTCTTTTTATATTACGTTAGAGATCGCCTTCCATTGTGAAGTGCTAGAACTCTATTTTAAACTCAAACATAGAAACTATGCATATTGGAATAATATGGGATTGGATGCTGGTAATAAAAGAAGTGTGACTATCCAAATGTATACACAGTGTGGGGATAAATGAACAGTAACACCAATTTCATCCTCTATAACGGTGAGGAGACTTTCAAAGGAATCATCAAGCTCTGGGAATCTTTTGGAAATTGAGAACATCAAGGTCGAAAAACTAAAATTTGACCTCTTGTTACATGCGTTAAAACTTCCTACATCAAATGCTGTATGACCTCTGTGCAAAAGGAGAATGAAGGAGACAACGGACTCAGACCTTGCACATATATTGGAAGATTTCTTAAAACCGCAAACTAATTTCTTGGATAGACATCACATATTCATTTGTAAAGTCCAATTTTATGTGGAATCAATGAAACAATTGTCCGCTGAACTTTAGCAATTGACTACAAAATTGTGAATTTAACTGTATGTGTTTAGAATCGATATCAGAAGTGCTAAATTTAAAATTTGTTAAGATGTTAGGAGATTCAGAAACTATGTTATTGCATGATACTGTACCAAATCTTTTTAGAAAATTGTACAATTAGCTAGTATTTTGAGCTTGCTAAATTTTAGAGAGAGTTAGAGAAACAATTTAAGTCAGTTCATTTTGTGCATATAAATAAATTAATTTCTCTGGATTTACTTGGAACCAGAGATTCACCTGATTTACAAAGAAACTCTTTCCAAAAACTCAACGAAACCACCAAGTGATCAACCCACTGAAAGATTTTTCAAGTGTGAAAATATTGCGCACCATCCTAAAGAACTGTAGGGCCGTCAGTGAAACGTGCAAAATTTCGTAGCAAGCTTGGTTACATCGTCCGTGTCTGTAGAAACAATCGTTTGGAATATTCATTATTGTTTAAATTTTTTTTATAAATTAACGTTGAACTTTTCACTAAAAGAACCATAGATATTTTCTTAAACATTGTTATTGAAGTGAAGGTCGATGCTTATTTTTTGAAGAATGGGCTAGCATCATAAACCCGCCCACTAAAAGCGAACCAGATTTTATATAGTACAAAGTGCATATAGAAAAATTATCGGTAGAAGGCAAAGGCCTTGTCAATTCTGTAAAAGAACATGTTATTCTGAAAGAGGGTGTGGAACCAGTTTTCATTATACTGAAACAAGTTCTCTATAGTTTCAGGGAGAAAATTGAGAAATAACTCGATCGACTGGAGGAAATATATTTCATAACTAAAGTTTAGTATTCAGAATAGGGGCCCCAAGAGTACCAGAAGTTCATTCGACAGGAGATGTACGTATTGACTGACGTTGATTATAAGGTTTATCTGAACAAGCTCATTAAATATGATAATTTCATAGCACCCTTAACCGAAGATATATTTGCAGAAATGTATGGTGGAAAGTGTTTCTGCAGACTAAATATCAACAATCCTTACGTTCACGTAAAAATCGATGGCCCGAGCCCGATATTGTTTTAATCGATTATGTTTGGTTTGAGTGTCGCATCATCAATCTGGAACCGTAATATGACGATGATTCTGCATGGGTTCACTGGAGTAAAGGCATTCCTTGATTATATCATCGTTGAAGGACACGAGAAGAACTATTGGAACGACTGAATGCTGTGTCTGGAAAAGCTGGAAAGGAAAGGGCTCAGATTAAATAGATGTAAATGAAATTTTGCTTAAAAATATTTAGAACATGTATTACACACGAACGTTACGCTGGTCCTTCCTAGGCATGGCGAATCATTACCAACGTATTCTTCCTTCCTCAGCCTCAATAATTGCTTCTACACTCTTGCACAAAACTATTGCACAAAACCATATGTTTTGTTGATTCCATGAATGAGATACAGAGTAGGTTTAGGATACATATAACCGGTTAAACTTACCATATCAACACTGTACATTTAGTATAAATAAGGTAAAATGAGGAGGCATTCCATCCTTAATTTTTTTTAATTTATCACTATATGTAAAGCAAAATATTTTAAGAAAAATAGAAGTAATACATATAAGCGGGTTTATCGATGTCGCAGAGACGAAAAAGAAGCAAGAAATGAGGTCATGTCAATGGTGGGGGAATGTCCCCCTCATTGTAGGGAATTTATAATTAAATGGAGGAAATTTTACAGCTTTCAAACATTACGCTCTTAAGCTCAGTACTTTTGGCGAAAATCTAAAAATCTTGACGTTTCCGATCACGTGATACAAGATGGCGTTCTATTACGTAAATCCATCCCTAAGTGTAGGACTTTTAAGCTTTTAAACTTTCTATTTTTGGAAAATCTCCGGTTCCGTTATGAAAAATGACATGTCTTGAAACCGGTTTACCCTAGAGCGTTTTACTTTTACTTTTGTCGTACTACTTAACATTTTGTTTAATTTGGCCCTAAAACCAGAAAATAAATTTGAAATTGTGAAATTTTTGAAGTACCCGTCCTGTCACGGATGTTAAAAAAAATTGATAAACTGCAACAAATTAATAACGGCTTCCAACATTCCTTGCTGTCAAAGGGGTATATAACAAAAAAACCTTGTATATCTTGCAAACGAGTGATAACCATTTTAACTTGACTCGTCACGTAATCAAGTGTTCCTGTCTAGTGTGTGTTCCTTCAAAGCATAGGCATGATTAAATGTCATATCCAGGTACCGTTTGTAGAACCTTGCTCGAAAGTACCATTCCAATTGCCGATAGGTAGCACGTGTGTCATCGAATCGATGACTACACTAAAGAAATAGACAAAGGATTCAAGGGTCGCATAAAAACCTGTGTCGTTGAAAACCATCATGGAATCAAAAATCCTACTGCGTTTCTGGAATGACTCAGAGAAGAGACCTCTTGCAAAATCGCACAGCACGCCAGAGTACACATCATCAATGTCAACCTTGTGTTAGAAGCCGAGTCTATGGCACCGGCTAGTGATAAAAACGTATTGAAAAAGATTAAATTAAAGACTGAAAACACTGTTATCTCCCGGCTAAAGACATTACCGAATACATTAAAGTAGCAGGGGAAAACTGTTTTCTGAAATGGACAAGTTTTACGCCAAGGAATCTGGAATTAAGAACATACATTTAAAAACTACTCAGGGGGTCTAGTTACATGGAATTCCCTAAAAAGGCCGTAGTTAAACATGCAGTAATAAATGTAACGAACATCTAAATGTTGCGTATGGTCCATCCTTGCCGCAATGTTTCCCGTGTACTTGCAAGCGAAGCCTGAAACGAATGCAACATTACTAACGATTTAAGCACGAGATATATGTACATTCCCGTAGGTCATTATAATGTCAAGATTTATGAGAAGCATACTGGAATAAACATTAACGTGTACTCTTACGATACGAAACTTGTCTCCTATCCGTTTTACGTTAAACGAGAAGAGAATAATAAAAAAATAAAAAATATCACTTTTTACTGTTACGTAAAGTATATGAGCCGATTGGTGAGTTGACAATTTTCGAAGCTTAAGCCTAAGATCTGGCTATTCAAACGCTGCGCACTACACTTTTGGCACGAAAACCATACTAAAATACATCAAGAAGACTGCAAAGAACTAGAGGCGTTGAAGATTATTACAGAAATAAGGTTCCATTATATAGTTTAAGGAACCTAAGCACTCGATGAGTTTGGTTTTCAGTTTTCATGTTGAGTGTAAGCTGACTCTTGTAGCCAGCAGTTGGCAACCTGATGCAGTCAAGAAACTGGATTTATACACCGAAAAATACCAAAAGCATGAAGCTGTTAATTCTTCGTACTACATTGTGTATTGTCACGGTCAGTACAAATCACCGAAACATATTCCGGAACTAATGCTAAACAAATCTCTGTAGAAAGTTTGATCGGTAGATCTATATATACTCTAGCAATGCTAACATACCTACAGACAGGTCCACAGCCCTGGTGAACCACGAATTGCAGAGCCTGCAGATGCTTGCTACCCACGGGTAGTCGTATATAGACATGACGGGTTCTATGCCAGCAGCCCCGGAGGGGTGTTGTCAACTCGGTTCTTCGAAACTGAACCTTGACAATATTTAAATGCAAAATGATTATCTTGATAATCCAACACGAACCACACTCCTTTTCAATCCATTAGGAAAAAGATATAAACTTTTTGTACCTTTTTGAAAACGACAATAAAGTCGAAATATTAAAGGATTTATATGAAGTCTTTTTCTTCTATATATATAGATATATATATATAGGTGTAATGGTAGCACATTCACCCGGCAAGTGAGAGATCCGGGTTCGACTCCCGGCGGAGCAAGTACTTTTTGCGATTCAGTGTTTATTGAAATTATATATATATATATATATATATATATATATATATATATATATATATATACGTTGTACTCTAGCAATTCTGACATACCTACAGACATGACACAAGACGATTTACAAACACTCGCCAACGTTCACAAGTGTCACATACATGTACGTTGAAAAAGAAATTCTCGGATCTAACGATTACGAATTAGGCCATCAAGGCCAACTAACAAGGAAAATCGTAGGTATGGCGCAAAACTCGTGTAATCTCAACTTTAACCGCAATTCCTGTCAGTTAAGATTCATACCTTGATTGGGTACTGCACTTACCTTTTCATAAATATGTAATAAACAACGAAACCACTATGATTATCTCCAATAAAGAGGAATGTTATACTTTTATTGCTAGACACAGAGTGAAAATGCAGTTCTTGGACTCGTTGAGATACTTGGCCAGCAGTTTTGACAAGGTAGCCACACATCTTTCTCCAAGTCGATTCAGAAACACTTCCAAATTCTACTCCATGGTAAATTAGGCTGTTGAAGAAAGATTTCTTCCCCGATGATTACATGGACAACAAGATGGGGTTAACGTTTCGAACACTTTCGACGTTCAGAGCATGATATATTACACATTACCGTACAATCAACGGACCTACTGCATCTGTAAAACGTAATGTAGAACTTTGCATACGTTTGTAAAAAACATACCAGCTTCACTCCTGGACTTGCTTGGAGTGCGATGGTAAATACAACCGACGTTACAATCGATGTCCTCAGTGATTACATGATCCTAAAAACCAGCAAGGGCATCGTGGCTACGTGTTTGAGTGTCTAACTGTCAAGCCGCAGCCAATAATGCTTAAATGGATAATTTCAATGGCGAGCAACAACCTATCTAACGTAATCCAAACGATTTGTACACTAATAATCTTTATGGCTGGGACATGAGCCAGTCTATGCTATACAGGAACTTTAATTTGTGCAAACCGAAATCAACGTTACAAAAGTTTCAGACGATTCACACACTGGCTAAAATCGACTTGGAATATCATAAACAACTGTATGACCTGCAATTTTAATTTCCTCTTTCACCTGGACGTCAAGTAGCGTCTGGATTAAAATTAGAGAAATCGCTGACAACTTTGTTTGATAAATAAAACTACGCTGGCGACTAAGAAGTACTTATAGATTGGAATTCAAAATATAAAGATTCACCTATGTATAAGCTTCAGACAATACGCCTGGCTGAAGCACTACATCGACTTGAACATCCGAATGCTTACTAATGTCAGGAACGAGGTTGTGAAAGATTTGTTCAAGCTCATAAATAGCGGTTTCTTTGGTAAAACGATTGAAAATATATGATCACAGTACATATCCGACTAGCTACGACAGATGAGCTGGTTGAAAAGTCGACCACTCAACCCAATTTTAAGAACAGAACAACTTTCATAAAACATTTTGCGACTCTCCACATGTTCAAAATCAAATTGTTTTTTCAACAACACCATCTAGGTTTGAATGAGCATTCTGGACGTTCCTAAGAAATTAATGTACAATTTCCACTACAATATTATCTAAAGGCGGTACGGAGACAAAGATTAACTCCAATATACACGGTCACTGACTCGCTCACGTACTATATCCATACGGTCAGAAAGTACGATAACGTCAAAAACATAATTCAAGACTAGCGATTACTCTCAAACTAACCGTTACAAAATGCCCAAAGTCAACAAGAAAGTGTAATTCAATATGAAAGATGAGCTCAACGTAAGAATAATCTACGAGCACGCCGGGCTCCAGTCAAAAATTTACGCATCCAGACTTGAAAGCGGTGTGTCTAAAAATTATAAAGGCATTAAAAAGCTAACCATTGAGAAGCACCTGATTTCGATGAATAAAACAGGGGCTATTCAACAGAGGTATTCAACACGGTTCTATGAATATGATACGAAGCTTCAAACACGATTTATATAGCGTTGAACAGAATAACATTGTTCTGTTGACAAAGTAAACATTCTAGACAACATCGAAATTCTACACTCTACCCTGGGGACATTACAGTAGCCCTATATACGATATAGCTTATCATGAAATTCAATGTGCTATACTTGAAAAGCTAGCCTGAGAGCCAAGGCAGTGTTTTACGAAAAAATTTAAATGTTAAGCTGCAACGAAACCAGCTGAAAATGAAATATACGTATTTGTAATTCGGTAGTTTTTTCCTGCGTACTATTATGATGTAATATAGCTCATTAGTATCGATTACTGCACGATATAAATGAAGTTTTGCGTAATGTCATACAAAAACTCTGTATGACAAATCAACTCTGAATTCTTTTCGAACGGTGCAGTTGTCGACGCTATAGGGTATTTAGTATAGTCTTTCAAAGTCAGAAAACTCGTGAAGAGCTTGGGTATCTGTATTTCCTAGTTTTCAAACTCGTATATTGGATAAAATTACAATGTTTATTTCTGAAAAAACACGATATATAGTTGTCACGTTTGCAGAATTGCTCTTAAAACGGCGACCACTGCGTTTTTGTTTTGGACCGATGGAACTGTGACGGCTCGCAATCTATTTCCTCAATACCTTTTGTTTTGAAACATGAAATTATTTTTGTTCATTTAGAAATACATTTGTAAGAGAGATTTTTAATCACAAAGGTCGTCAGCCAAATTTCCGCCATCCGGTGGTGGTGGTAACGGTTGAGTTCGTGGAGGACGCGAAGTTGTGGTGGTCGTAGTAGTAGTCCTAGGGGTTGTGTCGGGATAGCCGTAGAGATAATGGATACCGAAAATATTTACCTTAGTGAGATTGACTTCGAACGAGTTTCCGTTGTCGATGGGATATCGTAGTAGGTTAATTGTTATTTTTAATAAACTCTGGTTTGTCATACACAGCATACATATCAGAGTTTTGCACGAATCAAAGTGTGTATCCCTTCATGAAATATTTGGTTGACACTAAATCATTTAAATATCTGAACTGCATTTAAATTTGTATAATGATGTAGTATTTTATCACAAAGAAGACTATGATTTGAGTGCCATATCGCAAAAACTCTGATTGACCCATCAAATTAGCAAATTGTTTGATCTACAGAAAATTTCCACTAACTTTTTGCCTTATCTCCATTGTTTTGGCCGAAAAACGTGATTATGTGAAAAGCAGGATATAGGAAATAACGTGATCTACAAAATGGGTTTAGTGACTTTTTACTCCATCTCAAAATTGGTTTGGCCGCAAAACGCGATTAAGTGAAAATATTTGGATATGTTCGCCTAAAAATTTACTTTCCGGGCTTGATAGCGGCTAAACGGTTGGTCGTAGCTCAAAACACTTTATTCAATAAGTTTTAGTAAATTACGTGTTCTAATAAAAAAGGCAAGTAACTTGTTGCCTTATCCTAAATGGTCTAGCCGAAAAACCTGTTTAAATGGAATTATTTTATAATTTTTACGTGAGAATTTTGTTTCTAGAGGCGGTAGCAGCCGAACCATTAGTCATAACTTAAATCCTAAAATTCCAATAGCTAGACAACCTAGAGATCTAAAAAAGGTTATGTAGCTTTTTGTTGTATATCCTTACATAAGCCCTAAAATGTCTCTTAATCGCAAAATCTTGGTCGGAATTAACAATTTTAGGAGTTGTAAATATGATGCGACTATAATTTGTGCAATCCGTTCTTCTTCCGGATTTAACTTGTGTTACTTCGTTAACGAGTGACTACAACCCCACATCGTCAATTAGCTGAACGTTAGAGAAGCGCCAATAGTGAACAGGGGTAGTGTTTAATTAATTTAATGAAATAGTGATTAATTGTGAACACTCTGGTATGGAATGACAATTTCCTAAGTAATTTAAACCCTCTGATCAACTTTTAATTCAGATAAAAATTACTGCACACATATCCTCGTAGCACAAACACACATTTCACAGAAAAGGGCCTTGCGTACTTATAACCCCCCGATAACATATTTCCCCTCTCGGGAATTTCCTGGTAGATGAACTCCTGAGTTAACTCCCTGATCAACTTAATAATCTAGTACTACAAAATAATGCGATCTAAAAAAAAGGGCTAGTGACTTTTAGCTCCATCGGTTTGGCTACATCATAAATGTTAATATTTTTTAATTTTTATGTGAAAATTTTGTTATTGGAGTCGATATAGGATGACCCGATTGTACTAGCTTACAAATAAAAACATCTATAAATAGCTAATGATAGGATCTACAAAAAAGGTTTAGTAACTTTTTGTTGTATATCTTTCCGTAAGTGTGTTATACGCTCTCAATGGCAAAATCTTTTTTGTAAATTGGAAATTTTAGGGAGTTTTGATTTTTTCTGACTAACATTTTGCAATTCGTAACAGTTCCAGATTTAGTTTGTATTACTAAGTGAACGACTGACTAGTATACATATAATAGAGCACATCGTGAATTGACTGAAGGTTAGCAAAGGTCTATAGTTTTTAGGAACAGAATGAATTTTATGATCACAAACACAACACCCTCCAAAAGAGACCTACGTGTGTCTTAACCATCGGAACTACCCCCACCCCCTGGAATTTCCTGGTATGACCAGATTATATTCTGAGTAAATGTAACCCCCTAATGTCTTAACCCCCGGTAACATTAAACACCTCCACCCTCCCCCCGGATTTAATGGTATGACTAGATAAACCCCTGAGAAAATTAAACGTGCTAAACCACTTGAAAATACTGACTTAGGATGGCTTTTTATAATATTTACACTAAACACCTCACAATAGCTGACCAGTACAGCTTTTTCTTCCAAGCTCTGTACCAGCTAAAGCAAAGTTCATACATCAAATCCAAGGGCAGAATGGAATTTCCGACAAGAGAGGTCTAGTCACTTTTTCTTGTATCTCTAACGGTTTAGCCACAATATGCCCTTAAAGTCAAAACTTTGGTTAAGAATTTAATAAAATAGGTCTACGTTTAACTCCAAGATCCCTAATTTAATACTCGGATATACACTTTTCCCGAATACCGCTTATCCCCGAATTTCTTAGCGACTATCATGGGGGCCTGGGCGTAGCCCCCAGCGAGCTGAAGGCGGGTCGTTTTTTTTAACATTAAAACCTATTTATAAACAAAGTTCATTGTCTTCCTTCCATGCTGATTAAAATTAAAAGGGTTCGATTTATATATTATTGAACACTAAATAAAGCCGTTGTTATTCCTATGTTCGGATGCATCTCATAGCCTATATGGCCTAGCCTTTAAGATTTTAAGACCTAAAAATGTTCAAGGATCGTCTTATAAACAGCTAGTCCTTAATATAGTTACAGGTCTTAATTATATAATTGCTGTACACGAAGTTTGCCTTTAGTGTTTATTATTCAATTAAAATTGTCTTTGCTGCAAACTTTATCACTTTGAATTTAGGAACTTCCTTCGTGAACTTATTTATTCAGAGGTTGTATTAACAATAGGTAGACAATTATATTTGATTTATTCTATAATAGTAATTAGATATCTTAAAAATGTGTTATAAATAAATTAGAATTATTACGAGATTTAAATTATAAATGTTGATATGAGCATTGAAAATTTACCCGATAGTAATAACATACTATAATGGATTATAACTTATATATCGTATATATATATATATATATATATATATATATATATATATATATAACCATTCCTTTTCCTAAATTTGAATGTGAGCCCTCTTCAAACCTAACAAAATATCGAAAGTAAATTCAATTAATTGTTTATATTAGTATATGTAACAATTTACAGGATTAGATATACGTTGGTATTTAGTCGAGTTATATATTTTGTGTCAGTGATATTGACCACTATCATATAAAACTTTCATTGCTCTAGAATGAATAACGAAGTTATTTAAGTTATTTACATATTTGTACGACCAGATGGAGGAACTTTTTTTAACGGAGGAATATGTTACAGACTGAAATCATTAATAATTACAAATTTCATTAACAATACACTCGTTCTTTTGTATCCTTATGAATCGAATCCAAAAGCCAATATTAACTTTAAAATACAATTACATTTATTCAGGTTTGACAGGAAAATGGTTTATACCAATGAATGTATGAACTAACGAATATATGGTCCGAAACTTAGCCATGCCTCGTTTCCCAGTTTAGGGTTTAATGTAAATATTATTTAACTTTATTGCTATCCATATATCTCTGTAACTCTCTACCTCATCATAGTCCGCTTAAAGTCCTTCTTAATCTTTTACTGTAGAAAATATTGTAATAAATACCGATAGAATCAGGAGCTTAAAAGATGTATGGTTCCTTGTAAAGGTACAATTTCATCAATCTCTAAGGTTGGATACATGGGCAGTTTCCTTAAGTGAGTATAAACTTAAGATGAAAAAAGATATTGTCCTGGAAATCCCAGTTTCTTTGCAATCTGTTATAGGATCTAAATTCCAGGCACTTCTGTTACAACAAGCATCAATTTTCCTCTTAAGGTGTTTTTAATAGAGGTTTAATATAGTATATTTTTAGGTTGCATGCTATGATTGTATTTCGTTTTGGTTTCGTGTATATCTGGCAGTAAAGGCGTGTTTCATTCAAACATTTCTTGGTAATATACCTTTGTATTTAATTTATAAATATAAAAAACATTTATACTCGTTTCAGTTCCCATATTAATACTCTGTATCCGTATATAATATCAATGTATGAACAGTTTTGACAAAATTCAACACTTATCTTTCGAAATCACAAGTTTTTCTGTTCCGAACTGTAGCATACAGATCCTAGGTGTCAGTATGATCCGCAGTAATAACACTGTTCATTTATTTATGAACTCTTTTCCTTTTAAATCTGTACTGTGTATACATTGCTACTTCTGTCAATGTTAATTTACTCAGAGTTCACACAGATATTTAATTAATTGTTCTTTCAGTCTGAAAACATCGTTAAAGTTTCATAGAAATCCGAGGCATCTTGAAACTCTCCTGCCTTAAACTTCTCACAAATGTATTTTAACCGCGTGTTAATATACAATAACCATCCACATAATGGTCGTATTTTCATTGCGATATAACATTTGGGTTAAGATCAGCCTAAAAGTGTCACTCATGTTCTCCACCTAACTGCCCAATGTTAAGGCATATTCTGTTGACCATAAATGCACTTTACCTTTAATCTGCAGTATGCAATAATCCATTATTGGCTATTCAGATCTAAAGTAGAGGTAACAATTATATTTAATAATATAGCTATATTACATACATAAATGTAACAAATAGTTGTTTGAAAACAATAAATTAAATTTGATACAAAACGTTCAACATGAACATTACAAGTTTAGATATTTAAAATTACTCAGCTATTCCAGAACTGTATTACATCTCTCTCTCCATTGATGATGTCGTTACTTCTGAGCATGGAGTGAGAGGGTAATTCTGTTACATATTGTGTTTTAATGGCGGCCTTTGACCATTTCTGCGAGCATTCCATCATCCACCACTCATTTGGAAACTTCTCGAGATACTCCTTCACATTGTGTAAACACATTGTACAAATTAATATTATAAAAATAATTCACGCTGTAAAATTCATAAAGAAACAGAATGTAATGTATACTAGTTTTGGTTGATTAGTAACTTACCTAACATTTGTTGATATTTCAACAACTCGAGACATAAAATGAAACTGCAAGGATATTTACAGTTCATGAATGCAAACATTTCGATAACATCACCACCACGGATACATCCCCTTCGGGAGGGCATGGTGTCTTATTTAATTCCTTCAAATAGCAATCCCTTATATAATTCATAGTTAAAACAATCAAACAAAGAAGTATAATCTATTGCACATTACAGAGATGTTTAACTTTATTAATTTGCTACTAATTCAAAGATTAAAACTGTAATAGAATAAAATAAGAGTGTATGATGTATATTTAACAACAAAATAAGAATAAAATTATGGACGAGAAATAAGACCATTTCAATCACTGTTAAATCAAACATACTGCTAAATACCAGAAATTTAAATATTTATAATTGGCCATAGCTCTAATTCTGAGATTTATATTCTGACTCTCCACGACTGTCATTGATGAAACCGTTACTTCTGAGAGTTACTTCATATACGAGAGTGGGTACTTCTGTTATATATTGTGTTATCATGGCCGCATTTGTCAATCATCCATCAATCACTAGGAAACTAATTGAAGTACTGCTTCTCCTCCTGTAATAATGCCGATTATCTATAAATTAGGCTGCAAAAAATCTATAGCAAAAAATAATTAAATCATGACTAATTTAGTTTGAATTATAAGTTCACCTACATTAATTTTGTTAATACATTAATAACTGAAACAACAAACATTTAAGTTCATGTATATTTATATGTAATCAAGATAAATATTGTTTAATATGTTCATAAATAGTCATCACCACCGGAGATGAATCCCCTTCATAAGATAGCGTTTTCTCATTCAATACCTTCAAATAGCAACCTTTTATGTAACACATCATTAGAAAATCAACGAAAAATTTGAACTTAACGGGTTTGGAATAAATCCTAATTATTAAAAACACTAGATTGTTATTTTATCTCTATAATCAAAAAATATTGAAGTAAAATTGCAAATATTTTTATCTTGAAATGGCTTGCCAAACGAATAATTTTACAGTTCACAATATATTAAAATAGAAATTATATTATATAAGGATATTTGTCACAGAATTTTGAAGAAATATACGAGTATTTTTCCATTATTTTATTTTAACAATAATAATAAGAATAGCGGTCAATTTAAATATAACATATAAAATATTCCAACATAAATATTGGTAATATGATAGTAATTATCTTGTTAAAAATGTTTAAATACAGTGAAATTTTATATACTTTTTATTTATATTCCTGAATGACTGCCACATTATGAAGGCAATAATTTGTATAATATATTGTTCTATATTAAAAACCTCAAACAATATTATCAATCTTTCATATTGAATATAAACATGCAGCTATCATCCTTTAATATAATAATATGGAACTTACAGCCTCGTTTTACTCCGAGATCTGTTCAGTGGGGTCTTGTAATTTTCGTGTAAAGGTTTAAGGAAAACACTAAAGTGCTTCTTCTTGAATTTCTTTTAACCATCGGAAACTGCCCATTTAACCATTAGGGAACTCATTTTCTGGTACTAAAACCACCATGTTTTTATATTCTAATAAAAAGTCCACATCTGCTTTCATATTCTAGACTGAATATTAATGTTTATATCGTTCTTTCAGAATACTGAAGAGGTGTAAATTAGTGAAGGCTAACTGTAATGTAATCGTGATTTTGAGACAGTTCCTTAAAGTTTTTTGAGGCTATTCTTATTGACGTGCCTTTTAAGATGAATTGTGATCTTGAGAAGCATTTCTTAGTCTTCTAAATACGTAATTAGTGTATTCAATTTTGTTTTTGTCTGTAATCATTTCTAGTTTTTCTTAAGTTCCCCTTTATTATTTACTATTATTTTCTCATTGACTAAAGTGTTAAAAAAAAATCACCTGATAAGGAACTAAATTATGTAAAACATAATAACAAGTCTATATCTCAATAATTATAACACTGCAGGGAAATATTCATGTAAAAATCATAAAACTAAAAAAGAAATATTTTTGTACAGTTTCATTTATATATTTAAAGAAAAAAATTACTTTTATTGTCGTTTAGGGCCTTAGTTGGAAGACACATTCTGGGAAAGAAAGCAACTTTCTACAAACAAAAATTATTTAAATTTAGTACACATATATATACTGTATGCAGAAAATAAATGCTCAGAGGCTTCTTTAAACAATAGAAGAAAAAGACTTCATATAAATCCTTTAATATTTCGACTTTATTGTCGTTTTCAAAATGGTACAAAAAGTTTATATTATATTATATATTATATAATATTATATATATTATATTATATTATATACAAAGGGCTGTTGTTCTGCCTTTGGCGGTTCTAATAATATGCCCGCCTCTTTGAGTGTTTTTGTCCGATCCCGGACTTGCCGGTCGGTTTTCTTTGGTAAACACATAGCGATATACTGTGAATATCCCTGTAGCTTTCCCCTCTCACGGAATTCCCTGTAGCTCTGTATTAGCACGCTGTCCTCCTCCTCCGACCACAGGTAGGACGCCCAAAGGATCGGTGTTGTAGGGGGGGGGCGAGCCTCTCCGCATTCCGTGCATCCGGTTAACATGCGTTTCGGTGGATCGTGAGGCCGGCCTGGCTTGAAAACTTCCTTTCACATGTGCAACTATGTGCTGTGCCTTCGGCCGCTGCGGGTGCTCCCCTACACCTGCTGTAGTGCGTCGCCACACCATTCCACCTTCTGTGGAGTCAATCACACTTAGTGCACTGGAAGCGGAGAGGCGCGTCAACGTGTTGGGCCTCGTGGTGCGCCCTTAGGTCCACAGCCCTGGTGAACCACGAATTGCAGAGCCTGCAGATGCTTGCTACCCACGGGTAGTCGTATATAGACATGACGGGTTCTATGCCAGCAGCCCACGGAGGGGTGTTGTCAACTCGGTTCTTCGCAACTGCAACTTGACAATATTTAAATGCACAATAATTATCTTGATAATCCAACACGAACCACACTCCTTTTCAATCCATTAAGAAAAAGATATAAACTTTTTGTACCTTTGTGAAAACGACAATAAAGTCGAAATATTAAAGGATTTATATTAAGTCTTTTTCTTCTATATATATACGTTGTTACGTTGTACTCTAGCAATTCTGACATACCTACAGACATGACACAAGACGATTTACAAACACTAGCAAACGTTCACAAGTGTCACATACCTGTATGTGGAAAAAATATTCTCGGATCTAATGATTACGAATTAGGCCATCAAGGCCAACTAACAAGGAAAATCGTAGGTATGGCGCAAAACTCGTGTAATCTCAACTTTAACCGCAATTCCTGTCAGTTAAGATTCATACCTTGATTGGGTACTGCACTTACCTTTTCATAAATATGTAATAAACAACGAAACCACTATGATTTTTTTTAAACAATCAATTAAATTAGATACAAAATGTTCAATATGAACATTATAGGCTTAGATATTTAAATTACTCAGCTATTCCAGAGCTTTGTCACGTCTCTCTCTCCACTCATGATGTCGTTACTCCTTCTCATCGTGTAGACACATTGTAAAAATCACTATTATAAAAATAATTCACGTTGTAAAGCTCATAAAGAAACAGAATGCAAGGTATACTAATTTAGGTTTATTAATAAATTCCCCACCATTTGTTACTATTTTAATAATTCGAGATACAAAAATGAAATTTTAAAACTCACATAATTTACAGTTCACAGACTTTGAAAATTGAAAAATCTCCATTATATATGTTTAACATTGTCACACAACATGAATGAAATACATATATGTAAGTATTTGTGTGCCAAACCCTTTTATTTTAAGAAAAAAAAATCATACGGTTATTTATTTTATATAACTTATATATATATATATATATATATATATATATATATATATATATATATATAAACTACATAAATATAACAAAACTATTATTTGTTCTATAAAACTATAAATCTTGTAAAAAAAGTAATAGCTACTGCACAATACAAAAATGTTTAACCTTATTAATTTTCTACTAATTTAAAGACCCAAGTTTTAATTGCATACAATAAGAGTCCATTACGTATATTTAACAACGGAAAACAATAAAATTGTGGACACTAAATTCAACCATTTAAAGAACTATTAAAAAACATACACAACAAACACCTGTTAGAAATAAATCCTAAATATGAACAGAATTGATAGTATTTAATTTCTACGATGAAATAATATTTATATACATTTTCAAATATCTTTATCTTGGAATGGCTTATCAAATGAATATATATACACACAATTTACAGTTCACAGACTAACAAAAATTAAAAATGTCCATATATGTAGGAAATATGTTACACAACATCTATGAAATATATATATGCAAGTAAGTTTTTGCTAAAAGCTTTAACTTAAAAACAATAATACAGTTGTCATTGTACAATATAACCTATATAAATATTACAACCCGAATATTTGTTCTATGATACTAATAATCTTGTCAAGAAATATTATATGAAATAAAACCGTTTATACAATTGTTATTGATATATCCGAACGAATTCTACATTATGAAGCCATACATTTTTGTATGTTGTTTTATGTTTCATTCTTTATGTTGTTTCTCCATGTTGTTAAAAGTATTATCGATCTATTATATTGAAGATATACATACAGCTAGCACCATTTAATATGAAAATATTAAACTTTCAGCCTTGTGTTATTCCGGGAACTGTTTGATGGTCTGTGGTAATCTCCGTGTAAAGGGGTAAGGATATCAAATAGTTCTTTTTTAAAGAAAGTTTGGATCTTGCCTATTAAGTGTTAGAACAATTCATTAAACCGCTACACATCTTACTGTATAAAGACTTCCAATAGAGCAAAATATTAAAGATTAACTGCCTTTTAGTCTATATAATACACCGAGTTTTATTTTATTTCAGATTTTTTCAAGCGAGTATTCTTCAATTTTGATAGCTGAATTTCACGTATTCGTATGTATACACGCTCCTTTCTGGTGCAGCGACGTAGTAAATTATACTGAGTTTTGCATTCTTACTTTGACTATTTGCATTGGAACTGTAAGTAAATTTAAAAAAGATTTATTTTGTAAAATCTAACAGTGTGCAATGGTATGCATCTCATCGGTCTCATTAACGTGAGGGTTAAACTCAGCCTAAAAGTGTCACTCATGTTCCCAACTTAACTGTCCATCTCAAAGCACATTCTGTTGAAAAACTAAATAAAGGCACATACTGTTCACTATGCAGTATAAACGATCCAATTTTTGGCTATTTAGATCTAAAGTAGAGGTAACACTTATATTTAACAATTTTACTAAATCGCATAGATCGTTTTTTACTCGAAGAAATAAAATAAAACAGATAAAAACAGCCTTTATATCCTCTTTGGCGTGTATTCCATCATCCACCAATCACCGGGAAACTAATTGAGATACTACTCATATTAGTGTAAACAGAATATACAAATTACTATAATGAGAATAATCCAAGCTGTAAAAATCTAATAAAAATAAATAATTGAATCACTACTAAGTTAGGTTGAATTATAAGTTCACCTACATTTTTTAATATATTAATAATTCAAGATAAAAAAAATTAAACTTTATCATGGAAATAAAGTTTATACACAGTGAAAGTGTTTATACGGTTTTTTTTAAATAGCTGAACAACTTCTACATTATGCAGGCATACATTTTTTTGTGGTTTTATATTTATACATTTTAAACGATAGTGTAAATCTCTTAAATTAATGAAAAACATGCAGCTCGCATCCATTAATATCCCTTAATTGGTAGATGAATGTTGTGAGCAAGTACAGCTCAGTCATATCAATACGGTAGGCTAGTAAATATTACAGCTGGTTTCACTATTTGAATAATTTGCAGTAAAAAAATATCACTAATATTATACTCAGTTTTAGTTGCCACATTATTTATATATCATCAACACAACTACATCGTTCTCACACGGATCCGCGGTTAGGTCTGTAATGTAGCGAACAATCTCACATTGAGTGTCCGGGTCTCACCACTTCTGTAACACTGTAACTCATGTCTGGAGTCTAAGTCTCCTAGTCAGCATGACAATCTGGCATTATTACTGAGTACTTAATTGAGGTTTGTTAGTAGATCTTGTTTTATTGTAGCGGATGTACTAGATGTAAGGTAGTGTGACGATTGTGTTGTAACAGGAGATGAGACGATTGTTCGGTCTTGGAGATGAGAACACTTTTGGAATTCTGGTTGTTTCAAGGGTATAAGGCACAGTAGGATAACAAACGTTAAGCCATGCATGTTACCAAAGGGTATCCAAAGCCATGTTAGCAGAGGCATCGTTTCCGTTTAAACCAACAAGGTTTATCTTGGAAGCAAAAAAATGCCTTCAGTGTATAAATAATAAAGACGTATGTAATTCTTGAGACCGCTACACATCTTACGGTATAAAGACTTCCAATAGAGCAAAATATTAAAGTTTAACAGCCCTTTAGGCTCTATATGCACCGGGTCAGATATCTTCAAGCGTCTATTCTTCAATTATCTTAGGTGTTTTTTAACGTTTCCGTTAGCATGCTCCCTCCTTTCTGTTATTGAATCACAGCAACGGAATAAATAATGCTGAGTTATGAAAAGTTACTTTGACTATTTAAATTTAAACTATAGGTAAATAAAACAATTATTCTGTACAATGGAACAGTGCGCAATAGTACGCATCACATATATTGCATTTCGATAAACATAGATTATGTCACGTGTTGAATGAGAAGGAACAAGTTTGTAATTTACGTAAATCGCCTTATAAAAGCTATAAATTTCTAACGGTGGACATCATCTCTGTTGATCTCAGGATGCTGTTCACTATAACGGCGTACAGCATTTCTTTTGACCTCAGGATGCTGTTGGCTGTAATGACGGACAGCATCTCTGTTGACCTCAGGATGTTGTTGGCTGTAACGACGGACAGCATCTCTGTTGACCTCAGGATGCTGTTGGCTGTAACGACGGACAGCATTTCTTTTGACCTCAGGATGCTGTTGGCTGTAACGACGGACAGCATCTCTGTTGACCTCAGGATGCTGTTGGCTGTAACGACGGACAGCATCTCTGTTGACCTCAGGATGCTGTTGGCTGTAACGACGGACAGCATTTCTTTTGACCTCAGGATGCTGTTGGCTGTAACGACGGACAGCATCTCTGTTGACCTCAGGATGCTGTTGGCTGTAACGACGGACAGCATTTCTGTTGACCTCAGGATGCTGTTGGCTGTAACGACGGACAGCATCTCTGTTGACCTCAGGATGCTGTTGGCTGTAACGACGGACAGCATTTCTTTTGACCTCAGGATGCTGTTGGCTGTAACGACGGACAGCATCTCTGTTGACCTCAGGATGCTGTTGGCTGTAACGACGGACAGCATCTCTGTTGACATCAGGATGTTGTTGGCTGTAACGACGGACATCCCCCCTGTAGACTTTGTTGTTCAACATATTTACGAAGTGCGTCACGACTTAGTTTGGGATTCCGCTGTACATATCTTCTGTTCGCCTCTTTCACTTGCTCGTCTCTCGTGGTTTTGAGTAATTTGGGGCGTCCACGACGTGCTTTCTTAGGTCTACGGATAGCTTTATGTTTTATTACACTTTCTACAGGAGATAAAATTACTTTAAGGCTCTCTTTTGGACTGGGATATTCAAAATCGTTTCCTTTGTTGTCTTTTTACATTGTATGACATGATTTTGGTTTGATTTGTAATGTAGGGGAAATGTTTTGGACTGGTTCACCGTCACTAAGGACCGGAAGACAGAATCTTAGTCTACTTACATTAAACTGTCTCACTGACCCATCTAGAGCAGCATTTCACAACAATAACGAGGCCAGTGCAGTATAGTTTTCGCACTGGAAGAGGCGGGCCAGGTTATTGTTCTCGTTAGCCAAATCATAAACTCTGTCCTCGTTCACTGGATAAGGATCAAACAAGTACAGCTGTTCCTGGGAGCGCCAAAAAGCAACTGTAACTGTTTGTCCAGTGAGAAGAAACCCAGTGTTTTCAAAACCCTCGGCCATCAAACCCTTGGACAGAGACAAAATACAGTCGCCCATATCTCCCACTGTCAGAGGATACAGAGCGTCGTGCACAAAGGAATTTTCCTCAACGGATAGGGACTGTTCATTTACGAGAAAATCTGTAGGAAGAACATCAGGGAACAAGTACCGGTTTCCACCCATACGATTCTCACTCCGAGTTGTATTATAAATAGAATCACCAGTTATAAGAATCCTATCGATGGCCGCAGTAGAAAATTCCAATCTTAGAGTATTCCAGGCAAGGGCACAAGCAGAAATCGCAGTGCACTGAGAGTTTTTGCTCTTCGGAAACAACTTCTCGTTCCCTTGATGGAAAGAGCCCTTAGCAACGCAACAAAACGACATAGTCAGTACCGTGAACAAATCAATAATCAAAAGAGTTAGTAGAAAACATTAACTTGGAAGACTAATTAAGTAGTACTTGGTAATAATTGATGAACGAAAAGTCACAATTCTCAAATAAATTTATGTTCATACACGAGGCCTTTCAGCATCAAAGTTGTCATCGTCAGGTGTGAAACAACAATTTGAACAATATAAATATGTAACATTCAAATTAATTATCAGCTGAGTAATGCTTAATAAACGATTTGGTTAATTTAAAGTAAAATAAAATAAAATATAAATATATGTATAAAAGTTTGGGTCAAAAAGAATGTTGTTATATTTTAAAGGAAGGGTGAATTTTGAATCGGTCCTTTATCGTTGTTCAATAATTTATCTTTACGTTTTTTTATGTTTAATGTGTCATAAGCGTCAAGTTCTTCTTGCTTATGGACATGGATACATCAAGCCATGCCTGTTATCAAAGGGCATTCAAATCCATGTTAGCAGTGGCATTATTTCCGTGGCCGTAGGACGAGCAAACAAACAAGCTTAACAAGGTTTATCTTGGAAAACAAAAATGCTTGCAGAGTATGAATAATAAAGCCGCACGTTATTCTTGAGATCAATACACATCTTACCAGGGCCGCCTACGGGGGGGAGCAATGGCGCAAGTTGCGCCATTGAAACAAAAATTTGGGGGAATGAAAATTTTGGGGGGGAACTTAAAAAAGCGGGTTACGTTATTTACAAAGTTAAAAAATGTACAAGTTTGCAGTAGTTTTAACAAATTAAAGCCGTGAGAGGAAAAAAATAATAAATAAAAGCAAATTAAACTTTGCAATTCAAACGAGGCGAATGCAGTAGTTCTATTTTTAGACCAATAGACCCCCGCCTTCCCAAGGTCGTTGTCAAGGGGAAGTCCACGCACCTCATCCCTTCCGCGCCGCCCAGTCAGTCACGCATTGTCTTCAAGTGTAGTGTGTAAACATAACCTCAACACAACACAATAATTAGTTTCTTTACGAACGTAGTGACCACTTGAATGTCGTGTGTGCGTTTCTGTTTCGTTTTGTTATACGAGTTTAGTATTAAGTAGCTACTGTATTTCTGTGCTAACTATGACTTTTTGTTTTATAGAATTCAATAATGCCTCGTAAATTTAAAAAAAGGCATTCAAATATAAGTGTTTGGAAGTAATGTGCAATACGGTCCACCGCCATGACAAGTGGCTAGAACACTGTAAAAAGAAACACCTCTATAAGTTCAAAAACGATATTGATATAAAATATAAAATAACAGAGGAGAAAGAAGGTGATGGACCTTGGATACCCTACATGGGACGTGGAGAACGTTCTACTTTAACTATGGACGACGAACCTCAACCATCAACTTCTGCGCAATCATCGGATATTGAAAGGTACCGCAATATTACAGTAACAAAATGTCCATATCTTAGTTTGTTCAATTTTATAAGCAGGGAGTAAACACATATAGGCTATGCTCTATTAATGACTCACTACTAAAGCTTTCAAAACATTAAAACCTTTCTAAGTAACAATTAATTAAGGCATTGAAGGCCATAGAAAAGGACAAAGCTTATAAAAGAAGACTAACAAATGATAAAAAAACTTCAAAATGCAAGTAAATATTATACTGCATTGAAGAGATGAGGCCTGCCTGAAATGGTGACAAGCTAAATATATGTAAATATTAGCATTTTACATTTACAAACATACTATCAGCCAAATATTAAAGTAGTATTGGTCCAATATGTTATAAGCAAAAGCATCTAATGAAATAAAAATTAAAATACAATTTAGTTTAATAATGTATAAGCCTATTGGTCTATAGAGTTTTTGTAATTAAAATATCAAGATCGTTTTACTTGTTATTGTTACAGCTTACAGCTTTTGCTTTGTCCCTTCAACCCTATTAACACTCTTTGTATGTAGAAAGGAGTTGCTATCTTAAAAAAAAAAAAAACATTTTGTCATATATATTTTACCACTTTAGTATGATATTACCATTTTGATGTGCCCTGAGACAAAAGAGGTTTCTCTAAAAATATATGGCAACGACGAAGAAGTTGAGCTGCAGTGTCACCAAAGAGGAGATGGATCTAAATATACTCCTCTAATACTTGTTCACGATAAAGAAATTGAACTTCCAACGTCCTCCATGGAAACTAACCTGCCAATGTCAACACCAGAATAAGAAGACGAAGTTTTAGAAAATATAGAGGACAACATACCCACAGAGAAGATACTTGAACCTATTACTTTGACCGAACTTCAATTCTCTACAATCGATCCTACAGATCCAGCATTTTATGCAAACAAAAGACTCTCTGCTGAACTAATTAACGAAGCACTAAAGCTGGAATCGCAAGACTTAAGTATAATAGATTTTCCTTCCTAATCCGGTAGAAAATTCAACCCAAAAGTTAAAAAAAGTCTTTTACCTAATGGAACAACCAAAGATAGGATGTGGCTTGTTTACAGTAGACATTCTGATGCTGTATTTTGTTTGCATTGTTTGATATTTGCTTTGCCATCAGAAAAAACAATTTGGGGTACCACAGGTTATATGGGTTGGACGGATCATAGAGGAGATCGAGATATTGAACTTCATGAAAAATCAAAAATCCATATTTCTTCTCAAATTGGTAGATTGCAATGGATATCCAAAAAAAGAATTGATACTGATTTGAATGAGCTAAATGATAAATTAGTCAGTCATCACCGTGAGGTTCTATCGGTCGTTATAGACTGCTGTCGGTATCTGACCGAGGAGATGTTGGCTTTTCGAAATAAAGAGTCTCTAAACGGAAAATTAGTAAATTTATTTCGATTGCTTGCTAAGTATAACCCAGACGCAAGAGTTTATTTGGAGAAGCTTGATAAGTCAAAAGAAAATAAAACTAAACTTGGTTCTAATTTTCTGAGTTACAGAAACATTTATGATTTAATAAATCTCATGAATAGAATTGTTGTTACAAGAGTTGTGGATCATGTTAATGAAACTAATACGTATTCTATAATTCTTGACTCCACACAAGATGTTAGCAAGAAGGAATGCACAACAGTGCTAATTCGATATGTTGCCCTGCCAGCAACAAGTTGCTCAGCTGAAAGAGCAATGAGCAAACTTAAAATCGTTAAAAATAGATTGTGAAGCAGTATGGGTGATACCTGGTTGTCTGATATGTTGGTTTTGGCATCCGAAAAGGATATTTTACAATCAATTCCAAACAGTGAGATCATAGACAAATTTGGCATTTCAAGTGAGAACAGAAAAAACTGCTGCTTTACAAAGGCCATCAAGGGTAATCAAGGGTAACTAAGTTCATCAAGTTAGTTACCTTTTTGAAACACCTCTAGCCATTTTGACTTTTGAATTATATTACTGTACATTGATTTATTATTTTCTATGGCATATGTGTTGTTTATACATTTTATTTAAAAAATTTGACAATAATTATACTGTATAATTTATACACCCCCATGAATGGTAAATTTTTTTGGGGGGGATGCGATATAGCCTTTGGGGGGGATGGGCAACCCCAGCATCTTACTGTATCAATACTTCCAATAAAGAAAAATATTAAAAATCAACTACACTTTGACAGGGCTCAATAGTATACGACGCATCGATTGCATTTCGACATGCACAAGTTATGTCACTTGTTGAATGAGAACTAACATGTTTGTAATCTTCTGTAAATAATATTATGTCACTTCCTATCTCCTGTTCTATTATTTTAGTGTACTGATCAATTGTTTTCTTAGTGTGCTATTTTAATACAAATTCATTCAAAAATACCAAAACAATCAAAGGGTAAACGATCTGCGGTTCTTTTTAAGGATAAAATCCCATCAATCTCTAATGCTAGGATACATTTTTAGACAAAAAAATGTTGTAAACACTAAAGAGGAAAGAGGGTTTGTCCTGGAAATCCAAGATTCTTCGTAATCTGTTATAGGTCTTAAAGTGCAGGCACCTCTGTTACAACAAGCGTACATTTTCCCCTTAAAATTTGTTTAATAGGTATATTTTTTAGGTTGCATGCTATGCTTGTATTTTGTTTTTGTTTCGTGTATATCTGGCAGTAAAGGCGTGTTTCAATTCAAAAAATTGCTTGATAATATGTTTCTGTCTTTAATTTATAAATAGAATCAAAAATTTATGTACGTTTTCTGTTTCCAAATTTTTAATCTGTATCCGTATACGCTATCAATGTCCAAACTATTTTCACAGAAGTTATCATTTATGTTTCGAAATCACAAACATATCTCTACCGATCTGTAGCATACATATCATCGAAATCAATATTGACAACAGTAATAAACGCTCTCCACTTATTTATAAAACTCTTTTCCATTTTAAATCTGTATTGTATACAAGTTATAACTTCCCTCAGTGGTACTATACACAGCTATTTAATTAACTGTTCTTTTCAGTCTGAAATTATCGTTACATTTTTATAACAATCACAGACATCTTGAATCACTTGAAACTTCTCAACCTATTTATTGTAACGGTGCGGCGTGTTAACCTGGTTCCTGGTTGTATTAATTCTGTCTTTGGTCTATATAGATTACGTTTTTTCCTCGTCGTTTCCCCACAAGAGATGTTAAATATTTTATAATGGGAGATTATAAATGAAAATTAATGTACCAGATTTCAACCTAAAAAGAAAAGACAATTCAAATAACTGCACTAGTTTTCGTGGATTACTTAAAATAATAAAAAAATATAACAGATTATTTTCAAAAATAAAAAAATATGAAAAACATGTCGACTATGTGTTTATTTTTTTTTTACATTAAAGAACCAATAGAACTTTTTTTTCCTGCAATTTTTCTCTAATTTAAGTAAAACTATTAATATTAATCTATTTTTTAACGTGTATCAATCAAGTTAATTTTTTCAAATATACTATTTACAACATAATTTTACCACAATTCTTCATATGGAGTAAATACCCAGTTTCATGCTTTTTCTACTGTACTTGGTTTATGATATTGTGGTTAAGTATACCTCTGTCATATCTGTACTGTAAGTAATCCAAATTTTAGAGCTTGCCACATAGCAACATTTCATCTGTAAGTGATTTCAACATGAGCATTATATAAAATCCCTACTTAGTCAGTATCCGTAATGCATATTTGGGTATTAGAAGCAGCAAAGTGTGAGAGACCATGTATATATATATATATATATATATAGCTGCAGTATAACTGCTTTTGGAAATAGATTGAAAAATTCAAACAACTCTAGCGTAAAACCCTGAGTCATGTTCACAGTAAATTGACTCATCTTAATTGAGATGTATTAATTTACAAAACATATATTTAATATTATTGGCAGTGCCTTAGCAAAGAACATCATTGGAGGTGCCAAAAGCATTTCAGTATTTCTTTCCACTGGAGATCTCAAATACGAACTGACCTTATACTTCAAATTGTACATGACTCTTTATTTCTATTTAGGAAAAATCTAATTTAAAATTTTATGTCATTCCATCATATTTTACAGAGTGTCTGAGAATGTTACGATGGTATTATATATTAACCATGTCACTGAAAGTTCCTATAACAAAGTAATTTGTAAACAAAAAAAGTACGGCCAGAAGACATTTTAGCGAGTGACATAGTTACCCTTGTGGCTTCATAAAATGAACAATAGACGTAAAATTTTGAATTTAGCTCAGCGAAGCATTTTACTCTAAACGTGTTGTGTGTACTCATACCTTGCAGTTTACTGACGCTAAATGAAAAGTATTTTTAAATATTTTAAAACTTTCAAAACTAAGTGATATAAAGCTAATTTAAAACTTTTGCGTTTAATGTACAATTTTTATTTATATAAATTTATAAGTTTTAAAAGGATTTATTAAATCATGCTCTTGGTATTAGCTTTAAAAATTTGTCACGGGCGGGTAAAATAGCCTAATCCTAATTATAGAACAAAGGTGAACTAATTGCATTAACCTTGTGTGTGCATATGATAAAATGCGACAAATTAGTTTTACAGTCATCTTGAAGGTGATTTTGGCACCAGCATATAACCTTATGAGGGGAAAGAAGCCAATAAAGATTGACGTCACACTTTGAAAGTGATAAATTATTAAAGTAATTTAGATATTTCACGAAGATTTTCTCTCAAATGATTTTCTCAACTCAAACTTCTTGAACAACTCTACCTACTTGGATTACGTTTAATCCAATCTTGTCAATTTAGTCTAATTTACGGTTTAATTATTTGGTACTTTATAGAACGTTATATTATTTCCATTAATTATGACAATGAAATCTAGTAATGGGTGTAACAGGCTAGGCTCCGCTTGTTTCAACATAAAATCTTATTTAAAATTTTTCATGTTAAACTTGTAGGTATAAAATATTTCAGTTGCTATAAATTTATTTAGAAACAAAATATTCCAATAAAACGGTGTGCAATTTTCGATTTGTAAACGTCGGTCAAACTTTTATTACTTTAATTTAATCACGCCTGGAATATTTGGATGAAGAATACAGTTTCATCTAAAACATTCATAAGAAAGGTAAGAGATCGCCACTCCACGTGAAGAGTAACCGAAGTCACTGAGGTTACTGGTATAGTTTCAGATCTATATATCGATTCGTATTGTTTTATGTTTTACTAACGCGTATGTTAAAATGATACATAATATTGCAATATTCAGGTTTGAAATGTATAAATTTTGCAATTTTCATATTGCATTAGGATACCAATAAGATAAATAAAAGAATATTTTATTGCACTAATGCAATTGGTTGTATATTAACCACCACATAACTATTTGTTACAGTTATAAATGAAGTTCCTAACAAATTACCATCGCTGGAGTTTGGCAGTCTAGAGATCTTTCTCAAATTACTTTTACCATTATACAGTACTTTAGGGACTTATTTATTATTAGAATACACAAGAATTTTGTGCTTTTGTTTTAGTATCATATACAAGTCTACTAGATTAATGGGTTTTAAATTAACGTCCAGGTCGAGGAATTAACAGTGAATAATAATTAAATAGATCAATAACTATATTTAAAATCAACAGTAGCAATAAATATTTTTAACTTACAATCCCAAAAATATATAATTACAGGCCCTATTTATCTCTAATTTCAACAAATATTGTTAAAAACACACCAAAAACTAATTGCATGCAAGATGCAATAATTGAAAACTCTAATCAAATGTGAATGTAGAGTTTAGCTTCAGTACTTCTTACCCTCAATTCAGCGTCTATAGTCTGACGCTATCACAGACATGACTATTGGAATCTGATATCTATTTCGTGTTGAGAGATCTAAACTATTCGGCGAAGAAAAAGCTGAAATTGAAGTCATTATATCGTTTGGAATTAACATACACCTACGCTAAAAATATAGTGTAATCTGGTTGAGGAGGTATTCTCACTGTACTATCAACTGAACAGTTGCGTGCAATATGATGTTTTAGATAGATCTCTGAGCACAGTTTGAGCAACAAAGATTTCTACAAATATTGTAGCTGTAGTGGAAAGGTTTGATTCAATGTGATTGTTGAGTTTAGTTACAGTTTACCATCCTCTTATTGCAGCGTATAGAGTCCAACAGTATCCCCAGAGAGAACTTACCAACCCACTCTTCCAAAGTAAGGTTGTTAGAAGGTCTGCTCCAGACTTGAGTGACGACAAGCACTTTACTCTATAGAAATCCAACAAATATATGAATGGTTTCTCTTTAATGATCCGATCTTTATGAACCAGAAGAAGAATCTTTTAATGAATTTTTTAGATAGGTCCTGCTGCGGCTAAAAAATGGCTACACGGACAATAAAGGACTATTTGACTAGTTACAGATTAATGGCTAATAATGGGGAGGTTACTGGTCAAATTTTTTACTCAAATCTAGCTGACACTTTAGAACACGACAAACATCTGTAGCTCAGCTGCAGAAGTTAGTTTACAGATAGCTTACATGTATGTTCTTGTCCAAATTGCGAGAAATCTTTCGAATAATGGCCTTGATATGATGATCGCGTTATCCCATAATGTTCTGCACTGCATTCTAGAAAAATGGTTCGTACTGTGGTTAGATTGGATTGAATTAATCACAATCATTGTGTATTTATTAACGTGTTGTGTATTTATTACAAGATCCAAGCTTCAGCAAACACAAAACTGGTATTACTTTACTTTAAAACTCTTCCGACAAACCCCGTTTCAACTTTCTTGAAGACCATCCTTGTTATTTCAATTGTATCTTGATCTAATTCACTCAATAGAGTTACATGTTATTATAGAAGGAATATTAAATTGATTTTGTTGAAATTAGGTTCTTGCTCGCATTTCCTTACTAAATAATTATAAAATAACTAATATTTTTACTTCGCACAACTTTATCATCTGAAAGACATATGGTCCTACAGCAAGGGGGGAGGGGTTTCTTTGATGACATATTCTGTACTAGCCCAACACCTACCAAGAAAATTGAAATAAAATCCATGTATTGTAGAAGTTTAAATTTTTATAAAATTTAATTTTAAAATTTAATTTTAATTGTACAGTATACAACCAACTGTTTAGACATTTTTAGTTAGTTCCATTCCTTTTCTTATAATAAAGGAGTTTCCGGTAGGTGTTTTCCAAAGCATGTTAACTCTTGTACTACAAAATTACATTTTCTTGTCGGGATATAGGTTGAAATTTATTTGGAATTTCATTAGTGCCCTTAGATCTATATTTGCCTAAAGTTGGAAAAAAGTAGCACATGCTTGTTTCTTTAATTAATTACGTAAAATATGTACTCCTTCTTCAAGGACAGTAAGTGTGCCAATGTGCAAACATCCCAATTAATATTTTAAATCCCTTCAATAGATTACTAAATTTTACCATCACTTTATGATTAAGATATAATGCATTTAGGATGGAGTATGCCACGTCTCTCCTAACATGCGTCGCTAAAAGTTCATCAAATAATCTAATTCATTCTCAATGTATTTTGTGGATAGACGTAAAGAAAGAAAGAAACATTTACAAACCCCATACTTACAGAAGATGTATTTGCTAGATCCTTGGGTGACAAGCTTCCATGACAATCACCCAAACCCGATGGATGGACATAAACAATCGTAGAAAAAATCTTAGCTGTACAGAAATAAAATTTATGCTCAACTAAAAACCATAGACGATCATTTCTCTAGATATCCTAAGTTTAGGTAGAGAACTTGGTTACACAATTTGACTCTTTTAATTGAAATTTGTTTATAAAAAGTGTCAATATGTGAGTGTTATCAGTCTTAATTGAACATGCATGAAACTTTACCGTAAATAAAATAAACTCAATTTTTCAATGTGTAAAATCAAAACGTGCTATTTTCACTTAGACGGAAATACACATCAGAAACATACTGAATTAATAAAACATAGAAACAGAACTTAAATCAAGCATTAAACACATAACCAAAAAAGAGTTTTAATTAATAAATATCAAGTTTAAGTGAAAGAATATTACTTAAGCTATCAACCCTCGAGTCTTTACTCCCTTATCTTAATTTAACTTTCATATAATCCAATTAAGTCTTCAACAAAGTAGCCAGTTATAACAGGCTATAGAAGAATGGCTTTGTAAATTAAATGAAGAAAGTGATATGATAAGATGATAATCTATTACACTGCGCTAACTTTATATTGCGTCCTTACTGACAACATTTTAGTATAACCATAGGGTTATATGATAGTATCTTAATAATTTATACAGGCGTCTTATAGTGAAGATGATCTCGGTCTAATTTTAAGACGTGAGGGTTGGTTGACTTCCCCTTAGTTACATTTGATCGTATTTTTAACTAAAAAATGTATAGTTTTTATGTACATATCTCTTGTAATACCATTTGGTTTCAATACACTTTAAATAGTTTAAAGCATAAACAAAACAGAAAATCCAGTGTTCATGTTTTAATTTTCGAGTTTCCAGAACCCTTCATCGAAAACACACTGAATTAATAAAACATAGAAACAGAACTCAAATCAAGAATTTATTAAAAACATAACCAAAAAAGAATTTTAATAAATAAATACCATATACAACAAGATTCCAATCAGCTGTATTTAGAATACTTGTAAATGTTTACATAGAACTAAAAATGTATATAAAAAGGAAAACAGGATCATCTTAGGTTCAACGCATCTGGTTGCCTTGATTTAAAAATTAATTGATGTGCGTTTTAAAATTTTCTTAAATTTATTAAATTGTTATTTAGATTTAAATGTCCTCCTAATGTTAAATTCCTTTTAGGCCGAAGCAATTTTATAATTTATTTAGATTGTGTTCTATTGCACGGGGAGATAATGGTCTTTCATATTTTTCATTTGGTTTTATATATATACATACAATCTCAGATGAACTCTTCATTGTTTAACTATGGAGTGAAGTTTGTGATGATGAAAGTGAATATTGTTCGTTACCAGTAGGTTTTTAAAAATTCTTAACGTCTTGAAGTGTGTTGCCTAGTGGCTTATATATTCCCTTAGAACAGTTTTAAAGAACTCCAGTTATTTGCTGTACAATATTTCCTTGTAATTACAACTTTATCACGTAAACTTTATAAACATACACTGAATAAAATAAATTAACGGAAGAAGAAAACACCTGATAATAAACGTTCTAAATCAATTTAAACTTTGACATTTAAACACATTTTGATTAGTTGTTACTTTTAAAAATTAATAGCATAATATGTAAATTGGCAGATCAGAATCTAAGGATTAAAGTGGAAAACAATAAGTTAGCGAATGCTACGTTCATGTGGTTGTTTAGATTTTAATCAAAGTTGTTGTGCCAATTCATTATTCCCTAAATTCAAATCATTCCGAGAGCTATTTCACAAGGTGTAATCTTGCTTATAGCTTTGAGTTTATAACAATCCTCAAAGCTTTTGTTAAGGTGAATAGCGTGTAAGGCTATTGGTTTTTATCGTCTTTGTGATTAATAGAAAAATGGTGACCGGTCTTTCTTACCCACAAAAGGTTTGCTCAATGTAGTCCTTGGAACAAACCCTACGGGTTAGATGGTAAATGGAATTGTTTCGAGGTACAGTCCAATTTACCATATATTGGATAAGTTTTCTTAGTGACGCTACATTTGATGTCACGCACCCCTCAGTAGAATGATTTCGTGGGTTGGTGGGGGGGGGGTTGGTAGCAAGGGATATTAAATAAAAGAATATATAAATGTTTACTTTTCACTTACCCATTAGTGGAGTTGTACGATGCCCCCTCTATTAACTTCACTAACCAGAAACATAGCTTTACAAAATTTCGAACACATTAATATAAAGTCACTCTCAGCTGACCGGCATCGCTATCCAATCCAGGGCCGTTGGTGTCCCGCCGTGCCTCTACCCTGGTGTCGTCGTTGTTACTTCCGTCTCGTCCCGTGAACGTTCTCGGTGGATCTGTTCTGCTGCCCACTGTCTACTCAGACCACTCCCAATCCTTACCATCTCTTCTCTGAGGGAAAGTTCTGTCAAATTTTCAGACGAAGGGAGATTTTTAGGGCCCGTTTGTCACAATATCAAACTTTCTTCCTTCCAAATATATAAAAAATACAGAGTTATTTTTTTACGATTAATTGAAATATTTCATTGTTAGGCATTTGAAGACAAACTAATTGACCGTAAATAACAGTTCCTTTTATCTTCAGTAAGGGGAGGGGAAGCAGTATTATTTTCCAACACCCTTTTTCCACATGAAATTACTGAGAATAGTGCCCACTACCCCTCCTTGTAGTATACCTTTTTTGAATACACTGTCGTTCTGTAAGTGATGAACGGATTCCTTCGCTTGTCTTAAGTAAAAAAGCGGTATAATAGTGCAATACTACTAGAATAATATTTGTGTTTTAAACGAAAAATATTAATCTTTATTTTATTGTTGTGCAGCCAACTGCTAAAATATAAAAATTAACACAAGCAGCAAAGGTTTAATGTTTATAAAGGTAATATTTACCATTATATTTTATTATTTTCAATTCAGTTTCCCCCAAATTGATCCAAAATAAAAAACATCTGAGACGTAAACACATATAATAGAGTACACACGGAAGAGCACTGTGTAATATATCAGTTCTAAAACCTGTACTTATACTACCTTTCAGGCCGGCCCTCAAATCAATCTGCATATTCATAAAACATGTATTTATTATAATACGTATACTTATTGCTTGTCAACTTCCATAATCGTTGTACTAACTTAGAATAAGTCACTACTCGTATTAACTAAAAGTTTTAAAACACACGTCTTATACTATAGAAGGATAAAATAAGGGAAATAGTCTGTGTTTTGCACAGTGTGCTAAGGGATATCAATATAAAATATATTATAAAAATGCAATGGTACTTTTAATAAAATATGCTATTTTGGTACTATCAAGATGCCACTATGGAAGAGTTTTCTTGCGAGGAACTAAAACGTCAATATAGGAATAACATACTTCATATGACATACTGTGAAAATTAAATGTCATTAAGACAATAAGTTCTTCTCAAGATTGTCTCACGGAAAGCGATTTCACGAGGTGACGTCATTCTAACCCTACATACATTTTGTTATTAGGTTATTTATTTAGGTAAATACATACGTGTGTATTTAAATATAGAAATTTAACGAACGCTCGCGTGATCTAAGTTTAATTTTAAGTAATGTCGCGAGTGATGTTTTTATTTTTTCTTTCTAGTGGCGCCTCCCTACGATTACGATACGATAACCCAATGTTATCTAACATTGGAATATATGGTAGAGTTATGCGGAAATTTTCCTTAAGTTATACAAAAAAAACATAAGCCAGAGGCTTATATTGTATTCAGAAAATACCTGAAAGTTTTAGTTTTGATATCTTCGAAGGAGTATAATCATAATATTTATTTTAACACAATTATTAAAATCCTGTGAAAATATAAGACTTAAACATTATTTTTTAATTTTTGTTAATATATTTATAAATATATAATTTACCAATATGCTCTAACTAAAAATAAGAGCAATACACATCAATGAAAGATGTGTTTTCTTAACGATCAATGTAGATTTCGAGCGTCAGGCCAGCTGTAATTAAAACAGATTTCCAATCGAGTAAATAAGCCTCCTGGCCACATTTCAACGTCAGTGTCAGTGACATCTCCAACAGTCGGTCATTAGTTTTTTTTTGTTTGTTTATGTATAATTAATTTAACCATTATTTTAATTGTTTTTATTTAATAGTCTTTGAAGCATAAAACACTATTACATCAAACGTGAGGGTGATGTTTGCTATAACGTTGTACGGCATGTCTGTGTATTTCGGGGTGCTGTTGATCGTAACGGTGGACAGCATCTCTGTGCACCTCAGGATGCTTTTGGCTGTAACGAAGAACAGCAGTTCTTTGGGCCTCAGGATTATATTGACTGTAACGACGGTAAGCCTCCCTTTGGACTTCAGGATGCTGTTGAATATATTGGCGAACTGCGTCACGGCAGATTTTTGGGTTCCGTTGAACGTGTCTCACTTTAGCGTCTCTCACTTGCTCGAGTCTTGATGTTGTAAGACTTTTAGGGCGTCCACGACGTACCTTTTTAGGCCTCCCAATTGCTTTACGTTCCATTATACATTTAAATGGAGACAGAATCACTCTAGGGCTCTGTTAAGATTTGGGATCATCATAAGTGTAAGTGTGTTTTCTCTGGGTTGTGTATTGCATATTCTTGGTAGGATGTCAAAAGTCGGAGAATCAGATTGGATTTGTTCAATTTCGATGCATGCCTGTGGTTATTAAAAACTCATCCAAGTTATAGTGAACTCTCTAATCGCTCCGTCAAGAGCAGCGTTAGACAACAATAACGAGGCGAGTGCAGGATAACTATCGCACTGGAAGAGCCGCGCCAGGTTATTGTTCTCGTTAGCCAGATCATAAATTCTCTCCTCATTCACCGGATGAGGATCAAACAGGTACAGCTTTTCATGAGAACGCCAAAAAGCAACTGTAACTTTTTGTCCAGTGAAGAGAAACCCAGTGTTTTCAAAATCCTCGGCCATCAAACCCTCCAAAACATTGGACAGAGATAAAATACAGTCGCCGTCGTGCACAAAGGAATTTTCTTCAACGGATACAGACTGTTCATGAATGAGAAAATCGGTAGGAAGTTCATCAGGGCACAAGTAGCGGTTTCCACCCATACGATTATCACTCCGAGTTTTTATTACGATAAATAGAATCGCCAGTTACAAGAATCCTATCGATGGCCGCAGTAGGAAATTCCAATCTTAGAGTCTTCCTGGCAAGGGCATAAGCAGAAATCGCAGTGCACTGAGAGTTTTTGCTCGTCGGAAACAACTTCTCGTTCCCTTGATGGAAAGAGCCCTTAGCAACGCAACAAAACGACATAGTCAGTACCGTGAACAAATCAATAATCAAAAGAGTTAGTAGAAAACATTAACTTGGAAGACTAATTAAGTAGTACTTTGTAATAATTGATGAACGAAAAGTCACAATTCTCAAATAAATTTATGTTCATACACGAGGCCTTTCAGCATCAAAGTTGTCATCGTCAGGTGTGAAACAACAATTTGAACAATATAAATATGTAACATTCAAATTAATTATCAGCTGAGTAATGCTTAATAAACGATTTGGTTAATTTAAAGTAAAATAAAATAAAATTAATATTAATATGTGTATAAAAGTTTGGGTCAAAAAGAATGTTGTTATATTTTAAAGGAAGGGTGAATTTTGAATCGGTCCGAAATCATTGTTCAATATTTTATCTTTTTGTTTTGTTATGTATAATGTTTCATAAGCGTCAAGTTCTTCTTGCTTATGGACATGGATACATCAAGCCATGCCTGTTATCAAAGGGCATTCAAATCCATGTTAGCAGTGGCATCATTTCCGTGGCCGTAGGACGAGCAAACATACAAGCTTAATAAAGTTTATCTTGGAAGACAAAAAATGCCTGCATAGTATAAATAATAAAGCCGCATGTTATTCTTGAGATCAATACACATCTTACTGTATCAATACTTCTAATAAAGCAAAATATTATAAATCAACTACACTTTGACAGGGCTCAATAGTATAACGAACCATGAAACTACCAGTACTATAAATCAGCATTAGTGCGATAATAATACACGTTTCCAAGAACAAATAACAAGAAGGATGAATACGTTAAGCCCTGGATGTTATCAAAGGGTATCCTAAGCCATGTTACCAGAGGCATCGTTTCCGATCAAACCAACAAGCTTAATAAGGTTTATCTTGGAAGTCAAAAATGCCTGCATAGTATAAATAATAAAGGCGCCATGTTATTCTTGAGATCAATACACATCTTACTGTATCAATACTTCCAATAAAGCATAATATTATAAATCAACTACACTTTGACAGGGCTCAATACTATACGACGCATCGATTGCATTTCGACATGCATAAATTATGTCACGTGTTTGAATGAGAACTAACATGTTTGTAATCTTCTGTAAATAATATTATGTCACTTCCTATCTCCTGTTCTATTACTTTAGTTTACTGATCAATTGTTCTTAGTGTGCTTTTTTTTAATACAAATTCATTCAACAATACCAAAACAATCAAAGTGTAAACTGTCTAAGGTTCTTTTTAAGGATAAAATCCCATCAATCACTAATGTTGGGATACATCGTTAGACAAAAAAATGTTGAACCTCATTTTGGTTTCCTTAGTGAGTAAAAAGGGTTTGTCCTGGAAATCCAAGGTTCTTCGTAATCTGTTATAGGTCTTAAAGTGCAGGCACCTCTGTTACAACAAGCGTACATTTTCCTCTTAAAATTTGTTTAATAGAGTTTTGATAGGTATATTTTTAGGTTGCATGCTATGCTTGTATTTTGTTTTTGTTTCGTGTATATCTGGCAATAAAGGCGTGTTTCATTCAAAAATTGCTTGATAATATGTTTCTGTCTTTAATTTATAAATAGAATCAAAAATTTATGTACGTTTTCTGTTTCCAAATTTTTAATCTGTATCCGTATACGCTATCAATGTCCAAACTATTTTCACAGAAGTTATCATTTATGTTTCGAAATCACAAACATTTCTCTACCGATCTGTAGCATACATATTATCGAAATCAATATAAACAACAGTAATTACGCTCTCCACTTATTTATAAAACTCTTTTCAATTTAAAATCTGTATAGTATACAAGTTATAACTTCCCTCAGTGGTACTATACACAGCTATTTAATTAACTGTTCTTTTCAGTCTGAAATAATCGTTACATTTTTATAACAATCGCAGGCATCTTGAATCACTTGAACATCTCAACCTATTTATTATAACGGTGCGGCGAGTCAACCTTGTTCCTGGTTGTATTAATTCTGTCTTTGGTCGATATAGATTACGTTTTTTCCTCGTCGTTCCCCACAAGAGATGTTAAATATTTTATAATGGTAGATTATAAATGAAAATGAATGTACCAGATTTCAACCTAAAAAGAAAAGACAATTCAAATAACTGCACTAGTTTTAGTGGATTACTTAAAATAATAAAAAAATATTACAGATTATTTTCAAAAATAAAAAAATATGAAAAACATGTCGACTATGTGTTTATTTTTTTTAACATTAAAGAACCAGCAGAACTTTTTTTTTCTTGCAATTTTTCTTTAATTTAAGTAAAACTATTAATATTAATCTATTTTTAACGTGTATCAATCAAGTTAATTTTTTCAAATACACTATTTACAACATAATTTTACCACAATTCTTCATATGGAGTAAATACCCAGTTTCATGCTTTTTCTACTGTACTTGGTTTATGATATTGTGGTTAGATAGCTCTGTCATATCTATACTGTAGACAAGTCAGTATTACAGCTGGTTGTACTATTTTAATAATGTATGGTAACAAAACGTCACTAATATTAGACTCAGTCTCAGTTGCCACATTATTTACTCCTCATCAACACAACTACATCGTTCTCACAAGGACCAGCTGTTAGGTCTGTAATGTACTGTACAATCTGACACTGAGCTTCCGGGTCTCACCACTGCTGTAACTTAAGTTTCGAGTCTAAGTCTCCTAGTCAGCATCATGAACGAGTACGTATTTGCAAGTTGATCGTAGATCTTGTTTTATTGTACTGGAAGTTTCCTAGATGTAAGGTAGTTTGACGATTGTATTGTAATATGCCTTCGTCTTGAAGATAAAAAAACGTTTGGTATTGTGGTTGTTGGTAAGGGATTAGGCACAGTAGTATAACGAACCCATGAACTACCAGTACTATAAATCAGCATTAATGAGATATTAATACACGTTTCCAAGAACAAATAACAAGAAGGATGAATACGTTAAGCCCTGGCTGTTATCAAAGGGTATCCAAAGCCATGTTAGCAGAGGCATCATTTCCGATCAAACCAACAAGCTTAACAAGGTTTATCTTGGAAGACAAAAATGCCTTCAGTATATAAATAATTAAGACGCATGTTAATCTTGAGACCTCTACACATCTCACCGTATAAAGACTTCCAATAGAGCAAAATATTAAAGTTTAACTGCCCTTACGCTCTATACACATCGAGTCAGATATCTTCAAGAGACTATTCTTCAATTATTTTAGCTGTTTTTAAACGTTTCTGTATGCAATCTCCATCCTTTCTGTTATTGGATCACAGAAACGGATTAAATAATACTGAGTTATGCAAAGTTACTTTGACTATTTAAATTCAAACTATAGGTAAATAAAAAAAAATATTCTGTAGAATGGAACAGTGCGCAATATTATTCATGGCATATATTTTATTTCGAGTGCATAGTATATGTAACCTGTTGAATGAGAAGGAACGAGTTTTTAATTTACGTAAAACGCCTTATAAATGCTGTAATAAGAAGCCGTTGCTTCTTAACATCACGAGAATAGGTACTTCTGTTATATATAGTAATATTTTCATAGCGGCCTTTGTTCTCTTAGTTATGTAATACATCATTCACCAATAACCGGGAAACTTCTTGAGATGCTCTTATTCTATATTCTTTATATTCTATAGATGCCATATCCATGAGTTTCAACAACATTATAATAATTATACGATCAGTATTATTAGTTTGTCTTTTTATATCAGAGATCATGAAAAAAAATCTTACCAAAATTTAAACATGTTCTTCTTTTCGCTTCAAAAACTAAATCTTATTACACATACGTTTGTCTATTATATGGTAAATTAAGCATTCATGTCCCATGTTTATATTACGTCTGCCCTGCCTCGAAGGTATCTCTACAAGATTATTGGATGATCCGTCATCTATATACTCATGATTTGTATGTAAATGCGTCGTCCTCATGTTAAAATATAGAAATTATCTGAGAATTGTGACTTTCTTTTATAAAATAAAAGGAAAAACAACAAAAAGATCCTACCTTGTAGTTTACCGACGCTAAATAAAAAGTATTTTTTAATATTTTAAACTTATGAAACTAAGTGGTATAAAGCTAATTTAAAACGTTTGCGTCTAATGTACAAATGTTATTGATATAAATTTGTAAGTTTTAAAAGGATTTATTAAATAATGCTCATATTATTAGTTTTAAAATGTGTCAAGGGCGGGGAAAATAGCACAATAATAATTAAAGAACTAAGTTGAACTAATTGCATTAACCTTTTGAGTACATATGATAGAATGCGACACATTAGTTCTAAAGTAATAATAATGAATATTGACGTCACACTTTGAAAGTGATAAATTATTAAAGTAATTTATATATTTCACGGAGATTTTCTCTCAAATGATCGTCTCAACTCCAACTTCTTGAACAGATCTACCTACTTGGATTACGTTTAATCCAATCTTGTCAATTTAGTCTAATTTACCGTTTAGTTATTTGGTACTTTATGGAACTTTATGTTATTTCCATTAATTATGGCAATTAAATCTAGTAGTGGGTTTAACTGGCTAGGCTCCGCTTGTTTCAAACATTAAATCTTATTTAAATTTTTCGTGTTAAACTTGTAGGTATAAAATATTTCAGTTGCTATAAATTTATTTAGAAACGAGATATTCCATAAAAACGGTGTTTGGTGCCATTTTCGATTTATAAACGTGGGTTAAACTTGTATTACTTTAATTTAATCACGCCTGGAATATTTGGATGAAGAATACAGTTTTCATCTAAAACATTTATAACAGAAGTAAGAGATCACCACTCCACGTGAAGAGTAACCGAAGTCACTGAGGTTACTGGTATAGTTTTCAGATCTATATATCGATTCATATGGTTCTATGTTTTACTAACGCGTATGTTAAAATGATACATAATATTGCAATATTCAGCTTTGAAATGTATAAATTTTGCAATTTTCATATTGCATTAGGATACCAATAAGATAAATAAAAAAATATTTTATTGCACTAATGCAATTGGTTGTATATTAACCACCACATAACTATTTGTTACAGTTATAAATGAAGTTCCTAACAGAATACCATAGCTGGAGTTTGGCAGTCTAGAGTTCTTTCTCAAATTACTCTACCATTATACAGTATTTTAGGGACTTATTTATTATTAGGATACACAATTATTTTTTGCTTTTGTTTTTGTATCATAAACAAGTCTACTCGATTAATGGGTTTTAAATTAACGTGCAGGTCGTGGCATTAAAAGTGAGTAATAATTAAATAGCCCAATAAATATATTTCAAATCAACATTAGCAATAACAATTTTCAACTTGAAATCCAAAAAAATATATAATTACAGGTCCTATTTAACCATAATTTCAACAAAAATAGTGAAAAACATACCAAAACCTAATATTATGCAAGATACAAAAATTAAAAACACTAATAAAATTGTGAATGTAGAGTTTAGCTTCAGTACTCCTTCCTCTTAATGCAGCGTCTATAGCCTGACGCTATCACCGACATGACTCTTTGAATCTGATATCTTTTTCGTGATCTAAACTATTCGGCGAAGAAAAAGCTGAAATTGAACTCATTATATCGTTTGGAATTAACATACACCTACGCTACAAAATATAGTGTAATCTGGTTGAGGAGGTATTCTCACTGTACTATCAACTGAACAGTTGCGTGCATTATGATGTTTTAGACAGATCTCTGAGCACAATGGAGCAACAAAGATTTCTACAAATATTGTAGCTGTAGTGGAAAGGTTTGATTCAATGTGATTGTTGAGTTTAGTTACAGTCTACCATTCTCTTATTGCAGCGTCTAGAGTCTAACAGCATCCCTAGAGAGAACTTACCAACCCACTATTCCAAAGTAAGGTTGTTAGCAGGTCTGCTCCAGACTTGAGTGACGAACAAGCACTTTACTCTATAGAAATCCAACAAATATATGAATGGTTTCTCTTTAATGATCCGATCTTTAAGAACAAGCAGGGGAATCTTTTAATGAATTTTCAAGAGAGCTCGTGCTACGGCTAACAAATGGCTACACGGACAATAAAGGACCATTTGACTAGTTACAGATTAATGGCTAATAATGGGGAGGTTACTCGTCATATGTTTACTCACATCTAGCTGACACTTTAGAACACGACAAACATCTGTAGCTCAGCTGTAGAAGTTAGTTTACAGCTAGCTTACATGTATGTTCTTGTCCAAATTGCGAGAAATCTTTACGAATGATAACGATGATATGATGATCGCGTTATCCCATAATGTTCTGCACTGAATTCTAGAAAAATGGTTCGTACTGAGGTTAGATTGGATCGAATTAATCACAATCGTTGTGTATTTATTAACGTGTTGTGTATTTATTACAAGATCTAAGCTTCAGCAAACACAAAACATTGGTATTGATCTAGGTTAATACCGGATGGAGCGGTTGGTGTACTGTTGACATGGTCTGTAATTGATAGTGTGTTATATTTATGTAAGTGATATCCTAAGATGTTGTTATTATACTGATTAATTCCCTTGTTAAGCAGAACAATAAATGAGTTGAGACAGAAGTAATTTATAGTTTAAGGATTTAATTTTGATTTCAACTTGCGAACATAAAATATAATAACAAGTGAAAGGTTAAAAGAAAAAATTGGTACAGTGTGATATGCATATTGTTCATCCCGCTATAGGATATAAAACTATATTAAAACTATTAATTTTTTCGCTTGCTTGCACCTCTAAATAACACATAATTAAAGTACATATTATTATTTTCTATTGATAAATGTATCTTAAAATGTTATTGTACCTTCTTCTAATTTGATAAAGCAATAACAAAAATTTTTTTAAATACAACTTTTTATCGGATACTTGATTGTTATACGTAAATCGTAAGACCCACATGCTTAGGGATTAGGAGAGGAGAATTATATTAAATTCAAATTCTTTAAAATTATGAATAGAAATCAATTTTGGAGGGGTTTTATAGGACGGAGACATTATTTAAGGGCTATTTATTGAACTAAAAAGTTATTTGCAAGTGGATCCAAAAATTAAGCAGTAGATTTGCTCCTAACTCTGTGAACTTTGGATTATCAGACAAAACAGGGAAATTTTGAAGGAAAGACATTGTAAATATTTAACGAAATATTTCTTACAGTATCCTATTACTCTACTCGTGTTTCATTTGCAGCATTGATATATATGAAATATGAATATTATGAATAGAAAATTAATTTAACTTTACTTTAAAAACTTTTCCGATAAGCCCCGCTTCAAACTTTCTTCAAGACCATCCTTGTTATTTTAATTTTATCTTGATCTAATTCACTCAATAGAGTTACATATTATTATAGAGGGAATATTACAGTTATTTAGTGGAAATTAGTTTCTTGCTCGCATTTCCTTACTAAATTATAAAGTACCTAACTCAATATTTTAATTCGCACAACTTTATCATCTGTAAGACTTATTGTCCTACCGCAAGGGGGGAGGTTCCTTTAATGACGGATTCTGTACTATCCCACCACCTATCAAGAAAACTAAAATAAAATCCATGTATTAGATTACTGGAATCTGCAACTTTAAAGCTATCAACTAGAAGTTTAAATTTTAAAACCTTAATATTAAACTTGAATTTTAATTGTATACACCCAACTGTTTAGACAGTTTTAATTAGTTCTATTCCATTTTCTTATAATAAGGGAGTTCCGGTAGGTTTGTTTTAAAGCATGTTAATTCTTGTACTAGAAAATTACATTTTCTTGTCGAGATTTAGATTGAAATTTATTTGGAATTTCATCAGTGACCTTAGATCTATATTTACCTAAAGTTGGACAAAAGCAGTACATGCTTGTTTCTTGGACTCTTTTAATTGGAAATTTGTTTATAAAAAGTGTCAATAATGTAATAAGAGTTTTTTCAGTCTTAATTGAACATTCATGAAACTTTCTCATCGAACTGTAAAATAACTGTAAAGCAAATAAACTCAATTTTTCAATGTGTAAACACATAACGTGTTATTTTAAACTTGTAAGGGTAAGTGATAGAATATTACTTAAGCTATCAACCCTCGAGTCTTTAATCCATTATCTTAATTAACTTTCATATAATCCAATTAAGTCTTCATCAAAGTAGCCAGTTATAATAGGCTATAGAAGAATGGCTTTGTAAATTAAATGAAGAAAGTGATATGATAAGATGATAATCTATTACACTGCGCTAAACTTTATATTGCGTCCTTACTGACAACATTTTTAGTATAACCATAGGGTTATATGATAGTACCTTAATACTTTATACAGGCGTCTTATAGTGAAGATGATCTCGGTCCAACATTAAGACGTAAGAGTTGGTTGGCTTCCCCTTAGTTACATTTGATCGTGGTTTTAACTCAAAAATGTATAATTTATATGTATATATCTCTTGTAATACCATTTGGTTTCAATACGCTTTAAATAGTTTAAAGCATAAACAAAACAGAAAATCCAGTGTTCATGTTTTAATTTTCGAATTTTCAGAACCCTTCATCGAAAACACACTGAATTAATAAAACATAGAAACAGAACTCAAATCAAGAATTAAAAACTTAACCAAAAAAGAATTTTAATAAATAAATACCATATAAAACAAGATTCCAATCAGCTGTATTTCGAATATTTGTAAATGTTTACATAGAACTAAAAATGTACATAAGAATGAAAACAGAATCATCTTAGGTTCAACGCATCTAGTTGCCTTGATTTAAAAATTAATTGATGTGCGTTTTAAAATTTTCTTAAATTTATTAGATTGTTATTTAGATTTAAATTTCCTACTAATGTTAAATTCCTTTTAGTCCGAAGCAATTTTATAATTTATTTAGATTGTGTTCTATTGCACGGGGAGATAATGTTCTTTCATATATACCGTTATTATAGCACATATATTATATTAATTTGGAGCTAATACTTTATAAATCAAAAACAACTTTTCGGAAATACTTGATTTATTCCGAATTAAAGTTCAACAAAATTTTAACAAAGTTTACAAACTTTAGATTTGATTTTCTTCAAAAACTTCTCACAATCGATCAAATCTAATTAAGAGTCTGATCAAAAAAAAGAATTAAAATTCAAATGAAACTAAAAATGTATACTTCTCCAAAAATGGTTTAAATTAACAAAATAAAATGAAAAGTTCTCTTCTCAAAACATTCAAAAATCAATATAACACAAACTTGATATTAACTTTACGACCAAAATTTAATTCACAATACTTCAAAAATTTAATTAATTCTCAGACTCTGTAATATGGGAAATTTTACAAATTTAATCACAACAGTATAAAATAAAAGATATTAACTAAACGCTGGTACGGGACTTACTACTTTGAAGACTATGGAGGCTGATAGGAAAATAAAAACGCACTAAAGAAAATTAAAACTTGATTTAAATTTACACCCGATTAAAAGAATTACTCTAGATCCCAAAAACTATAGGATTAGAGGAAGAAATACTGCTTCTCTACTGAGGTCTGCACCCTGTCGTCGAAACTTCAAGACTGCGCTCCCTCTCTCCACCCAACAGGCTCGGAACGTATTCACCGTAGATAATACGATCAGCTGATTTGACCGGTCTCGAACCAACAAACAATGTCCACGCACCGCGTCTAGTTAACAAAGAGCCTACTTCCTACCGCGATTCAGCATAAATAATTACGACTACGGCACACACACACACACACACACACACACACACACACACACACACACACACACATATATATATATATAATCTCAGATGAACTCTTCATTGTTTAACTATGGAGTGAAGTGTGTGATGATGATAGTGAAGATTGTTCGTTACCAGTAGGTTTTTTAAAATTCTTAACCTCTTGAAGTGTGTTGCCTAGTGGCTTAGATATTCCCTTAGAACAATTTTAAAGAACTCCAGTTATTTTCTGTACAATATTTCCTTGTAATTACAACTTTATCACGTACACTTTATAAAAATACACTGAATAAAATAAATTAACGGGAAGAAGAAACACCTGATAATAAGCTTTCTAAATGAATTTAAACTTTGACATTTAAACACATTTTGATTAGTTGTTACTTTAAAAAAATAATAGCATAATATAATATAACTTTGAATTTAAGTAAATTTTCAGATCAGAATCTAAGGATTAAAGTGGAAAACAATAAGTTAGCGAATGCAACGTTCATATAGTTGTTTAGATTTTAATAAAAGTTGTTGTGCCAATTCATTATTCCCTAAAATGCAAATCATTCCGAGAGCTATTTCACAAGGTGAAATTTTGCTTATAGCTTTGAGTTTATAACAATCCTCAAAGCTTTTCTTGAGGTGAATAGCGTGTAGAGCTACTGGTTTTTTCGTCTTTGTCATTTATAGAAAAATGGTGACCGGTCTTTCTTACCCGCAAAAGGTTTGCTCAATGTAGTCCTTGGGACAAACCCTACGGGTTAGATGGTAAATTGAATTGTTCGAGGTACAGTACAATTTACCATATATTGGATAATTTTTCTTAGTGACGCTACTTTTGATGTCACGCACCCCTCTCAGTAGAATGATTTCGCGGGTGGGGGGAGGGTGGTAGCAAGGGGATACTAAATAAAAGAATGTATAAATGTTTACTTTTCACTTAATCATTAGTGGAGTTGTTACGATGCCCTCTCTATTAACTTCACTAACCAGAACATAGCTTTACAAACTTTCGAACACATTAATATAAAGTCACTCTCAGCTGACCGGCATCGCTATCCAATCCAGGGCCGTTGGTGTCCCGCCGTGCCCTCCTCCCGGGTGTCGTCGTTACTTCCGTCTAGTCCCGTGAACGTTGTCGGTGGATCTGTTCTGCTGCCCACTGTCCACTCAGACCACTCCCTACTCCATACCATCTCTTCTCGGAAGGGGAGAATTCTTTCAAATGTTCAGACGAAGGAAGATTTTTAGGGCCCGTTTGTCACAATATCAAACTTTCTTCCTTCCAACTACATAAAAAATAGAGTTATTTGTTTACGCTTAATTGAAATATTTCCTTGTTAGGCATTTGAAGACAAACTAATTGACCGTAAATCACAGTTCCTTTTATCTTCAGTAAGGGGAGGGAAAGCAGTATTATTTTTCCAACACCCTTTTTTCCACATAAAATTACTGAGAATAGTGCCCACTACCCCTCCTTGTAGTATACCTTTTTTGAATACACTGTCCGTTCTGTAAGTGATGAACGAATTCCTTCGCTTGTCTTAAGTGAAAAAGCGGAATAATAGTGCTGTACTACTAAAACAATATTTGTGTTTTAAACGAAAAATATTAATCTTTATTTTATTGTTGTGCAGGTAGCCAACTGCTAAAATATAAAAACTAACACAAGCAGCAAAGGTTTAATGTTTATAAAGGTAATATTTAACATTATATTTTATTATTTTCAATTCAGTTTCCCCCCAAATTGATCCAAAATAAAAAACATCTGAGACGTTAAACACATATAATAGAGTACACACGGAAGAGCACTGTGTAATATATCGGTTCTAAAACCTGTACTTATACTACCTTTCAGGCCGGCCCTCAAATCAATCTGCATATTCATAAAACATGTATTTATTATAATACGTATACTTTATTACTTGTTCAACTTGCATAATCGTTGTACTAACTTAGAATAAGTCACTACTCGTATCAACTCAAAGTTTTAAAAACACAGTCTTGTACTAAACGAGGACAAAATAAGGGAAATAATCTGTGTTTTTCATCAGTGTACTAAGGGAAATCAATATAAAATATATTATAAAAATGCAATGGTACTTTTAATAAAATATGCTATTTTAGTACTATCAAGATGCTAACTATGGAAGAGTTTGCTTGCGAGGAACTAAAACGTCAAAATTAGAAATATCCTACTGCATATGACATACTGTGAAAATTAAATGTCATTATGACAATAAGTTCTATCTCAAGATTGTCTCACGGAAAGCGATTTCACGAGGTGACGTCATTCTAACACTACATACATTTTGTTATTAGGTTATTTACTTAGGTAAATACATACGTGTGTATTTAAATATAGAATTTTTAATGAACGCTCGCGTGATCTAAGTTTAATTTTAAGTAATATCGCGAGTCATGTCTTTATTTTTCCTTCAGGTGGCGCCTCCCTACGATTCACGATACGATAACCCAAAGTGATCTAACATTGGAATATATGGTGGAGTTATGCGGAAATTTTCCTTAAATTATACAAAAAAAACATGAGCAATAGGATTATAGGATGTATTCAAAATATACCTGAAAAGTTTTAGTTTTGATATCTTCAAGTGAGAATAATCTTAGTATTTATTTTAACACAATTATTAAATCTTGTGAATATATAAGACTAAAAACATTATTTTTCTATTTTTGTTAATATATTTATAAATATATAATATACCAATATGCTCTAACTAAAAGTAAGAGGAATACACATCAGTGAAAGTTGTGTTTTGTTAACGATCAATGTAGATTTCGAGCGTCAGGCCAGCTGTAATTAAAACAGATTGCCAATCAAGGAATTAAGACTCTTGGCCAACTTTCGTAGTCAGTGTCAGTGACATCTGCAACTGACACATTATTTATATATATAATATAAATGACAATTAATATATACAATTAGTCAGTCATTAGTTTTTTTTTTTTAATTTTGTTTATGAATAGTTAATTTAACCATTATTTTCAATTTTTTAAATTAATAGTGTTTAATGCATGAAATAAGGTTGATAATAGTAGTAACTTATCTTTTCAATATCTTTTTCAACCCCTTCGTTGAGAACAGAATAAGGGAAATATCCAGGTAAAAAGTATTGGGGGGTGGGGGGGGGGGGGGGTGGGGGGGGGGGGGGGTGGGGGGGGGGGGGGGTGGGGGGGGGGGGGGGTGGGGGGGGGGGGGGGTGGGGGGGGGGGGGATTTACCCACTAATACAATGGTAAGAAAATAACATACGTATGGAAATTTGATTTTGTGACGTTTCAAAATGTTAAAGTAGTATAATGTTTTTAAAATTCCTTTAAAATATGGTGGAAATATAATTACTTATATCACGTTTATTGAAAACAGTATACGTAATGTCCGCTTTTAAGATCAATTGATTACAGTTTGAATCTTTCCTGCAACAAGAGGCTCCACTCGCAACATTGTCAATAAAGTACATTATGTCCTTGAAAAGGCCTAAGGTAGATTTTGAATTAATTTTTCCTACATTACGTCATATCGGTATTACTTGTTGACATATTGTCCCGTAAAGATTCGTATTTAACCAATAAAAAATGTTTTGTTGAGTCTTAAACGTATTGATTTCGAAAATTAATTATTGTTGATTTATATTTTCCCATTTCCATTAGCAGTCAAATATTAAATTTGTAGTTGATTTTTGTGATAAATTATTTTTAAATTATGTTTTTGAACAGACAGGATTAAGTTATGATTTTAATTTTGTCCGTTAAGGTACAGTAATGTAGTCGGGTAATGTATTTCAAAAAGATAAAATCATGAGGGATTCTATTTTATTAGATATATAAATGTTTCTAACAAATACTCTTATAATAATATTCTTTACCTCTAATTGTACATACAGAATGCAATATTATAGGTTAGTAAAATATTATTGGGTGCTAAGTAGTACATCTTTGTAGTAATGTTTTCCGTTTTGGTACCTCTTATTATAATAATTATCCTATCTTTGAAGAAATCAATGCGGCTATTCGCATTGTACCAAAGAGTTCAGGTCAACGAATTCCCGACAAATATACAAAATTGCATAACTTTAATACTAGTTTTTAATTCCTACAGGTAATTATTATTATTTGAAAGTCTCAATTGTGAAACACTCCTTACTTTTACTTTTTAAGATCCTTCTGAAGGTTTCAAGAAAATGGCCATTTAAAATTTGGAGACTGAATCGTAATACAACAGTTATATGCCAAATTATATCAAACAAAACATATTTTTAAACATTAAAAATAATGTTTTTTTTTCCCCACATGTTTTTTTATTCCCAATGTAAGATTTCCATATAAATGGTGTACAAAGTCTTGAATAACATACAAAACTGTAGGAATAACTGTATCACTGGGACTAAAACTTGGTAGAAACGCAGTATTTTGCTTAGTTTTGTTCGTCAGACAGTTATGTGCTGTTAACCAATAAAACGGTTCAAGACGGCTGAGATTCACAAATAGGCCAAATATTTACCAAGGATATTTTGTATCATAAGTTATAAACAACATTATTCTTAAGGTCATCAAGAAATGTCTGGAAACATTTATGCTTACTTATTTTCGATAACTTCTACGTTTTCAACATGGTGGCCGTTGAAAGCTATAGAATGTTATAAAAATAACTTCTCGTCAATTAATACTAAAACTAGTCACTTCTTAAAAAGATATTTTTGTACTGTTTGATTGTTGTATTTGTACAGTGTTTGTCTCGTAATATTTCTATAATTTCATTACACGGTTTCTAGAAGATTTAGAATATTTCGATAACATTAACAGATCACCATTGAGATCAACTGTCCTATCAGTTTTGTGCTAATTAAACAACTAAACTAATAATGTCTCTTCGGGTTGACATTTATGTTTGATGGCTACACGTGCAATCTTCCTTTATTATGACTAAGCCGGAAGGTTTATTTATTATTATGATTTTTTTATTAGTAATAGGTCCACTTTTGTAAATTCATCTAACCTTTTATCAGTGAGATTGACGTTAATCGCCTTCCAGGCTCCATAACATATTCTCTCTCGGCAGCGAACTAAATCAATTTTCTTTGGCTGTCACGAAAACGATATCAACAATGATCATAATTCAAAGACCTTTGTGAAATGCTATATGAACTATGCTATGTAATCAAGACATAGACACCAATTGCCATACGTTCAATGTAATATGTAGAACTTATATGTACTGATGATGTAACTTAGACATAAAATGAAGAGTCTGTCTGGAGGATTTATGTAATTATGCAATTCACATTAGCACTTGGATTCTTGTGTGTAACATTTGGGGATTTAAGTTTGCTAAAAAAATATTCGTTAAGGAGACAGGCAAATTAATAATATTTTCCCTTAAAGTAGTCTAGTGGTATAAAATAAAAGTGCCATCACTAAAGAACCTCACTGAATCATGCATAATTGCACAACTCTACGGGGCTCGGTTTTAATTAGGAAGGGAACAGACACAGCAATGTCTAAACATGCAAGTTACTTTGTACCTGACCACACAACAGTACTACTACTTCAACTCTAAATTGAATTCCAATTGAAAACAACTTATTTATTCCATCAGAAAATTAATTTAAGAATTAAATACAAATTCTGTCAATATTTTATATAATTATTTTTTATTGTTAAAATTCTATCAAATTAAATGATAAGAACCAAATATTAATATCTTCATAATTTGTGACTCCAAACTTTTACATTCACGAATATATCTATTTTTTCACAATCTATTATTCTAAACCTTAGACTTAACATACCCATGAGCAACTAACCTTTACGAGAAAAAAAAAGTTGAGTACGGCCCAAGGTCTGCAGTAAGCTACTGATAAAATGTATTATAGTCATAAACATGAACTGAACCAACGCTTAAGCTAATTAAAATAATAGTTTCAGCGGTGGTTTTTATAACCACGGAAAAACAACCAATCAGGCCCTTCTGAGGAAATTTACCATCCTTTAGTTATTTTACAAAAATCTGAAGGTGAGGACAGTTCAGTATGTTACGATATTTTAAGAGAACCTCCTCACACTAAGGCCATGTCTTGTTTTTCCAAGGATCTGTTGTTTCTGAAGTGGTGTACTAATTCATTCACTCTAATATTAGGCATAACTTCTGTGACATGTTCAAAACTGTCTGGAAGCTCTTCTTTAGTGATGTTTATGTAAACATGTACCTATGTTATTGCAGGTTTGTCCATAAAATCTTCCGCTTTGTACATGTTACAAAAAACTCAATTGAAGTAGAACAGTTAGCAATGCTTTACTGGATGCATTGTCGCTTTAAATTATTAAAGCTTTTCGCGTTATGATTAGTTATAAGACATGTTTATAATGAAATGAAATCCAGTTTTACTTAGTATGGTGAGATAGTTTTGGAAAATAGTAATAGGCTAATTATCAAAACTGCGATAGGGTTATATGAATTTTGAATGTACAATAAATATGGGCAGTTATGTATAGCGCAATAGTTTGAGCACTCCAGATTAGTTATTATAATAGTTACCCATGATGAAAATTGTACAGGAATAAATAATCACAGTCAGAATATCGCAAACTATTTGAAACTGAAATATAATAATTAATCCTGACCCTCCCAATCATTATTTCCACAGTACAAACGAGATTGTTCATTTATTAATAGCCTATCGATGGAGTGACTTATTTGCGCTTATAAATTATACCATTATGTTGAAATACCAATAGCTGTGATTAAATTCAATATTGATTTAAAGCATATCATGGCCCATAAAAAGGGTGAAAAATAAAATTTGCTACAGTATCTTCATGTTATAGCAACTGAGAGTGACATATTGAAAAATAGTTATGTCTTCAGGAATTTAAATTTTTCTCTAGTAAAATATAATTGAAGATAACAAGGTAATTTTTATGCAAATATTTTGAAATAAACGGTTTTGTTAAAAATGAGAAACATTCCCTCTGGTTATGGTTTATGTACACACTGTAGACAATTATTCTTATCTTCAACAGTTTTCCTTTGGGTTTGATCATAACCTGCTCATAAATTCTGTTTGATTAAAACGCCTACCTAAAACATACAATCTTATCCAGACATCATTGACGTACATACTCTAACTAGCTCTATGTATCTTATCTTCAACAGGTTTTTTGGGTCTAGTTGTAAATTGCTGTTAAATTCCGCCTTATTCCATCGCATACCATTCCTTGTACGGAAATATATTTTTACTATCCTATTTATGCAATGGATATCTCAAACATCTGTGAAAAATTTTGCTTACAAAATTAAAATCCCATTTTAACCAAAAAGAAACTACACTACAGTAAATACAGTTTTACATGTCTTAGCCTATCTGTAGGGAAAGAGTTGCGATGTGCAGTTTACCTTCATAACTTATTCGAGTAAAATCATTGAGAATAATACCAAATAAACATATACTACATGAATTGTTAAAAACAATGATGTTTATTAAGGACTGAAAATATGGATTAATACAGAAAGAGCTATCAGTAGACTATTATTGCAATATTTATTGATAGCCTTCTATATGGAGCGTACAGTTTCACATTAAGAGTAAATAAATATAATATTTAAATCTTCGCCTATTTTATTCTTACAGTGAGTCCTTTTCTTACACTTTCTAAGCACCTTTTTCTAACAGAAGTCATAGAAACTTTGAATTTAGTTTTTTGTGTGTTATTTTATAACTTTTTTGGAGAAACACAATTGTAGTCCTTGTACCTAATTATAGGTTTTAGACGAATAAATTCATTAGCTTATTCACAACAGTAGTAACCCAACCTTTCTCTTTTACAAGAACATGGTGTAAAAATTCATCCTGCCATGTTTTTGTTGCTTCTGAAAAATTTGTAACATTTGATGTAATTAAAGTTTATATTAAAGCTCAAATACAAATCCCAATGTGTTCCAATTCCTATAACTTAATCTAAATGCCCATTTCTACATTCATATTATTTTAACTTTTACAGGTAAAGTATCTCGCATGAAAATTTCTTTCAACTTTACGAACGTTAAAGTTTTGATATTAGATACTTAAACAAACATTACCCGTTATTTATCATGTCCGCTTTATATACAAAGTTATTTTTTCAGTGTTTTAGTTAATTCAAATTCTTTGCAAGTTAATTATGTCTTCTAGAGCATTTTTATCTAGACATTGATTTGAATGACTTGGCAGGATGATGTTTTGTGCCATTAACCTATGAGGTGTGACATGATGAAATGGAATTATGGATTACTAGTCATATGAACATCGACAGTTGAAAGTGAGCAAAAATAACCAACAGTACATTTTCTTGCTATTACAAAAGAATTACTATGTAATACCATCCGAATATATATATATATATATATATATATATAATATATATATATATATATATATATATAATATAAAATAAGCTTGCAACACCATACCTGAATTCACTTTCCTGAGAGGCACGACCCAATTCCACCTTGTGAAGTCGTCCACCATGAGTAGGATAATTCATCCCGCCTTGAAGATCTACGCTGAGGTCCAAATACATCCATATGGACTTTCTGTAGTGGACGTGCCGAAATGCTTGCTTGCATGCATCTCGCCAATTAGTAAGTTTACTCAATAATTTTCTAAGTTTATCTACATTGTCATCAGTAATAATTTATACACCAGGAACCACAGTTCATATATTAAATTGTCCTTACTTAAAAAGTCCACCTTGAGAGCCATTTTTGGTTAAATAAATTTAACTTAAATATCACAACTTAACTAGACAACACAAGTTCTTGCCAAAGTTTTATAACAAAGTTTATAACAGTTTGTATAAATTTATTAAAAATTCACTGGATACTTTACTAGCAGAGTGGTGCAGTCAATATAACGACTTGGATTGTTGATATTAATATTCCAGAGTTTTAATATTTAAATTATTGATGAGACATCCAAGACGATATAAAATATTTTTTGATTAGTAAGCTCCTAGTGAATATTCAGTACAATTTATTTCTAAATTTGTTAACTATCAAATATTATCTGGTTTGTCTAAAATAAAAATCACAGTTCTAAATAAAAATAATGGATTTATTTTAAACTGGCAAATTAATAAGTTCAACGTTTCAGAATTTTTATCGCTCTATTTTTCACAAAAAATTGACAAACCGTTTAGTAAATTTAAAAAATTCCTGTGGCAAGAAATACAATATTAATTAAATATATCAAACTAAAAATCAGAGCTCTCTTCTAAAATAAAATAATAAAGTTTTAAAATAAAAATCAAATACCACTTGGAAATAACTAAAATAAAAATGTTCACTTCTAAGTTCACTCAAAATTCAAAATAAAAATTTAAACTTCTCTTTCCACTAGTTGAACCTTAACTTTCAAGTCTCTGCAATTCAGATTACAACTCTCTTAAACAATAATTATTAATGTTCAATTAATTTCCCATTAATAATTTACAATAAAATAGTTCCAGTTAAATATTAATAAATTACTAAATCTCAATTAAAGTTATTAACTAAGTTCAAAATTTAATTCACTTTTCTTGCAAGTATGAACCAAATGTAACTTGTATGATTCTATTATGCTCTATTGTTCTTCGAGAATAAGTTATTCAGATTGCTCTGTAGTTTCTATGAATTTAATTTTTTCCTATAAAAAAGACAACAAAATTAATTTAATATCAAATCAGGATGACTATTTCAATAAAAACGTACAATAAATTTGGTGCTTACCTCAAAATCCCTCGCGGAAAAAAAATTTAAGAAATACGGCGCACTGTAATCAACTTAATCACGAAAATAACTAAAAGAAGGGCGAAAATTATGAGCGGGCGCTTAAATACTTCCCTTTCCAACCAACCTTGCAGGACATCCGCGGTGCTCTCTCATTGGTTCAGCTGTATCAAACCAGGAGAACAATATTCGCAACAAGACAAGTTCTAATCAATTCAAGGCAGTCAACCTGCCTTCCTAACAATTTAAAACTACCAGTAGGCCTACTAACTTGCCAAAGGATTACATGTTCGTTTTTACCCTAACTTTTCACAATCTAATCTAAAATTAAATCCCAATATTTCGATCCCAAAATTTTCATTTAATGTAAGATTTAATTTTAAAAAAATATCAATGTAGCTTTAAAAACGCTACAACGATGTAAGTTTTTTTAATTTACTCACGTTAGTTACCATGAAATGTGTATTTTTATGTAGAATAATTGTGATAAATTATTACTGAATATTATAATATAAGCACAATTAAATGAACATGAATTCAGAGAAGGAAATTACATGTCGTTAACACACTGATGGAAATAAACAAGCTACTTAGAGCAAGAATATGAGTAGAAAGCGAATAATTCAGAGAGCAAAGTTCATTGAGGCGGTCATGTGAGAAACTCAATTTTGTAACTGTTCTTGTTGGTTTTCTAGAAAGGCGGAGAAGGATGACAAGATCGTAATGAAGGTGGATGCACTGTTTGTTGTTAGGAGACCGAGTGAACATCATAGTAGTAATATACCTTTACGACATTTACCTTTGCGAATCACAACAGAAATGTTATTTCATACCTTTCACATGAACCCTATGTTTATGCCCGTGGCATCCATTCCCAGAAAGCCACTGTAGTATTCTCGTATTGTGTTGTTATATATTTTTACTTGGAACTGTTTGTTATTTTTTGTTTAATTTACGAAATCACCATAGTAAAATAAATAATATGTGGTGGCTATCGATATACTAGTTAAATATTATCATCGAAATATTTCAATATGTTTTCCTAAAGTGACGGAGTGTTCATATCACCACAAAAAAACAAAAAAAAAAACCAAACGATAAAAAACAAACAAAATACCACCAAAAACAAAAAATAACCAACTAAAAACAAAAACCACAAAATGGTGTTTTTGTCTGGTTGTAAAAATATAACCAGACAAATATTACAAGATTATACCTTCTAAAATCCGCAATATTTTAATGATAATAAACCCAACAATTTTTAATCTTTAAACACAACATATACAGGATAAAAAGTGTATGTACATATGACATTGTTATGTATTACAAACATACACAATAAGTTTTGACGACTTCAATATGAGGTGCTCCTAAATAATCGATGTTATCAATCGATTGTCATGTTTACAATTTTGAATTGGGTAAATACAGATAATCGATTTTATAAATCGATAGCTATATATTAATACACTGAAGATTTAAAGTCACGCGCTTTTCCTCTATATTTAAAAGTACAAAATAAGAAACAACTAAGAAAAAACACTTTTACGATGAAAAACATTGTTTTTTTTCTTCTTTGGCCTTAGCATTCATTACATCACCGTTTATTTTATATTTTTGAGTTTTCAACATTACTTCCAAATTTGTATCCAATAAAAACTTTTTTTAAATAAAAACTTAAATTGTTTTTAACAATTAATCTTTGTAAACTAAAATACACTCTTGTGCATTTAAATATTTTTATATTTCATAATACATTATTAGTTTATGAAAAACCAAAAGTTACACCATAAATTAACCCTCTAAGTGGCGGTCATTTGTGGTCTCAGTGGCAGGCCGTTTTTGGGTAAATTGCCGTGATCGTTAAAACTTATTTTTAGAAAATATTATCTAAGTGATAACCTAGCCACATTATATATTTTTGTTTTCCTTATGAACTATAGAATAAGAATAAATATAATATTTGGTGCCTTACCATTATTTTCAGATTAATATCATTGTATATGTGTAAAAACATTTTTTTATAAAAAATAATTTTTAAGTTCTACTGTCCGTCACTTTGAAATACTACTGGAGCTACAAAATAATGTCAAAATTCACAGAATATACACAATTTTATTCTAAACAAATTACTTCTTATACATTTTTTTTCTATTTACAAGAACAAAAAAGTTAGATGGGAAAAACTAAATCTATGTATAAAACTGTGTTTTTTTACTCCCGAGTCACTAGAAGGGGCTTGTCTTTTCCTCCCAGTAGTGTAGGGGCCTATAATAGTATAATAGTGGCTTAGTTTGTCATAGCACAGTATATTTCGTAAATATAAAACAGGAATTGTCTTATCGCAAACCCCTCCCCATCCTTAGATTAGAGGTCAAAGTCGAGCGATCTAGTAGATAACGTGACTACAGATTCTCGCCGCCCTTTCAGCTTGTGCACCGCATTCTTGTACTTTTTCGTGCCGAAGTGTCTGTCGCTTTGTTGTACTTCCGTGTTTTTACTGTGTGTGTAATAGATTGGTGATAGATGACACTATCAGAATTTTGGGATTTACCCATTCGTTTTTTACAAGATCATGACTAGTTGCCTACATCTAAAATATGCGTTGCGGTCGGCAGTTGCTGCTGAAGGCGGAAATCCACTAGACTCACTTATCCTTGATATTGCTGCTTTCTGGGCATCACAGGAAACCCATTAACAATTAATAATCATTGTAAGTTTGTAATTGAAGAGTTGCTTTTTCGTTCTATAATGTTTTTTTTCTATAAATTTATTTGTTTGTGTTCCTCATACTGGTGTAGTCGGTATAATTCCAAAGTACCCCAACATTTTCCATGACGAACGAATAACCTAAACATTTACCGGTAACACGAACAGCGCGATAAACAATAATATACTGACAATAACAGTACGCAAAGTCGCCAAACAAAAACAGTGACGAGACGAGTAGACAGCTGTTCTCTCGTCTGCCGCCAGGTCATACTGAGCCGGTTCCATACCTATATCTCCCCGGCTCATGTGTGTTTTATATAGTGTATGTGTGTGTGGTTTATTGGCTGCAGAGCCCACTGACCTTTTGAAGGCGTTTGGCCTTTCCGGGAGAGTGGTAGAGACTCCGAGCCGTGGTGTACATGTTAGGAGTAGCTCCAGTTTAATATTTTGTTTAATTAAGTGTTTGTTAGTTTTGCTGAGCTGTTCTCCTTTCTGACATGTGCGGCTAAGTTTACGGCCCCTCACTGATGAGGTCCAGGAGATGAGTTTGATTTTCTGCTGTCATCTCTCCATCATGCGTGGTCGCAGAGAACCTTCGCTTTTGCGCTCTGCTGAAGGACGGCCACCATGATGGACATTTCTACTAGTCAACATCTGTGATACCCTGATCATATTCTTTATTTATTTGTTATTGTTATTGTTGCCATTTATATAGTTTATATTTTTGTTATTTAATTTTAAGTTAGTTTTAGATATTATTTAGTTATTTCTTGGATTTCATTAGGAGCCCGCCCTTAGCCGAAGGATACCGGGTGGCATTTCTTGTTTCAAATTATGGCGTTTCTAATTTTTGTATGCAGGTGCACCTGACAAGGATTGTTTGAGGTATACTACTGCAGGCAACTTTTTATTTTTTTATATTTTTTTTTATTTATAGTATATATTATATATTTATATTGACTGGATAGGCCTATGCTGTGTCTTAGTAAATGAACCTGAGTATACTGACCACGGTGTTCTTTTTTACCTAGTTTTGTTTGATCCGCATCCCGTTCGCCACCATGGGCCGTGCGCTTCCCTGAGGGTTTGCTGTGGGTGTGCGAGCGGCGATGTACGGTTTCAATGGTAGCAGAGCGTGGTTAGCTGCTCTCTCAGCTGTCTCTCAGTTCTGGTTTTTGTTTGTTGGTGTAGGTTAGTGTTAGGTAGGGGAAGAGGTTAGAGTACACAACTTTTTTTTTTCATTAGGAGCTCGCCCTAGCACAGGATACCGGGTGGAATTGGTTTAGTGTCTTGCTTCCTGCAGACTTACCCTTTGCAGGGAGCAAGGGACTCTAAATTGCTTAACCGCTAAATTTATCTAACTGTACTCTACTTCTCCCCTATCAATGTGTTGTTTTGTTATATTTATTGCTTCTGTGTTTGTAGGTTGTGGTTAGTGTATATTTGCAGGGTATCCTTCTATTAGGTAGCAGGTATTAAGTTCTTCACTTGGACCTCGTCAGTGTAAGCCTTTTGTGAGTTGAGTCCACTTAGGTTACTAAGTAATTGTTGCGTACGCTTTGTTGTTTATTGTTGTATTTATTTGTCTTAATTGTTTGGTATGGCGTTTTCCTGGTGCCTGAACATCTACGCAAGCCCGAGTTGGTTTTTGAGGTCCTGGCGAGAGGACAGAAGCCCGAGGGAGATGTGAGGTCATTAAGAGCTCAATTACGGGCTTGTATAGCGTTGGACCGCAGCTGGAATGCAGAGTTCCAAATTAACACAGAATTTGAGTTTTGTAAAACCCGAATGGAGGAATTAGAAGACGATATTAATTTTGAGTCACTTCCCATGTCCGGGTCAGCAAAGGCTAGATTGGCATCTCAGATTTTTACATTGGCGTGACAGAATAGTTTTACTTATGTCAGCTCCTAGTTTAGACTCTGATATTAAAAGTTGGGCTTTTTCGGCCAGTAACAAATTAAAAACAAGCCTTAGATGGTTTGAGTGAGGTGCGCTCGGTGAAAGAGAAGGGGGGTACTATTTACCGCTGTCACTCCAACGGAGGTTCCCACTACCATTACTTTTGCTAACCATCCACCGGCTCTTTCTTTCGAGCCTCCCAGAGTTTACTATGTCTCCGATGGGTAGTGGCCCTCCTGAAGCGGCTGGTGAGGCATCATATATAGTTGTGCCTTCCTTTTCTAGCTTTTGGCAAACTGCCCCATCCTTTGGGGAGTGTTTTACAACACTTCCCCAGAGTTGATGGGCTTGACACTAATTTACTTATCCATTTCCTTCTGGAAGTTTTTAAGCTAAGAGAATTTCCTGGTATGACAGATGCCATTGCTTATGCAGATTTTAGCGCAGTTTTCCTTAAGGCCGCTTTTTTGATCGCCTTCTAGACTGCCTTAAGAGAGGTGCCACCTTTGACCAGTTTCACGCCGAGATCTTGGAGTTCTTTGTACCTGCTCGGGTTAGGGAGCGCTTGCGGGTGTGGAACGCGTTTACCGTCCTCAGGCACCAGACGAGACGTTGAGCCATTTTGTCGGGGAGATACGGATGTAGCCCGGGTGTTGCGCTTGAGCTGAGCGAAACGGAGTGGTGAGCCTTATTTTGGAGGGCATTAAACCTGAAGAACGCTCCCGTTTGATTTTTTTGTAGCCGTCCCCGCATCTTTTGCGGATTTGGACCGCCTCTCCATCATCTCTAGAGGGGTTCAGGATGCGGATGATCAAAGGGAGGCCATGTCGAGGCATCTTCCTCACTTGCCTCCGGGGCCGGTCCATGCTCCGGTGCAGTCTGAGCCAGCAGCTGCTCCTTCCCGTAGGCAGCCTCCTACCTGTTATGGCTGCAAGCAAGTGGGACATATTAGACCGTTTTGTCCACTTAATAAAAAAAAACTAGTAAGCTTGCGGACGAGTAAGTCCGAAATCGTGCCGTAAAGGTAATTTTGAGGGCAAATATGTACCTAATTTTGATGGTAAAAGGGTAAGCTGGTTTAATACAGAACAGAAAGAAAACGGAAAAGAAATAGACTTGGGGACAGTTTATCATCGTTGGCCGAGAGGGGAGTTGCTGCTGCTCTGGCTGCGCAGGGAGTAAGGGCTGCCCGCTCAACCTGCCCACAACTGGATGTGCTTGTGGGGGAATGTGGTGCAGAAGGCCCTGGTTGATTCTGGGTCAGCACGCAGCCTGATTTCTTTGTCGTTTTTTGAAGATCTAAAATCCTCTGGGCTAATACGGCAGGTTGAGCCTAGTTCACTTATCTGCTGGACTGCTTCACGCACACCTTTACCTATTATCTGTAGTGCCCAGATTCACATCAAAATTAATTATTTCTCTTGGGATTGGAGCTTTTTGGTGGCTAAGGACCTGACTTTTCCTTTCATCTTGGGAGCAGAATTTTATCGGAAAAAACTGGCATGATTTTGGATTTGGCCTCCAGTCATGTTTTCTTTGCTTTCGCCAGGCGGGTGCTCGTTCCCTTTTCAGATGTCGAGTCTCGTGGGACTGCTGCCTTAGAGATGGAAAGATAAGAGCTTGACTCCTCCCTGACCAACTAGGACATCTTACGCCGAAAGAGGGCTGAGGACATAAGGCAGATTTGTTTCCAGTTTTCCTGAAGTCCTAACTGACAAACTGGGCACGACCAATCTCTTGGAATACGAGATTCGTCTTACAGACACCCGTCCTGTACGTTCCCATCCATATAAGCTTGCTCCGCCCAAGATGGAAATTTTTGAGAAATATGATTGATGATTTACTTAAGAGTGGGGTAATCGAGCCGTCTTGCTCAAATTTTTCCAGTCCAGCATTTCTAGTGCCGAAACCTAATGGGAAGTCCAGATTGGTCCTGGATTATCGAAAGCTCAATGCTCAGATAGAAATTGACTCCGTGCCTCTCCCCGATTTGCATTCTGCTTTCGACTGGTTTAATAAGGCCAAGTATTTCTCCATTTTTGATCTTAATCAGGCATATCATCAGATTCCTCTAAAACACGAGTCTCGACCTCTCACTGCCTTTTGTGTGCCTTGGAATTTGTACCAGTTCACCGAGTGCCAATGGGCTTGGCTGTGGGGGCCCAGACACTCACCAGACTCCTGGATTCTATCTTTCATGATGTCAAATTTAAGTTCGTGTTCAACTATCTGGATGACCTGCTTGTGTACAGTGAGAGTTATGAGGAGCACTTGACTCATCTAGAGGAAGTTCTAACTAGGCTGCGAGAGTTCTGGCCTTACCGTCAATCCTGAAAAGGTGAGTTTTTGCTCAGCCTGAAATATCGTTTCTGGGTCATCTTGTCTCTTCTCGAGGTGTTTGTATTGATCCAGAGAGAACCCAGGCAATCAGGGAGTTTCCTCCTCCTAAGGATGCAAGGGGATTGCCCGTTTTGTGGGGAATGATAAATTTTTATCGTCGTTTCATCCCCAATGTTGCTGAAGTGGCGGCCCCCTCTGAACTCTCTTAGGAAAAAGGGTGCCAAGTTTGAGTGGGGTGAAGCGCAACAGACTGCTTTTGAGCAGCTGAAAGAGGCAGTGATGCAGCCTCCAGTCTTGGCTATGCCTGATTTCAGTGGTAAGTTTCGTCTTGCAAACTGATGCTTCCTCCTTAGCCGTTGCTGCTGTTTTATCGCAAGAAGTAGATGGTATCCGGCAGCCCATAGCTTATGCTTCACGCACCTAAACCCCTTGTGAGAAGAAGAGTTGTTCTGTTTATGAGCTGGAATGTTTGGCTGTCGTGTTTGGAATTAATAAGTTCAGGCGTTACCTAGAACATAAAGAATTTTTGTTGGAAACCGACAACCAGGCACTTTCTTGGCTCCTTGCCCACACCCGTCAGCTCGGGAAGATTGGTCGCTGGGTAGTCCAAATTTCTGCCCTTAAGTTCACAGTGCAGCACGTGCGAGGCACCCAAAATATCATAGCGGACACTCTGTCACGCATGTATCACTTACCCAACGACCACCAGAATTTATCAGAGCCGCCATGTTGTGGCGTGCTCCTAGACTTTCCTCTGGCATTTTCGGACATTGTTCCACACCAACTTAAGGATCCCGAGCTGACTGCTATCATCAATGAGCTTAAAAACGGAGGTGCCCACACCCTCCTTATTTTCTGTACGAGGTGCTCTATGCTGCCGTGACAAAGCAGCGGAGAAAACCTAAGTTAGTGCTGCCAAGCTTTTCTTGTACCGATGGTCTTTCAGTATTTTCATTCTTCTCCTGTGGGCGGACATCTAGGAATTCATAAGACCATCGCGAAGATTAGGGATCAGTTCATCTGGAAAGGTATGGACCGGGATATTGCAGCTCGAGTACGTTCTTGTGAACTGTGCTCGCTAAGCAAACCCGCTCAAAATACCAAGTTGGGTCTTTTGTCATCTGAGGTGGCGGAAAAAAGGAAAAACCTTTGGAGAAGGTTTTTCATTGACTATGTTGGGCCTCTCCCGCGTAGCAAGTCCGGAAACAAGTTCCTACTTGTTTGTGTGGATGCCTTCTCCAAGTTTGTTTGGTTGTACCCATTGCGGAGTGCTACCGCGCAGCTCACGGTGCAAGCACTTCGTAACCATTTTTTTTCAACACTTTGGGATCCCCGCCACCTTAGTTTCCGATAATGGTTCACAGTTTTGTCTCCAATATCTTTAAAAGAATGTGCTTTGGGCACGGAATCCGCCATGTGACTACTTCCCCTTTCTATCCTCAGCCTTCTCACGCCGAACGGTTTTAATCGCAATCTTTCGATCTGCTCTCATTGCCTTTCATGCGGAAAATCAGACCACCTGGGATCAACAACTACCTTGGATCCAATTTGCCTTTAATACGGCCCAGCATGAAAGTCACAAGGCGGTACCTTTCGAGTTATTATTTGGCTTTCCGCCAAACAACCCTTTGGCGAACCTTTGGAAAATTAGCGATCTTCTGCCACCTCCTGGTACTCCCAATGTGAAAGCCACTTGGGAGGCAGCCAGGCGGAATCTCATTCGGGCTAGGGAGTTAGTAAGGAGGAAGTACAACCGAGGTCGTATTGCCAATCCCTTCCAGGTGGGGGATCTAGTTTACTGCAAGGCTCACCCAGTCAGTTCGGCTGTGGAATTAAAAGAGCTGCTAAACTTTGCTACAGGTGGACTGGTCCCCACCGCATCTTGAAGTTTCTGACTCCGGTGACTGCCCGACTGGGAGATCCTCAGTCCGGGAAGATTTTCAGGAAGGCGCACATATCCCATCTGAAGCCTTGCCGGAGTCATCCGTGATTTCTCTTTAGTCTGTGCGGGAGGGTTTTAGGTCCAGAGGCCTGATCACCTCTGCTCTTTCTTCCTGATCAAGGTTCCTGTTTCTTCTTTGTACCCACGCAACTCTTGGAGTGATTTCTTGCCTCCAACTGGATTTTCTTGGTTTTCCCTTCTGCAGACTTCAGGGTTTCCGGTTTATAATTCTTCAACCATTGGGGGGGGAGAGGCATTTCGTTTGGTTCTTCATTTTGAAGAAATTAACAGAGGGGAGTTCCTCCTTTTGGGGGGGGGGGAGTCTGAGCCGGTTCAATACCTATATCTCCCCGGCTCATGTGTGTTTTATATAGTGTATGTGTGTGTGGTTTATTGGCTGCAGAGCCCACTGACCTTTTGAAGGCGTTTGGCCTTTCCGGGAGAGTGGTAGAGACTCCGAGCCGTGGTGTACAAGTTAGGAGTAGCTCCAGTTTAATATTTTGTTTAAATAAGTGTTTGTTAGTTTTGCTGAGCTGTTCTCCTTCTGACATGTGCGGGCTAAGTTTACGGCCCCTCACTGATGAGGTCCAGGAGATGAGTTGATTTTCTGCTGTCATCTCTCCATCATGCGTGGTCGCAGAGAACCTTCGCTTTTGCGCTCTGCTGAAGGACGGCCACCATGATGGACATTTCTACTAGTCAACATCTGTGATACCCTGATCATATTCTTTATTTATTTGTTATTGTTATTGTTGCCATTTATAGTTTATATTTTGTTATTTAATTTTAAGTTAGTTTTAGATATTATTTAGTTATTTCTTGGATTTCATTAGGAGCCCGCCCTTAGCCGAAGGATACCGGGTGGCATTTCTTGTTTCAAATTATGGCGTTTCTAATTTTTGTATGCAGGTGCACCTGACAAGGATTGTTTGAGGTATACTACTGCAGGCACTTTTTATTTTTTTTATATTTTTTTTTTATTTATAGTATATATATATATATTTATATTGACTGGATAGGCCTATGCTGTGTCTTAGTAAATGAACCTGAGTATACTGACCACGGTGTTCTTTTTTACCTAGTTTTGTTTTGATCCGGCATCCCGTTCGCCACCATGGGCGCGCGCTTCCCTGATGGTTTGCTGTGGGTGTGCGAGCGGCGATGTACGGTTTCAATACGAAAACCGTCGGAATCATTTAAGCCAGCAAACATTAGTAATATGAACACACGCTATACTATATGATATGTATAGGAAATTTTCATGGAGAATACGATAGTTCAAACTAGGCCTAAAAATAATTGGACGGTTGCGGAGCAACGGCCCTTAAATGTGAAGAGACGGCTGTGACGGCGCTTGCCACTTCGCGGCGGCGTGAATCATACGTCTCAGACGGCGCTTGCCACTTAGAGGGTTAATCTTTTTATTGATTATTGAAGTTCGGTAATCTAACTGCCGATAAAATTCTAAAATAGATTATTTAGGGGTACTCCAAACTACGCTTTGAGAACACGTAGGCTATCTGTTCTTTTCATCGGACGCTAATTAATTATTAAAACGTAAAACGAAGTCATATAATAACGTAAGCAATCCAAATATATGGCGATGGACAGATCTTGTCAAAACAAATTTTGTTCATCGTCATGTGTTTGAATGCCATTGTTGCATGCTTATTTCCATATTTTAATATTTTTTACACAAAGAAGAGATGAAATACTAGATGTTAAAACGTAGTATCTTTATTGTTATATCGTACAGAAATGGCAAATGTAAATATCCTTTATCATGTTATCCACTCAAGTCTTTTAAACAAAGAATATGTAAATGCCTAAAACCATAGTAATTAATTATATAGTTTGGAAATTAGAATACTGAACTCCAACTCTTCTTTATCGGATACTTCCTGTTTGTATTTTGAAAACATTTTAAAATCGTAAGAATATCACAGATAATGCCGTTGCGGCTACTGTCACAGGCATGTCGACAATGTTAATGGTATCATACACACTAATATCTTCTGTCATCAAACAAGGAGTCATCATCCCGTCAGGAGACGGACAGGTGCCTATCGTAACGTGCGTTACTGAATGAGGCGGAACAGTGCAGTCAGAGGCCTAAATATATTGTCGTGATAAGTACCGGAAATATATAGAATATTAACTCGTTTTAACACATCTTGAGCATTAGGCAATCATAGATTTTGTTCCAACATGTATTGGCAGGTGGCAGTGTGACGGAGACTCTGCCGTATAATACAACTAGAGCAGTAATTGAGTTTGGGTTCAAGTTAATATATCTGACTTAAATAGTTAAATAACAGTTGGGACAGCATATTATAATACTATTACAATTAAAATCAAAGACGATCGTGATAGCTAGTCATCGAGCCGGGTAGTCTATACGAGAACAAAAGGCAATCTCTCAGTGTTTTTAAAATTATTTTTAGGGCATCACACTCCATAACAAGACGAACATACCAGTAAGTTTTTTAATTTTCATAAATTCATTCAACTTTTAAATTTTTCTCGAGTGAAGTAATTTTAAAGAAATGACCATCTTGTATCCGTTGGAACATATGCTTGATCCAGGTCTTTAACTCATTGAGGTAAGGATATCGCTCGCAATACATCCAATTCTCAGACGTCCATTGAGGCGTACCACTCACAATGGTTCATTGTGCCACACAAAGCATTTCCTCAGGCAAACTTCCACACAACGCAAGCTTCTATTATTACGCCACTGTTTTTGTTATCAACGGTCTTCACTCTTACTATACATTTTCAATATGACAAGACAATGGATCATATAGTAAAATACGTAGAACAATAGCCAAATGTTGTCGCATAATTTGTTTCTACAAAAGTGAGTTACCAACAAAATGTAAATGATTTCGAAGTTGACAGTATTCATGTCATGAGTTTGTGAAATTTATTAGTAAAAATGTATTAAACTTTGTTATTGCCTTTGTTCAGTTCTAGCGAGGTAAAATTAAATTAAAAACCAATTTTAATAAGACCAAAAGCTAATAAATTATAAAAGTATTGTTAGGAAATATGGTTTAAAATTCATAACTGGATTTTTTTTACCAAGGAAGGAACATTTCAAAGGTATTTATAGATCGTTAGGAAATACATTCGTCTTTTAAAACTGTTATACGCACTTTACATTTGGTTTATTTTGATCCATGAAGATTCTTTAATAAATACTTTTGATGATTCAAAGTGTTCGACGATTTCCCTTAATAGAAAATTGACTACTGGTTTATTCATGTTATATTGACTCATACGCCTCTATTCGTAAACCAGTTAACGATCATTTTATTAATTATATCAAACCTTGTTTTACAAGAATAAAAACTGTTTCGAAGAAAAAAAATATCTTGAACAAAAAAAACTGCCCAAAAAGCCTAATATGTGTTATAGGTAAATTATTTTTGATATAAACGAATTTTCAATATTCAAAACAAACTGTGGATATTAGTACAGCCTAATTTGCATTGAAAAATTGTGTACTATTCGTTCAGTTTCTTAAAAGTTCTGTCGTCTGTATACCTAATTGATTTATGATGAGTTTTAAAAGATATTACTACAAAACAACTTAAGTACTTTATCATCAGAGTTAAAGTACGTTAACTTTTGCTCCTCGCAAACCTGAGGGTGTAATGTTGTTTTGTATTAAAAAATTGATTTATTCGCTACACAGCTGATGGATGTCGAACGGTAAAGAGCTGGCGCCAATACATACCGATTGCGGATATTTGATTCTGACAGCCGCTTGATGTATTGGCCACAGTTCGGTGAGTTCTCTCGTTTCCCCATCAGTGGCAAACTACCCCTGAACTGGAGCAGTAACGTCGAAGCATATTATGTTTCAGTGCGCAAGAGAATCATAACACGTCCAGTTGAATCGAACAGTTTATTTTTGATAGCATTGGTTTATTGTATAACAAACGTACCAGGTTGGACAACTTGTTTCCTCCATTACAGAATAAAACTTCTCATATGAATGATTTCGGCAGTAAATCTTTCTAAATAATTCATACGTGACCTCTTTGTTTAAAGTTTGTTATTGACGATGGAAGGTTTAACAGAATAACAGGATGTTTTGCGTGTGTAGGAGCTTACATTTTACATTTCTGGTTCTAATCAATTACAATGCTGACGCCAGAGTTGAGTTTGCCTGTCCCAATGCCTCGCCCAAGGAAATATACAAATATAAAGGTCAGGGAACCTAATTCGTGCATAGAGTGTCTACCTCCGGCTCTTGTAATGTACTTCCGGTCTGAGATACCTCCAGCGCTACAAGTTAGGTTTGCCTTGTTGGCCTGATTAAACAATATGTTCATATATGTCTTTTCCTACATTAGCTTCCAGTACAAATTTTTTACGGTGCCACAGTTGAGATTGCCTAGTTACTAGGTTAAAGAAAATGAACCTGTACACAGGTTTACAATACCTACTTTTGTTGAAAAGGCGTCAATTACAGGTATTTGTAATCTACTTCCGATCTAAGATATCTCAAATGCCATAATAGATTAAAATATACGAGATACTCTCGTACGACTGAAAAGTTACTGCGATCGAAACGTGTATATTCGGACTGTTTAAACTCACGTCCTGTATGATTTATTTACATGATTTCTTAGTTGAGTTTGCATTTTTGTCTCGATTAAGAAAATATATACATATGTAGGTAGGCCTCGAAAACCAACCTAGATAAAAAAAAGTCTACTGCTGGTCTAAAATATTGATGGTCCTATGGTTAGTTTTTATTATTTACCCTAATCAAGAAAATAAATGTATAAATAAACTTAAAAAGACTACTTTGATCGAAAAGCATCCTCTTCCATCGTTGTTGACCCTACCACATTTTTTATCAATTGTATAATTTCTGACGCTATAAAACAAACACCAGAAAATTATTTTCGACATAGAAACCAACTCATAGCTGGAGTTGTTGAACTACTTCAGTTAGGTAGTTATGTTCCTAAGTTATTTAGCTTTATTTAGATTTAAAATGTTTTTTTTTATTATGACATGAAAAGATAACAGGAACACTAAGATTTGAAATCTGTTATGCAATATTTTTTCTCTCTATAAAACAAAAAAACCACTAAATATAAATAAATTTGAAAACATGACGATGAACTTATCTTATAGACTCGCCCTTGATAAGGTGCGTTCAGTGAAATGTATCTGAATTGTCTACTCAATTATGGCTAATGTTTAGGGTCTTGTAACCAGCCAGTAAAGAATAGACAACAGTTATAGAATAGTACTGTATCTGGTGTCGTAAGACGTACCTATAGTAAACATTTATACACCTTTTCCCTATACACATCTTTTATAAAATATAAGGGGTGTATTGTAATTTGTGATTGTGCTTGAAAAATGTAAAAGTGTACGACTATTGTTTGGGAAGATATTTATTTTAGTTTTGTGCAAGATGTCCTTATAAGAGAATTCATTGGAATGTTAAGTTGACGTTGAACGAACGTCAACTATATATACTCGTTTTGGTTGAATAAAAAGATTTATTTACAGACAGATATAAACAGACATAGTGATGAATATGTCTCAGTGATGAATGAGACGTGGCACAATAATAACATTGTTTTCTCTGAAATGAATGCTCTGAGCATAAACAAAGATTAACTGGAACAGGCATGAAAGAATATTTCTGTTGTGATGCACAAGTTATAAGGGAATATGTCGCAAAGGTGTATTACTACTGTGACGTAGACTCGGTCTCGTGGGAACAGCAAACAGTGTATCTTTCTGTATTAGGCTTTTGTCATCTTTCTTCAGAACCAACAAGAGGAGTTACAAACTCGCATTTCTCACGTGACCGCCTCAGTAAACTTTGCTCTCGGAACTATCCTCTTTCTTCAGGCACCTTATTTCTGTCACAGGATGACCTGTTTACTTCTATAATTTTGTTAGAATGTAATATTAACATTTAAACTAAGAAAGATAAATTTTCTTGCAGTTTTGAATAAATATTAAAATGTTTTGTTCTTAATTTAGTTAAAGTTTTCAACATTGAAACAATTAATCTCTAAAATAAGTTACTTCGGAATGCATACTTTTGCCTGATTTATACCGGAATGTAGAATATATAATAACTACAACAAAAATGATGTTACCTTAATTTAGCCAACCCCAATGAATTGGACAGTACCTACCGCAAATTCCGAGATAATTGGATAAAACAGGCTAGACCGTAGCTCTAGTTGAATGCAGAGAATGACTGTTAAATTGGATGGAACGCCTTCTTAAAGGATATTGCTATCCTAAAAATGAGGGAAGTGCTTCTATTTCTCGCTTTGACTGGAAGATGCTGGAACAGAGTTGTAATTTTAGGACTAAGTGAAATGAGAGGTCTCTCATCTCCTAGTGTAAAAAGTGCTTAAGGGATGTGAGAATGAATGTAGAACTGTTCAGGATTGTTATTGTATTATCATGTAACCCAACTGATTCTATATGTCATATTTTTTTATTAGAGGCCATTCACATTTCACCTCTACTCTGCTCGTTCTTCAAAGACTATGTACGGGGACTGAGCTAGAGAGAGTGAGAGTCAACACAGTGCTAGATGGAGATTAAAGGTTAGAAGGTCATCATTTGCACCTTTATGGTTAAGGTTTTGCGGCCATTGTCTCGTCCGACTATCCTAGAAAAAAAGCAGCCTTAGACTAACGAGTCTAAATTTATCTTTAATAATTTCTTCAATGATTTGAATTTACTAAAATGTATATGAAAGTAAATTGTTTAAGTAGATCAACCAAACTGTATTGCATATTCTATTATTTTTGCGTTAGTAAAATCTAAATTAAGAAGCTCATATTCATGCAAACTCACTTTAGACTTTTATTTAAGTTTCGGAATATGTAGTATTATTGAAACACCTTTATATGGTCATCGCACACCACACACACAGACCTTTTATGCACAATACCTTGCTATCTATGTCTATAGTGCTGCCACCACCCTTAATGGCAAAATTCGCTTGCAAATGTACAAATGTACTTTAAATGTAGTTTTTGTTGCATCATAATAGACAATATGCCGGAATTCTGCATCAATATTTGCCTCGTATTGCCTTCTGTAGGGGAAAACATCAATTATCCATTTTCTTAGAACAGTTACGTTTGCATTAATACGAATACTGATGTAATATTTAACGAAAACTGACAATATAAATCTTTGAAGAACATCCTGGAGCCATCTAATTACAGAAACATCGAGTTGTAAGGAGCTCCCAGACGCTTGGGGTTTTAGAGAATGACATACACTAGAGAACAAGACCTTCTAGAGACTCGGTGCTGTTTGGAACGATTCTTCAGCTCGAGTAGTCCCAGAAACTAAGAGCTTACAAATGTCAAGGTCGCAGATTTCAGAAACATCCTAGATGCCATAATTTGCTATAAAGCAGAAACTGGAGTGTGATGTCTGTAATAGTTCTGTGGAATGTGATACGGATATTACTGGTGAGTCTCTCCAGGGACAGATCGAGAATATACGGGATTAATATTCAATAAATATAGTGTAGACAATAATTCCAAAGATTAGGTTATTCCATGGGTAGTGGTGTATTATACACTATTAATAGGAGGCAGGTGCTTTAAAGTCAGGCAGTTTAAGCGAAATTAACAAATCACTTCAGTTTTTAATTTATTTTAGAATAATCTAATGTAATGGTATTTCTATTATTTAAAAGTAATAAATACAATTAGATCTATGTTTGAATTACCAATTTCTCTCCTAATATTATTTGTACTAGAAACAAATTGACCTTTTATATAATATAATTATACAACAAATCTTAATATAATATATATTATTTTTCCTCTATTTTCACTAAGAGGTTCTCGTTATTGAAGGTTACACTCAGCAGTGTAATCATATAAAAAAAACGTACACAAAGGAGATTGTTAGGAGGGTAGAGATGAACGTCTTTGTTGGAGATCTCGTTATGTACACAAACCCACATGGACTTATATCTGGCAGAGAGCAGAGTAAAGTACATCGTTTCTTTTTTCGCCCTTTTCAATATAGTTTTGTAATGTTGAACTATTTTTTTTTTACATTTCAGACTGTGATCAAGCATTAAATTTATTATAATAACTGCTTTCAATTTAAACTACAGCTTACGTTTACAGGCTATTTGGGATACTTTTACGTTTGTGTATTATTTGTATTATAATCGTTATTCAGTAAGCTCGTGTGGAAACAAATTCCAGCTACAACAGTCCATTATTCTATAAAACCACACCTACACCAATGATGATTCTGCCAATGGCTACTCTGTAACCTATTAAATAATATTGTCAATTCCTAATATTATAGTATTCTTATTTGTATTATTCTGGTTACTAGTCGTATCAATAGGTATCAATAACGCGGCCGGTCCCTCATTCAAGTTTGTACTCGTATATTGGAAAAACTATTGTCATAGTAAAATTCTTGAGATATAAAGGCCTAGCTATTGAAAGCCATCTCCACAACTACCAATAAAACATGAATTTTTATACAGGTGTGATACAGAGGTGGGGGTTTCAAAATTAGTTTGCTATTGCTTTACCCATTAATAAACAATATCACCAAAATAATCAATATCTTAACATAACCTAACCTAATGAAACCTAACATAATCTAACCTAACATAAGCAATTTTTATCACAGGCTGCTTGTTTTTTTATAGTTTCATGCCATCTATTTTGTTCTAAAACCATCATTGTCTTCCTTTTTCAATACGTAGAATAATGTTAAATTTAATATTTAACATTAAAAACTTAAATGCCCAACATTTTCTAACTATGAACAACACCTATTTCTAACGTACAGTTTATGTAACTACCAATAATACATAGGATAGACATGGTGAGAAACACCCCCAATATTCACCCAGTTTTATTTTACCCATAGTGAGAGATGCTGGAAGATTCGGTTACGCATAACCACGCATCTTGATACTAACATCAGTATTGTAATAGTAACATAGAGTGACCCCTTGGACAACTCGTAGCTATTGTCTCACATGTATCTTTAACCACTGAACTAATCTTGACATGAAATTATTAAGAGGGGTGTGTAAGAGTCAGGTGGATAGGACACAGCCAGGATATAGAAGAAAGGCACTGGAGAAAAGAGAGTTTCAACAATGTGCAGGAATTTGAATCAGCTCTTCTGTCCTTAATCTGTCTCGAGCTAGCGTCTGTTTGCGTATGTTCACTAATTTACAATATCTGTTTAGTTACTTATAAAACAATGCTACAACTATGTCCATGAAATAAAACTTAACTGTAATACTTCCTCTTTCACCTCTTACCTTTCAGGAGAAACCCCCCTAATGCATCTGCCATTGTGGTTACTAATTATTGCAACCGGTACAATAAAATTTCACCTTAATGTGTGTAGAAATACTATTTCAGGTGATACAGTCGTCAAACTGACGTGTGAACAGAATGACCAAGGGAGTTAAACTTACTCAATGATTGTAAATGTTTACTCATCTCAGAACAGATTTTACAATCACCAAACTGATGTGTGAACAGAGTGGCTAGGAAATTCAAATTTACTTAAGGTTATCAATACTGATAACCAGAATTCTTATCCAGAATTCTTATAGATACGAGAATGATATTTCATATCGCTGCAACTTGACAATTCCCAGAATATTTTATTAGATAAAAATACACTAGCAAACAATAACCTTTCTCATTATCAGTTTTTTATATCAACAATGAATGAACGCAGATCTCTGAAAACCTACATTGGGGGAATGTACGCTCCATTTCCTACTATAAACATGGAATAACTATGTTGATTTTAATATTTGTTCTGGCTCGGAGAGGGAATAAATTATTCAGCTTTCTGCTTATTGTAAATAATACGAATGTTGAGTTTAGCTCCATTTCAACTTCTGCTTCGTGTAGCATCTGAAAATTCAAATTTTATAAACTAAGTATGATGTTACATAAAGTACCATTACGAATACTTATAAAACTCTGTTACATTTTATGAGGAACCAATATGGGGAAACAATGTTTCAATTGTTGAAGATGAAGATTTTATTGGCTATTTTTAACTTAATAACCACTTTTAGAACACACCAACCAATACTAAAAACTCTTTTTTTTGTGAGGCCTTTCGATAGCAAGGCTATCTTCTTCATCAGGCACATCACAAAAGTAAGTACAAAAAGTAAATTCGTTTTAAATAATAGTTAGACATACATGATTTTAATATTAATTGTCCTGTATGGCGTAGTGTGTAAAATAAAATAAAATCATTACTGGAATTATCTTATATATAAAATTCCTCGTGTCACAATGGTTAGTTACCTTACTGCGAAACAGCTTAACCGATTTTTACCAAATTTTATATGCATATTCAGTAGGTCTGAGGATCGGCTACTGTCTATTTTTTTTACCTCAAAGTGTTCAGGGTGGTCCACCAATTAAATTTAGAAGATCACAGTTTTCAAAGCGCCTGCATATTTGAAACTGCAAATACGAGACAGTTACGTTTGTTATATAGCCAAACACTATTTGAAGGCGCCAAGTTAAGATGTATAAAATGTGTTTAAAATAAATTATCTATGATTGAACTTAAAGCTTGAATTTTAGACCACTTTGTAATAAAGTACATGTACGTGTACCTTGCGTCTTTTTTAATTTTGTTGTTTTTCGCAGGACACCTCAGCCTACAAAAAGATTTAAATCTTCTATCATTACATTTTTTAATACAAGTAGTAATTACCATCATTAAGTATTTAAATTATTTATTAAACGTTACTTGAATCTATTGTGTGTATGTAAAATTAATTTGATTTTTTTTCCAACCGTAAACTATTCAAAAAACTGCGCTGAAATTTGACATGGAGATTCTTAAGGTTTCTGGAATGAATATATGCATATTCTTATTTCTAAAATCTCTCCGTGCTACGCCCCACTGGTCTTTAAAGTAGCAACATAATCCCTTTAAAGTTCTGGAATATTAAGTAAAAGAGCATTTCTAATGTTATCAACTGTTCTGTGTAAACATTGTTTATTATTTTAAATTTGTTTACATTTATTTTATAGTAAATGAAAATATTTTTAACGTCGTTTTAGATTTCAGCGATTAGGTAACGTATCTATTTTACAAAATATCCCAAAACATAAGATGGTCAGAATTTGACACCGAAGACTCCCTTTGAAGCAGTCGGCAAGAACTATGCTAAATGAAAATTCGCTGGGATGTGCTTTTGAACTAATGTACTAATTCCAGCTCTAAATGTTATAAAATATTAACAATTTTTTTCATTTTAAAAGGAAGCAGACGCGTAGTGTCATTGTTAACCTACTTTTACTGTACATTTAAATCAAAGATTAAGTATTAGATCTAAAAGATAATGTTACTAAGGAGCGGGTAACTGCTAGAAGTGCAGATATAAGGGACAATGTAGTCTGACATTTATTTTACATTTAAACACGGTTATTAAACCTAAATTATTTGTCTTTTAACAAAAGTGGGTTTGTCAGAGGACCCAAGGTGAGGTTAAGTGGTAGAGGGGACTTTATAGTCCTAACTTCGCCTCTAATAAAGTCATTTTTCATTTCATTTTCATTTCATTTCAGAGCGGTGTATGTATAAATATTTTTTTGATCAGAAAAGAGGCAAATTTTGCAATGGAAAAAACATTAATATCAAAGTAAATTACAATTACCATAAATAAACCAGTTTTAAAACGTTTTTTATTGATCTTGGGAAGAAGGAAAACTCAACATTAGCGTCGGAAATATAATTCACACGAACCAGAAGTCTTCATACAGGTTTGCACCGTAGGATGTAGAAAAGCATCCGTGTAGAAGTATTGCTTTTCACACGGGCATATGTGGAACGCTCTCGAGTGGACAAACAATTCAGTTTTTTTTGTGTCAGCTAAAGATTGGCTAGCAAAAAATATTGTAGAATTCATGTTGTAGAATTCATAATTGATGTTGCAATTTGTAATATTATCATTATATGATAATTATCTATACAGAATAAATTATATATAAAAAAGAAAATATAAATGTTTAATGTTTTGTAATTTTTATAATCCGTCATCATTTACAGCGCTCCATGCTTCTTCCACTCATACACCACATTCGCACATACTAATAAGAATTTATATGGCAAAACAAGGTTTGCCGGGTTAGCTAATATTATATAAATTTTTAATTGTTATTTTTGTAATCCTCGTGACAGTAATATTGAATTTTGTATAGGTCCAGCTTCTTGATGAAATAAATCTTATGTATTTGCTTGATTTATGTAATAGGATTCCCATGCATTTAAATGTCTAGGTGTGTTAACGTGTTTTAATAGTTTTAGGGTTTCCTTTGATATAGTGTGTTCAGTATTAATATAGTGGTGTGCGACGGCCGATTTTCTTTGTTGAATTTAATGTGTGAGCAATGTTTTATGTTGTATGCATTTTTCTTTTTGTCTGTCCAATGTATTTTTTGTTGCAGTCATCACATTTTACGATATTTGATAATTTTATTGCCTGATTTATAGATAATGTCTTCATCATCTTTAGAATTTTTTCAATTTATTATTCAAGTTACTTGTTTTATAATTGACGTTTTTGTTTGTTTGTTTTTCAATGGTTTTTGTAAATATTTTAATAAATTTCTCCATGTAGTGCTAATACAATTTGCGTTTGTCTCTTTAACTGATAAAATTGTTGTCTTTGACTTATTATAATTTTTTCTTTTAACTTTTTTAAACATATATTGAACTAAATCCGTTTTATATCCATTAAAAACAGTAACATTTTGTATATATTGAAGTTCTTTTAAAATCTTTCTTGTGATAGAGGTGTGTTTAATAATCTATAAATCAATGAATGGAGGACTGCTCATTTTTGTGCTGGTGGATGATTTGATTTTTTGTTATAAAACGATCATTGTGAGTTGGTTTACGATATATATATATATCTAACTCTAATCACTTTGAAATGGTGTTTTTAATTACTAATATATCTAAAAATGAATGTTTGTATGTTTGTCCTTTATGGAATCGTGAATATTGGACCGATCATGATGAAAATTTGTACGTATATGTATTTTTTTTTTTTCCACGGAGAATGTTTTATATGCTACGGAGACCCATTGAGCTGTCAAAATTATTATTTAAGATTATGCTATGGCCCATGTTATCCCGATTCAGCATTTTCCCGATTCAAACATATGGATTCCCTTGGTTACACAAATACCCATAAGAAATGCATTTGCAGCAAAAGCAAATTATGTTAACGTCTTTTCTAAGGATTTTTAATCAACAGTTAGCTGATTCTTATACCGTAGTGTGAAAAAATATAGAGCTGTCAAAAATTATTTAAAATGTAAGTGCCAATTAATATTAATAATATTAATATTAATAATATTAATAAAGTTAGAAAAGTTCCCCGCTATCCATATGTGATCACTCGGCGTGTGAGGATAAATAAAATTCAAACAATGAGTCATTGTTTACAGTGCTCACATTAAAATCTTTAAATCCCGGAAAAAAAACCCCCCCGTATCAAAAGCGAGCAAGCAATTGGTCGATCTACACCTCAGCTCGGAAGAAAAGAGCAATACGAGCCTCAGAATCAGACGAGCAACGAGTATTAAGGCTGGAAAATATTCGAGTACATGCCGCTCGAAACCCGTTCGACGGAATCATCTGAACAACGAAAATTGAGGTTGGAAACTAATCGAATACGTACTACTCAGGCCCGATTCGTTCTGAGACAACTGAACAACGGGAAAGAGGCTGCCAAAATATTAGAAATAAGCAAACGTTCGATCAAGACGAACGTTGCACATTTGATTTAAATCTTGCTGCATTCTATTATGATAGTAATAATGATTACAGTCTTCATCCAAAGTGTCCGTCATTGAGAAAAATTGGATAAAATATTGTTTGTATGTATTGTGGCGCCCTTAAATTTAGACATGAATGAAAACACCAGGAATGTGCTGCGCCAATGGAAACGTTATACTGCCAATGAATTACCATCCACCCAGCCCGAACCCACTATCAACGTTGTTATCAGGTGTTTACACGTGAATCGAAGCATTTCTTGGAAAATATTCGCAAATACAATTCATGTTTTCAATGAACATCGTCGTTCGGTGCAACTAACAAATCGTGCGGTGAAAATTACATGCCAACATTTAGAGTGCAAGGGCAAATTTATCATCGTGCCCGATCGATCTGCTACCATAGCCGACGCAGATCACATGTTTCTTCAAATTTATTTCATGGCAAACAGTCATGAACAAATTGAACAACGATGTCATTACAATGCAGGCACTAAACGAGAAATCGTTGGCTGCGTTACAAGCCTTTTTCGATCAACACAATGAAATTAGTTCAGTTGTTTAAAACCGCCATTCAACAAATTAGCTCGAACTAGTCCAGCCGACGATTAACGGACTGTTGTTAATTCGAGCAGATAAAAGGACCCGTTGGCCAAAATACGAAAGACAATTTAATGCACCAACAGTTGATGAAGTGGCGATCGTGATAGTTTGGCGAAGAATTCGAATCACGCGACATAATTCTTCATCGCAGAAGTGGTGACGTTCAACGAGTCTCCGAAACTCATCGTTCATACGACGGATTACAGTATCCGATTCTGTTTTGGCGAGGAGAAGATGGATATCATTTAAACATCAAAATGAGAAATCCACAAACAGACGAGGAAACGAATAAGAAAGTCAGTGCTATGAATTATTATTCGTATCGATTGATGATTCGTCGTCAAGACGCTGAGAAACATACATACTAAAAATGTCGACAATTGTTCCATCAGATACATTGTCGACATGTACGCGAAAGATTGAAACCGAACGACTCTTATATATTCGATAGAATCAAACCAAGTTGCGGTCTGAAGAGTACATCCATTTTACGAGACGCAATCGTTAATGATGGTAACAAGAATCCAAACGAATTAGGAAGAATGGTCATATTTACCATTCGACATTCACGGGAAGTCCACGGCACATGCATGAATATGCACAAGATGCGATAACATACGTTAGCGCATACGGTCGTCCAGTTGTCAATCCAAATTTACATGCAATCCTACGCTGGGATGAAATTAATGAACTTCTGTTAGCTGGACAATCATCTTCGGACCGCCATGGACATTACCGCACGCGTATTTAAACAAAAAATTGAAATCTTTCATGGATTTTATTATCAAGCATCGTGTTTTTGGAGAGGTAACGCTGTTGGATGTATTCCATTGAATGGCAGAAAGAGGATTGCCACATGCACATATTTTGATTTTGGTTAGTCAATAAAATTACGCCCAAATCCAAGTTGACCAAATCATCTCAGCAGAAATACCAGATAAAGACATTGATTCAAACTTATTCGACGTCGTTACCAAAAAATATGATTCATGGTTCCATGTGGCGCATTTAATAACAATTCACCATGCATGTCTGATGGGAAATGCACGAAACGATACCCAAGGAAACTTGGTTTCTGAGACCATTACTGGCAATGACGGATACCCACTGTATCGTCGACGATCAGTTGAAGATGGCGGCAAATCCATCGTTCTGAAAAGTACGAAACGTTAATGTCGAAGTCGATAATCGTTGGGTTGTTCCATATTCACCATTGCTCTCAAGACCTTCAAAGCACACATTAATGTTGAGTATTGCAATTTCAGTAAAGTCGATTAAATACATTTTGCAAGTATGTCAACAAAGGAAGTGACATGGCAGTCTTCGGAGTAGGGAATGTAGCGGCACCGCTCGATGAAATCAACCCCAATACCAACTTGGACGCTACATTAGCAGCCAATGAAGCAGTATGGCGCATCTTATCATTTCCAATCCATGAACGACCATCCAACAGTAGTACATTTGGCAGTGCATTCTCGAGAATGGACAACGCGTGTACTTCACAAAACAGATAATGTACGTGCAAGAGCATTGGTTCCACCGGCAACAACTTTAACTGCAATTTTACTCATTGTGCCAAGATGATCATTTTGCAAAGACTCTACTTTTATTCTGAGGTACCGAAATTCTACACGTGGAAATTGCATCGGCTAAAAAAGTTTCAACGTCGCAAAACAAGGTAAAGTAGTTTTGAAGGGACATCCCAATTTGTATTCCAGTGACGCATTGGGTCGTCTGTACACTGTTCACCCGAACAATACCGAATGTTTCTATTTGCGATTGCTGTTAATCAATGTACGTGGACCGATGTCCTTCCAAGATTTAAGGACAGTCAACGGTCAGGTCAGTTATGCGCCACTTATCATCAAGCTTGCCAGAAACTAAATCTTCTTGAAAATGATGCCCATTGGGACACTGCACTCGCTGATGCATCGAATACTGCTCGACCACAGCAAAATACGTACGTTATTTGCTATCCATTTTAACAACCTGTTTTCCCACTTGTAATCCAAACGATCTTGGGAAAAATACAAGGACAACATGAGTGAAGACATTCTACATCGTTTGCGCATTGCGAATCAAAATTCGGACATTCAATTCACTCCAAACGTGTATAATGAGGCATTGATTTTGATATGAAGATATATTGTGTTGGCAATTACTAACAAGGCACTGGTGCAACTGGATGCCCCTGATCCAAACCGACCAGCGAACAACCTTTTCGATCGTGATTTGCAACGAGAAACACACTTTGATACTGTCGAATTGGGGACATTTGTTCAGATAAATCTTCCGCAGTTGATTCCAGAACAACGCATTGCGTATGGACAGAATTATTGCGTGGCCATTACAGAACAGAGTGGTGGACTATTTTTTTCCTAGATGCGCCTGGTGGTACAGGGAAGACTTTTCTTCTTTCACTCATTCTGGCAACCATACGATCACAAAATAATATTGCACTGGCCATTGCATCATCTGGAATTGCGGCAACTCTTTTGGATGGTGGCCGAACACAGTGCATTCAGCATTGAAACTGCCGTTGAATTTGCAAAACACTGAGACACCAACATGCAACATCAGTAAAAACTCTGGAATGGGCAAATTACTCCAAACGTGTCAAATTATCATATGGGACGAATTGTACAATGTCTTACAAGAAAGCATTGGAAGCAATTGATCGTACACTGCGAGATTTGAGAGGAAAACGAACAGATCTTTGGTGGCGCACTCATTTTATTGTCTGGTGATTTTAGACAAACGCTGCCGGTTATACCAACGCTGACGAACTTAACCACGTCTCAATCATCACGAACTTAATGCATGTCTATCAATACAATCAGTTTTTTATGGCGCCATATACAGAAATTGATTGTATTTGAAAACCAACATGCGTGTACAACTACAACAGGATGCATCGGCTGAAAATTTTGCAAAACAATTGATGGATATTGGAGTAAATGGGGCGAGTGCAATTGATGAATCTACGCAATGTATCACCTTGCCAGCAAACTAAACCTTCTGTAAGATCACAAAAAGCATTAGATGAATTGGTGCAAAAAGTTTTTCCAAACATTGCACAAAGCTACAAAAATCTTCAGTGGCTACACGTACGCGTGCTATATTAGCAGCCAAAAATATCGATGTCAATACCATTAACTTCAATATTCAGAATGGAATACCTGGCGAAACAACAATATATAAGTCCATCGATTACTGTGGTGAATCAAGACGAAGTTATCAACTATCCAACTGAATTTTTGAATTCGCTTGATTTGCCAGGCATGCCACCGCACGTTCTTATATTGAAAATTGGAGCGTACCCATCATTCTTCTTCGAAACATAAATCCACCACGACTTTGTAACGGAACCAGACTCTCAGTCAAGAAAATGATGAACAATGTTATCGCGAGGCAACAATTTTGACTGGAAAATTCAAAGGTGAAGACGTACTGTTACCACGTTATCCCAATGATCCCAACAGATATGCCATTCGAATTTAAACGTTTGCAGTTTCCGGTGCGACTCGCTTTCGCAATAACTATCAACAAAGCACAAGGACAATCGTTGCAAGTATGTGGATTGAATTTGGAGAATCCATGCTTCTCACATGGGCAGCTCTATGTGGCTTTGCTCAACGCGTTGGAAAACCTTCTGATTTATTTGTTTACGCACCAGATGGAAAAAACAAGACAATATTGTGTATCCCACAGCCCTTCAATAAATATCGAAATTTAATCGAAACGCTGCAATGTCACAATTTTTTCAGAATGAACAAAATCAATAAGGTGACTCAAAAATGAATTGTATAGTGTGTGTATTGAATATGTTCCTTCAAATTTATTGAATATTTCCTTCAAATTTATTTTAGTTGGTGGTCGTAGCAACGCGCGCAGGGTAAGCTAGTTATTAATATATCTTAAAAAGGAAGTGAGGATTCAATTTATAAGTAAAATATTTGTTTAAAAATATTAGGAATTAAAGATTGAAACATATTACTTACTTAAAATAGTACAACTTCTAAAAGTACTACCAAAAGATTCCCAAGGAACACGCTTGAGATATTTGATCATTTTAGGCCCACTTTTTACTTTTACAAGTGCCTGGCTTTGAAGTAAAATGAAGTAACAAAGACTCAGGGAGTAAGAGGGAGACGAGTAACTTATGAAGTCAAAGTATATATTGCCTTTGTTTGTGTTGAATTCTTCACAGTCCATTTTCCTGCTATCAGTAGCCAACAATCTTATGCTTTATTCAAATAATTTTACACAAACTATTTTGTGAGGTAATGTTTGAATTATAATTTACAATGCTCTTTGAAGACCTTTTGTATTACTGCTTTTGTTTACTAAGAATGTCATAGGGTTTTTAAAAATTATATTTTGAAAGCTTTTGCGCAGAACTAGTTCTAGTTCTGAACTAGTTCAGAACTAGTTTTGTTCTTTATGTGAACTAGTTTTAATGTTGAAAGCTGTTTAGCTTTTATCTTAATGATTTTTAAATAGTTTTGACGTTAAAGTTTATAACATTTGTGACGTTTCTTAACGCAGTTTTTGCTTTGAAGAGACCGATTATAATCCACTGACATAATGAGTTGTGGCATCATTTAAAGCCTCTAGGATTTTATATATAGAGTTATCGCATTGTCGGAGAAACACATTCACGACACTATTTTTTATCAGACCTCTTAGTGCAAGAAAGAGAAATAGATATAACTATATTCATTCTGTCAAGAAAACTTCCACTATTCATAAAAAATGACTTGCAAAACAATAGTATGCAACATATATATATATATATATATTGCGCATAGTAATGTTCTTGTTTATCAATCAAATTGTTAACCAATATTTCTTTCTCACCCACAGCAATTTACTGAATAAAATACGAATAAAAAATGTCAGCCAGTAGACAAATGACGACGCGCTCTGTTTCACGGGCCAGTGTTTTCACCGATCTGATGCATCATCACCTGGTTCACCCTTTAACCCTCGGCTGAGTTTATTTAATATGAATGGAATAAAGAATATTATATCTTAAAATGGTTATTTCTAGCATTTATTAAAAGGATCATACAATAAAATTTTGTAGTTTCCGCTGTTATTTAGTTTCAGTATTTAATAGCGATTATTTCGATTTTATCATTGAAGAGAAATAAAAATAAAAATTTTAAATATTTTGAGAGATAATATCAGTCGATGTTATTAAATTGCTGGCCTAATAAGCTTTTTTGTTTCATTAAGATATCAGCGACTATTTTTATGCTAGGAGGTCGTATACAAACATTCTGAAAAAAAACCTCCTAGTCCATTAGTATTACGCTCGATGAAATTATAAGTTCTTTACACTCGTGGATATATTAGCTGAGTGAATATTTAGACAAAATTAGATAAAATAATTGTTATGACGTAATGCAGGTGTGACACATGATTATAACTTTTCTATGAACAGTTGTTTACATCCCTGCCTGGTAATAAAAGTCTTCTATTTCCCATAAGTTTAGAAATGTTCAAACCACAAGCCATGAATTATATAATACAACCGTGCACTGATGTATGAGAAGTGATGCACGCAGCAGTGCGAACACAATTACACCGCAACGGTTGGTAAACCTGTCGCACAAATCTGTCTATTCCGCTCTCGTGGAGTCGCTCACAATAAATACCACCAGCTGCGCGACATCCGGTCACAGTTTAATCGCATCCACCGCTATATACGATATAGAATCCGGTGTTCGATGATATAACATATCACAATTTCCTTAATTATTAGTATGGTTACAAGATTATCATCGTTGCTATGGTCACATTATTGTACTATACTGTCCTAATCACGTTAATGAAGACATTAATTTTTTTCATAATTTACAGTAACAACTTGTACTGTCATTTGAGTCAAGTTTTTTCATTAGTATTTAATTTGTACACCCTTTTTATAATTTATAATTTATACAAGTTCATTACTGATATTGAATATGATATTAATAGTTCACCAATAACAATATTGCATTTTTATTATTTAAATAAAATTATATACACAGTTGTTCTTAAACATGCTAAAACATTTTTATTTGTAACACTTTTTTAAGCGTATATAGCTTATAAAATTGTCATCGTATAGAATCATATACGATATACAGGACGCAATCTGTAATTACAAACGAGTAAGAAAAACATTGTAAAAAATTAAAAGGTTTTAATATGTTTTAATGTGTTATGTTATTTTAAAAATTACATGCAACTATAGTGTTTGGTAAGAAGTTTTAGTTGATCACCATATTGCAAAATTTGTAATAAATAATTCATATTTTTTAACAACTGTAGAAAGTAGGCGAAGTTTTCCTTTTAAATTGTTTTTTGTATTTTCAGGTACCAAAAAATTGATACCTACCGTAAAGATGTACAATATATGAATTACAATTGTGTTTATTTGACTAGTTCAGTGCAGTAAACAGTGGAGCGGAATTCCTAACTGATATAATAACTAAGTCGGAAAAACGAAATTAAATATTAAATTTTTGTACTAAAACCTTCTGATTGATTGATTTCATACAACAGTAATAATAGAGACAATTAATGTGCTAGCTATGGGTTTAATATTGCAAAGCTATATAAATGCAAACATAGATAATTGCAAATATAAACAAATTTAAACAAACAGTATAAGCCCTTCTGTATATCTAACGATGTTTTTTTATATATATATTACTTACCGGTAGCAGATTACGAAAGCCAGTCGTAATCATTACGTTTGTATATGCTTTGTTTATTGTTGATATAAGGCAAACAAAAGTGCTCCTCCACGCACAAAACTGAAAAGATAATAACACGGGTTGCTTAACTTTGTATAAGGTAAGAATGATCTCAATTATAGAATTATTGGACACCTGAAAAGAGCGTAGATACCTTTTCTCGAAACGTCATGTTTCTTTCAACGAGGACAGAGAGACGTAATCATTTCAGACGTAATTAAACAATCAATTGTAAATTAATTAAAACGTCAGCTTGTGGATTATATGCTACGTGCGCGCACGTGAGTGTGATGTGTGTGCGCGCGCGCGCGCGCGCGCGCGCGTGTGTGTGATTTAATATCATAGACAAATGTCTAAAATTCTCATGAACAGAACCCTTTCAATAAGATTCTGCGTTAAAAATTATGTATAAAACAAATAATGAAAGGCGAATAAACCCAAACTGGCAACGGAAAGTATGAGCAGGAAACTCTTTCCCTTAAAAGGAGGAAAAGAGAAAATATTTTTCACAGGAAATTCGATCACATTATGTTTATTTGGCTGTAACCTTTTGTGATGAAGGGTTTGCATCCTGACTTGCCTATTTACTAAGACAAGTTTAATACAACGTTTGGGATTTCCCAGAGGAAAAGCGCTAACTTGAACCTGGAAGACTTTGTCTTGCTCAAGTCAATTACAGTTCAAGAGTCTGGCGTCAGAGGGTGGTGATGTTCTGCGGTAAGTTTTGGGGAGGGGAAGGGAGGGGAGTCATAACTGAATTAACGTTATTGTCTCTCCTGACATAATCATTACCTGAAATATTGAATGGGAGGTTAGTTAATAATATATTCTATAGAGAAACAAACTGTAATGAAACTTTTAAACATAACTAATATAAACAATCTTATTTAGTGCATGTTCACACACAGGATTTGACTGAGCGTTGTTGAAAACTACTCGTATCACTCAGTAGGCTGACAGAACTACTCTCTTTAACGAGTGATTTCTATCTAGACTTCTATCATATCAGCATTAAAATCTATATAATATTTCATATATAATTTTTATAAAATGCAATAACTCTATTAAAATGTTTGAAACCTATTAATTGTTCTAAACTATTTCATATTTCTCGAATGCACGACATAATGTATTGTTAAGAAGAGCTGTACATAATTAACTTTTATAGTGTTCTCTGGAGAAAGTGGTATATTTTTTACGGAATTCGTATAAATTTTTTAGTTATTCTAAATGAACTTAAGAATATTCATGTCCATCAGGGCTCTAGCCTATTCACATATTCATGTTGAATATGATTCATCACCAGTAAGTTTTAAATTCCTTCTTTCCTTCTTCAATTATATATTTGGTATATTAGCCCATTTTATATCGTCATAAGGGAAGTTCTGTATAAGTGCTACACCATAAAGACTATTTGCATCAACATACAATAAGAAACTTTCTAGTTTTGTTTAATAAAATCTTTTAAATATCTATTATTTGCTTTAACATATCTGTTTATGCATTGAGAAATTCCACCTGTCATCCTCTGTTAAATGATTTAATACATATTACAATCAAGAATCGATTGTAATTCAATTTTCGGTAATCTTAACATTGCGTCTCAAGAGACTTGTACTTGAAACAGATAAATAATGGGCTTGATCAAATGAGTAACAACAATACTCATAAATAAATGTATCTAATATTTTTAAAGTATATCTGCAAGCAATGTAACAGCTTAAATTATGTATGAACCTGAATTGCTTAGTAGAATGTTTACTTTGGATTAGTTTCATATACTCAAATAATCTTGATAACCTTTTAAAACTATGTTAAAATAGAACAAAAATTCTGTATTTTTTAATTTTTTCCTATGATTAAAAATATTCCTAAAGAATTATATTTTTCCTAAAGAAATATTCCTTTACTTCAAAGACTTTTAAAGATTTCTTCTTTATAATTTAGTTGTCTCTAATTCTTTATTAAAAAGTTTTCCATATTTATAAAATTAATAATATGTTCAAAATAATCGCGTTTCAAGTAGTTTTACAAATTTTGTATAGATGAAGCCATAAAATTGTAAATGTATCTATGAGTGAGAGTTTTAATAATAATTTAATAAGTTTATTACCATCAAATTCATATCTATATCCAGAATTTTCAGAATAAATAACATATTCCTCATTGTTGTTTTAGTTTAAATCAAAATTACCACATTGTTTTGCTAGTTCCTTAGTGTATAAATGAGTGTCATTGTTTGACATGTTATGATAAGAAACAGAAATATTTGGAAGAAATTCAAGGTTTAGTTAGAAAATGTTATTAAATATCTTATAAATTCTCTAGTTAATTGAACATTATTTCTAACTTAGGAGAATAAATGTAAAGGAGAATAATGAAGAATTGCATACATAATAATGAATTTTTCTAGAGCTTAAATCGTTTAAAACCTGACTGTTTTCGAAGTTACAATTTATTTTGGCAGGCTATGGATGTATGTTTTGCACGGGGAAAAATTTTTGTTTCGCGTCACGGAACAAATAATCAATCTTGATCGCTCTGGAGCCGCTAGGTGCGGGACATTTGCACATTTTGATGTCAGACTGAGGTTTTCTCCGTTCAGTGGCTATCCAGGTTTGGTAGTGAGAGGTTACTGCAACTCCTTATTAAAGTGACTACATATTTGGCGGGCTATGGTTGGTTTGCATAAAGCTACGAAATACTAATATATATTATTTTAAAATAAAAAAAAATCGTTTAATAGTTAGCAATCGTACTTTTTCAAGATATATATTTACAGCCCGTTATGAGAAGTAGTCACTTCTGTCGACCATTTGTATTTTTTTACTAATGTTTTGATATATTGTTTCATGTTTAATAAGGAAGCGAATACATTACTTTATAGTCTGCTGTGTTATATTGTCTTTACCCTACTGTTTGAAGCACTTGAGGTGTGGAATTATATCAAACATGAAAAAGGCTAACTAAAAGCAACCGATATAGCCGGATAAATTTAAACAATAGAAAGATATTATTATAAGCAACACACTCCTATTCATAACTACGTCGGTGGTGTGGTTTTGCGCAAAGCAAGCATCACGTCATTTTACACTGAAATTTTGGGATTACTTCCACATGTGTATCTCAAGCTAATGAGGTGTCACCTTCTATAAACTTTGCAATATATATACTCCCTCACTGAGCTTAGACGAAACCTTTTAACTGAACATGGGTAAGTTGCAATATAAGAAAATTGTAGAGAAACATAAAAATTTGCATTAATATGACTATAGATACATATAAAATAGGTAAAACTTTTCTTTAAATCGTATTAGGGAAGACTATTATTAAAATAGTTATGATTAACATATTATTACAATTTAACTAAGAACAATTTTTAAAGAATCCTGAGGGATCACGATTTCTTAAACAACTAGTACGGTATGATTTACAAAGTTGTAACAAAAGTACATTATAGAAAGTAAAAGTTGAAGAAAATATCTTAGATATGCCCACTGTCGGATAGTAACACTGTCACTAGAACTTAATCAATCAACATTTGTCACAGACATATCAAATTTAACTTGGACGAAATAATTACATCACAACTCATTGTTCCAGAACACCTCACAGAATCCACTGATGAGATTGTAAAATCGGGAGTATTCTTTTAAAATTTTCAATTTTATTTTTGATATATTATTTAATAAGATTAAATAATATAGAGCAATAAAGTTTTGTTCAATTAAGTTATTTAGAAGCATTAATGAGGAATAATGCGCACTGAGCACAAAGATAGTTCTGTAATAAGAAATAGTTGGGATATGTGGACGTTTGCTTGAGGAAATGCTTTGTGTGGCACAATAAGCCATTGTAAGTGGTACGCCTCAATGGACGTCTGGAAATTGGATGTATTGTGAGGGATATCCTTATCTCTATGAGTTGAGGACTTGCGGCATCCATCAGTGTTTTAGTAAATCTAAGTGGAAGTTAATTTTTTTAAATGACGAGATATTTGGAAGAATATATAAAAAATAATATCCACAATTAATTAACAAATAAAAAATCGTTGTTAACACACACACACACACACACACACACACACACACACACACACACACACACACACACACACACACACACACACACACACACACACACACACACACACACACACACACACACACACACACACACACACACACACACACACACACACACACACACACACACACACACACACACACACACACACACACACACACACACACACACACACACACACACACACACACACACACACATATATATATATTGTCAAAGAAGTTTAAGCCCGGAAACCATCATTTAGGTGGAGTTACTGAAGTACTTCAGTTAGGAACGCTGTTGTTTAATATTCCTAATTTGATAATCTAAATTGGCTTTATGTTTTGAAGCTTTCACATTTTAGTCATTTTTATTTATTTAAAATGATGATTTGAAAAGATAACACGAGCATAGTGCAGTAATGCTACACCTGGTATACAGTAGCTTCATCGACTATCGAATCCAAAAATATAATTAAAAACATTGAAGCAATAAAATGCATAAACACACGATGATACAGTGGGAGGAATTTTGCTGTGCTCGTAGGGTCCTAATACTACCCTTTCAACAAATACCCTTATCTGTGTGGCGGGTTGCGTTTACGTGCTAGCCGCTGAGATGAAGGCGCAACAATCTCTTTAACGCCTTTAAACTCACGGTTTCGATTTGCAGATTAGTATTGACAAATACGTTATTTTTTAAAACACGTTAAACAACACTATAACAACTGAAAAACAAGGATAAGTCCTTATTTTTGCTATTATTTGGTATTCTCTTATTATTTAATTCCACCACAATCAGCACTGTCACAAAACAGACTGATTTTAGCGAGTGTGATGAGTTATTTGGGTCAATAAGATTCCTGAAAGGAGGGTTTTACCCTTGAGTCACAGGAAATGTTTTCGGGACGCAGCGCATAATGCTACCACGCCACCCCTCCCGCCTATCACCACTCACTCATGGTCACGAGCGCAGCTTAAGTCCTAGAACTGTACACATTGTTTGTAAGTGAACTATTTGCTTGCATGTGTTGTAGAGTTTATAACCTGTAAGTGAAGAGTAGGTACCAGTTTTCGGTACCTGTAATACATTTTAATATACGTTGTTTTACATCTGACAAACGTAATTGAGAAAACTAGTTACCTTTCAGGTGTAATTTAATTGTTATTACATGCTTGGGGAACTTAAAAGTTTACGGGTCTTGTCTAGAAGTATTACAATTTGGTTTGCACAACTCATTATCGGAGAATACCGACGTTTCAGTAGCATTACTTATCAATTACATTTAAATCCTTCGCATATTTTCATTTACACCAAAATGTTTTGCTTAGTAAAAAAATAAAGACAGACACTTAAACAGACACGTTCGTCCCTGAGACGTGACACAATAAAAATTGTGTTCTGTGAAATGAATACTACGAGCATAAGCAAATATTAAATGTAACAGGTATGAGAGAATATTTATGTTGTGATGCACCAGTTATAAGGGAATATGACGTAAAAATATATCACTACTGTGACTTAAAATCTGTGTCTTGGGAACGACAAACAGTGTATATATCTTCATTAGACACGTTTTATATTTCTCCAACACCAACAAGAGCAGATACAAACTCTGCTTTTTCCACATTATCGCCTAAGTAAACTTTGCACTCAGAACTATTCTCTCCCTGCAGGCACCCTATTTATGTATCATGGTGTGTTTAGTTACATAAACGAGTTTATAATATAATATAAATCTTTTAAAATAGCAAGATGAATTTACTTGCGTTATGGGAAGAATAAAAACTTTTAGCTGCTTCTTCCAGAGTGACCTGATTGAGACAGTAACAGTTTTCCATCCTTATGGGATTTCAAAAGAAGGCGGCAACTTCTTCCCACTTTATCCACCCTTAATGCGCTGTCACTCCGGAAGTATCGCATAGGCGCTTTGAGTACTACATACTACGAGGGGTTCCCTCAATTTCCAAACCTAAATGTAAAAAGTGCTTAATGGATGTGAAAATATATGTAAGACTGTTCAGGTTTGTTTTCTTATCACCGTCTATATAAAATTATTATTAGGTATTACCAGTGTGTTTCCTGACGAAGGATTCTGTAATACGGCTTCAATACTCTTCCAAGTAGTTCAAAGTTTATAAAAACAGAAAAATAAGTGTTTATGTTTTAATTTTCGAGTCCCAGAACCCTTCCTCAGGAACACACTGATATAATGAAATCATAAACTGGATTATTTTGTAATTATAATACCAATTTCAACGGTAATTTTCTAAAGAAATTCATCAGTGCATAAGCGAGAACGACTAATTTAATAAATTTGAACAACTGCACCTCTCAACTGTGACATGTTCGGTGCTCCTGGCTAATGCAAGATTACCTTGAAATTGGTCGTGTTCGCTTACACGTTGATGGATTTCATTTAAAAAAGTACCATATGAATTGTAAAAATTAGTTAGTATCGTGTAAAATTTGTATACCTTATTTAAAACATCTGATGCCTATCAAAAGACGAATGGTATGCTGTTCCTTGCCTTTGCAAACGTACTTTTAAAGTGCTCGTGCTCGCTTATGCAGTGATGAATTTCGTTGAAACAAGTTCTTTTGGAATTTTTTAAATAGTGGGTGTTAATTTAAATGTTGTTATACCTATACGGGGTTTTTGAGATTTTTCTTCAAAAACTGTAAACAAACACTATTTCGATAACATTAAAAGAAATAACAATTATTTTTTGAAATGTTCTTCCATCTATCGAAAACCATGTGCCAACTTTGGTTTCTTTAGATCATTTAATTTTAGAGAAAATATTTTTTTATAATAAATACAAAAGTAGCAGCTAACGGCTAAACAAGACATTACTCGACTTGACTATGATGAATACTACCGCTCACAAAGGTTTGAGATACCCTTTTGTGAACACGCTTTATATATCTTCGTGAAAATATGAATCTTGTATTAATTCAACTTTTATGTAATAATTTAGAGACAATTTAGAAGTTTTAACAAAATTAAAGAGAAGAGTATTTGTATGAAATCACCATTTCTGTGTGGCTTGTATCTTTATAATAACGAAACAATTTAAAAAATTTACGTAATAAATTCCTCCATAATCTTTAATATCACACGTATGGATGTTACTTACATCATACGTAAGTAAACATCCATACTTATTTTAAAATCATAAAATTCTATGTCTACAGTTTTACGAGACATTTATAGTACTATTAAGTATAGTATACATAATTAAGAAACGTAATACTGTCTAAGTAGAAATATTCTAAATATTTCTACCCTCTAATTAGAGCCTACTTCTAATCGTCATTTCACATTGACTAGAAAATTTTAAATTTTATTGCTATTAAGAAATTATTTTCGGTATGCCAATTCTTACGGCAGTTTTCGTATTTATTTTATTTTATAAAAACCTTTATACGCTAATCTACTTCAAGAACCATCACGTTGCAGCCTAAAGCATACAAAATTACTTTCAACAAGGCTCAAAGGGTTTCCTAATTTATTCTTTTAGAAGAGGTTTCGGAGCTCGCGTAGCTCATTATTATGTCGCAAAGGAACGGATGTATAGTTATTAGTCCTTTTCTAATGATTCCCTTTAAGGTTTATCTCTATTTATACAAATTATACAAAAAATTTAGGCAAACAATTTATTATTTAAAATTTAATTAACCGCAATCGTTTCGAAAAGTTGATACGTCATGCAACATTGTTTCGATTTGTAAACAGAAAATCTAGAATAAAGTTTATTGAATGTTAATAGATAGCTGTAATTTACTTCTTAAAAGTTTTTAATGTATTTCTTCCGTGAGAAAGCAAAATTACGCATCAGCGTTTTTATGACTGTTGATTTATATCCGATCAGAAATGTATTTTAGAAAATCTAAAAGAAACACTTATTCCACTTGAGTGCTTGTTTAATGCCTGAGCGTTAGCGAAAACTATCACTCTATGGGCTGGAGATATTTCAATATGTTGTAAAAAAATGTGAGTTCGATGAAGTTTTATTTCTATACAGGTGAATTATTTGAGACTAAGGAATAAAATAAAGAGTTACACAGACTTGGGGGTTAGTGATTATTTATAGATTAACGAATGCGGTTAGGAATCTTTATCGTGAATTGGCAATTTTAGGAGTCCAAATTATGCAATTCGATATGGTTCTGGATTGAGATGATATTGTTACGTAAACAAGTTACTTGTAACAATAAAACCCCATCCGCAACCTCTCTAGCATGAAAAGATATCTTCTGAGTTCAATGGACCCCTGATAAACTTATTCTTTTGATAAAAATCAATGTACATTTATTCTCATAACACAGATACAATAACCACATGTATTTTTATCTCGCGATAACATTAACCCGCCCTCCCGGAATATCCTATGGAAATTAATCCCACTGATTAACTTATTTTGGTGCCAAAGATTACTGTATATTAAACTTAATCCTTTGATCAACCCATTACTTGGTATACTTATTCTTATAATTGACTCAATTCCCTGAAGGGCAATAGCCCCTGTTCATTAATCCTCTGGTAACCTAACCTTCCCTGATAAAAGTTTCTGTGTGACATGAAACAACATGATAAACTTATTTGAATGATAAAGATTACCGTCTTTGGTTAAGTAATCTTCAGGTAACCTAAACACCTTCAACTTTAAAACTTCTGTTGTACTGATTATGGGAAGTTAAGCCCACTTATATTAGAAACTTAAAATTGTGCACAATACTACGTTAGTACGTAACCACTAAAATACGCTTTAAAGCAAGCAAATTCTTCATTAAAATCACTTTAAAAAAATTCACAATGGCTGACCGGCCTGGTATTTTTTCCCGAGTTCTTTAGCGGCCCAACCAGAGGACTTTGCTAAAATCTGAGACAAACCGAAAAAAGTTTTAACATTCCTATGGTTTAGTAATCTTTTGTCGTAACTCCAACGGTTAAGCCACAAAACGACGTCAAATTCAAAACTTTGGTGAAATCCAAAGTATTAAACAAAATACGGTATAATTGTAACTCCCTGACAAAAATAATCTCCGGACTAACCGATAGCAGAACACTTTTCCCTCCGAACTTAGAAAAACCCACATCATTGAGTCTAAAGCCATTTAATTTTACACAACAACTAACCAAATAAGCACCGGTAGTAAGATAAACAATTGTTTCTTAAACCCTTGATCATTTAATAATATTCTTGTCACTATGATATCAATATATTATGATGCCTAATAACTATAACATAATGACTTTTACATGAGCAATTTTCTAATCTAAAAAAACCTGTGTAACTATAAAGTATTTTGTAAACATTGAAATATACGAAACGAAAAATACAGTTTAGGGATTGCTCAGGTTTTGACGAGGATAACATTTCCAGGTACATAATAAATACTATCTTATACAAGCTAAAGGATTTCAAATATCTGGTGACAGAAGGTTCACATTAGTATGATGAGACCCAAAGCTCCGAAGGCTATATATTCAGGACAGGAACGGCTTATTCAGGTTGAGGGTCTGTTCACGTCTTCCATACTCTGTCCAGTCTGCATAATGTATCTATGGCATAGGAAGTCTTACCTTATCTGTATATTGATCTATTTGTGACCCTTTAGTTATACTTAGTAGCGACTATACGCAAACGTATGTGTAAATTAAATATACTATGAACACGTTTTTGGGTTACAAGGGTATGTTATTTGTAAGAACGTGCCCCATTACATTTGAGTTGAGTAACATAAAACTGAAACATACTAAAGTCAAGAACCTTTCCTACTGCACGTAGAATTGTAAATGCAACACATATAATAAAGCTCCCCCCTTAGTAGATAAAGCATAAGGTTGATATAAGAGTGCACAGCCTTTGATAATCTCGAGCCATAATATAAACATGATATACATACAGTTGACTGCTTCGTAGCTACCAGGGCTTACTCCAACCTATGTATAGGCTTTCCTTAACGCTCAATTGATAATTTGCAACTGTTCTAATGTCGGTTCTGGATTTAATTGTTTTGGTCACAGAAGATAAAGCATTCTTACCTATCAGGTGTGCTGAGGTCCTCATAAAACTCTTTAACTCTTAGACTTCAGGATATTGAAGCATTGCTCTTTGGACCCACTACCCTATTATTCTGAAATTGATCTGGAGACGGAGAGGAATATTTTCCATTGAACATATACTATTATCAGTAGTTTTTATTGAGCCATTTAAACGGTTTGTGAATGCCTATGACGTACATGTTATACAATTGGATATCGGGTGAAAAGCTACGAGTAACTTTAGATAAGTGCTATTTAATGCGTAAAAAACTGCAAACATTAATGATCATTTCTGCAAACAACAATGAAGAACTTACTTCTAAATAGACGGATTATTTCCTAATATTTCATAAGGACTTACTCGAAACAAGTAGAATAGAAGCTTGACTGAACGTTTTAAATTAATATTTTTTCAAGAAGGAGTTAGAAATGTACAGAAAAGAAACTGTATTTTTTGCATTGATTCATAATCAGCCGTCATAAAAACAAATACAGTTCACATGCTTATAGGCCTAGTACTAGTGAAACACTCCTTGAGCAACCATTTCCAAATAAATTGAAACAAAACGTACCAGATAATATTGCAATTTGAAATAATTATAAATTAAAACAACTGCTAAAACAGTGGACATTTTGTTAATTACATGTAATGTATTTATATACCTCTGTATTGTACGTGTAATCCTAAACGTATTAGTGTGTATGGTTACAATCCACTTAGCAAACGTATATCCACATATAATAGACCAATCAAACTCAATTCACTGAGTCTGTCATGTTTCGGTATTGATTGAATCCCTTGTTGGCTGCCAAATATATACCTTCTCAGGTTCAAATGTGAGGGAAATCTGTAAGTGATTGACCTGTTTTACGTTAGATACTCGAATTGCCTGTAGTTTATATATAATAATATATTATAATTAACTTATATATAAATATAGCAAAGAATTGGCATAGCCGTTTTGATAGATATAAAAATTTTGGTTTAATATAATTTTTAAGTGGCAAGTTTTTATTTTCAACAAGAGTCAAATGAAATTGAATGATCCATAATCATTCAGCCGATGTAATACTAAACTTTGGATTATATGTATTATTTTCCATGACCTACATTATTTTAAAATTGAATCAATCCTGCTGGTTGTGCTGGTTATGATATACGTTGTTAACTACCATCTTCTTTGTTACCGTAACTATTAAATCATTTGAAACAGCCATAGCATTTATTTTAGCATTATAACAGTATTTTTATGTTTGAATATTTATATTCTTATAGTTGATAGATCAAATACTTGAAATGATTGGATAATCACAAGGACTGCCAAATTAGCATCCCTTAATGATACTTGAAAAGACTTTATACCGTATATAATTATTTGTAATGTTTAATAGTATGATAAAACAATTGTCATTAACGCTTTTTTACACGTTAAATACACCCTCCTGGTAAAGGCCTACTTCTATGAGACGGGAGTTTGTAGAATTTATCTTGATAGGGTTGAAGATGGAGGAGCTTGTCAAGGGCAATGTAAATCCTTGAGCCTAGAGCCAATTTGCACGGTATAAAAACAAAACTTACGATTTTCATAATATCAAATATCAATAGAAGATTTTTTCAAAGAAATAATTTAACACTATCGAAGCTAGTATTGATGGAGGTTTAAATGATAGGGTACTGGTAGGGAATACAGTTAGTATTTAGTGTATTAAACAAAAAGTGTTAAAAATTATCTACTAATTGCATACACGGAAACTTTTGTGTTAGTGGTATAATAGATGAAGAGAGTACTGACTTATAAAAAAATCAGAAAATCGTTTAAAAGCTTTAAACAACAAGTGCCTAATGACAATCAATATAACGTATATGTATAACAAATTTATGAAAAAACGAATACTATAAGACTATTGAATGTGTTTAGTATTAAGTGTCTCAAGAAACACTGTATGCGTTTTTAGAGAGCTGCGCACAAGTATTAGCAATGTATTTCGTACTCAAAGGAAGGTAAACTCTGAAAAGTTTTCATAAAGTGAAAGATACTCAACTTTACCACAGAAGCGGTGCTGATCTGCATGATAAGTACACACTTACTGTCTTCTCTTACAGAGAGGTTTGAGCTGAACCGTTTTTGTAATCTGAAGTATGATCCCTTTCTTAAGTATGAAATTTATTTATCACAATTTAAATAGACATTTTGGATCACTCATAAGAAGTGGGTGGATTTTGTGACAGGTTCATTACTAAGAATTTATCCTATAGGGACTCCATATCTTAAACAATTTATATATATATATATATATATATATATATATATATATATATATATATATATATAAAAGATTGAAATTAAACATTTAGTTAACTTAAATATATTCCAAAGCAGTTGCTTTAATTTAGGTGCATAAATAATGAAGTTTTGAATTTGAATAAAAAATTGAAACGGAGGCCATATTGTTAAGAAATGGAATACCAAAATGGCCAACCAATTTTAATTTCAAATTGTTTTAGCAATCCTATGGCCATTTCTTGATGACTATAATGTATAATCAATTTTTGTAATCCCGTTTAAGGTATAAACATTTGTTGTTATAAATTATATATATAATTTATATATAATATAATTATAAACAGGGGGTGTATTTCGGCCTGGTGGGACGTGTGTGTGTGTGTGTGTTTATAAAATTTCAGACAGGGGATGGATTTCGGCTCGGGGAGGGGGCTCACGTTTGGTGAAGCTATGCCGAAATTTTTGGTAAGTGCTAAGTGAGAGCTATTGCAATAGTGTGGTTCTGTATACAAAATCTACCAAAACCACTGTGGAAATTCACGTTTGTCACTGATTATATGATTTGTATAGTTAATCATAAAATAATTATTTCAGTAAATTTTGTACGTAATATAAGTTTTGATAATCATTAGTTTAACGTGAGGTAAACACAATCTTACGCAAGTTCTGAGCTTAGTTGATGCATATTAAACTCATCGTGAATGAACTGGACAAATCCAAAACTCCAGTTGGAGACACATCTAAAAGATATGTTGGCTGAAAGAGAGTAAGTAATCTGTTAATACAATGAGACCCTAGATCACTTTTATAAAGCAGCTATACTTGATTAGATTGTTTGAATACTTATTAGCTTCTGGAGCACAATGCGATCCATGCAATTTTAGAACAAGCTCTTTTTTTGTACTGCATACTAGAATGTGATCCAATACAATATATTACTTCTAAAATAAATTGTGTTTGAATATTTCACCTGCTGTTTGAACCTCTATTTTGGTTTCATATTATGATTGCTCAACGATTATAGAGATTCTTTTAGTCCTGTAAATATGATATGTACTATTATATAAGCCCAGCAGCTGTACAATCCAAAGTAAGGAATATCTGACGAAAATATTTAAAGTACTGTCGGAGAATACCATAACTCTTAATATCTGATTTTGCATTCACTAAAGCTGAATGCAATATTCATAGTCCACAACTCATACCATTTTCTAGATGTCCTACGGATAGACATTCACAGACACATTTGAAGGAAGAAAGATTTTGTAGAGTATGGAGCCCACAAACTTTGCTAACACTCAGATAATAAGGTAATTATAAATAACAAAAGCTTATGGAATACTAGTTTAAATATAACTAGAAATAAATGTATTATTAGATAAATACACTTTTAATTATACCTGATAAAACAAAAACTAATAATCAAATACAGCGAAGTAGCAAAATTTTAATAATTGTTTAGAATATGTTTAACACAATTTTGGTAGTCATATTAAAAGTGTTTATATTTTGTGATTGGAGAAAGAAAATACGAAAATTCCTTTTTTACGTGAAGCATCAGTTAATTAGATAAGATAATATTATTTAACATAAAATTGCATATTTATGTTAATTATATACAATAATAAACCTTTATAAACACTTTAGATATATTTTTTTATTAATTTATTATATTTTATAAAAAATATATATCAAAAGTGTTATAAAGGTTTATTATTGTATATAATTTTATCATACACTTTTTGACGCTACATCTCTAATATTTATGTTAATATTTATCAAAAGTGAACTAAAACAGGTTGAGAAATTGAAGTGGTAGATTCCGAGACATGAACATATAGAGTCTTGGTATCAGATCGACTAATCTCGGAAAGTGGAAAGTTTCTCTGAGATTTCCTGCTCAAACACAAGCTCAACCGTTAAAGTTCAATAAACACACACAACTGCGGGCAAGTTTCCGGACTTGGTCTGATAAATTATGGATAGCGAGTCCACACACAGTGCCCACCTGTTTCTCTCTGTCGCTACTAGAGCAATGTAATATACGTTGTACTCGCAGGATCCCTGCTTACATTTCATAAAGTAATAACTGATCATTGTAATTATAGTAAGTCATATTATTAGCGTTTCAGTACTTAATCACCCCAAATAATGTAGTGTTTGCTCCTAGTGTTAATGCTGATTCGAAATAATTCTTTAGCAAATCCTTGGATTTGCATCCTTCTTTTTCTTATATTGACTAAGCATAAGAAAAACCTAATACTCAAAGGGGTAGAAACTGATTGATCGTATATTATTTTTCAAAAATAAGTTTATTTATGAAATACGTGTAATAAAATAATAATATGTTAATATAAGTAATAATTTCATTAATATTTAATAATTTAAAGACACATTAATTGTTACATTAATAAATATTGTTTTATTTATTACAAAGATAGAGTCTCTTTTTGGAAGACCCCTCAAAACTACAAGTGTATAATACCGCTCACCTCAGACTGAGTTTATTTTAAGCGCAAATTGTTCGTAGAATAATAATGTTGTGTTATTAGGAATTCGAAATTGAAGGTAGATTTAATGAAATGGTATTCTGGGTGTGTCATAATTTACCAAGGTTGTGTATTATTAAGAGTTAACATATTTTAACAACTAAAGAATTGATTTTGTTATATTATTTTTCAATATTACGTTTTAAAATACAAAAATAAAATAATAATAAAAATATGTTTTATTTATACAGTCCAATAGGAGGCAGCATTGTAATTATTTGTAAAGTAATACTACGTTTTACACAGCTATCTCTAATCACTATGTGCCTTGTTATTTCACCTTCCTTTCTTTACCGAATCCTCATTTGGAACCAAGCAGTTGCGTATGTGCTTTCTTTTATTCTGAGAATTTGTAATAATATGCCAGATATCTAAATTTGGGCAGAAAATTGTAAAAGATTTTGATGCTCTCATGTGGACTTTAATAATTATCGTCACATAGATTCGTACTAGTGACGATAATTTTAAGATTTCAAATTCCAAGATCGCTAATCAGAAGTGTTACACAAACCTAATACCGTATTGTGTTCGTATAGTTACCATTTCGTCAACTTTTAAATGTGGATGTTTTTATTTTTAGTTTAGTTTTCTAAACTAAAAATATAATAATAAAAAAATAAAATTAAGCTGTTATAATAGATATATTATTTGTAATATACTTTTATTTATATTGTACGGCCTTAAAATACTTTTTTTCGGAATAAAACAACAACAAATGTATTTGGACTACTATTCGACGAATTACAATATTTAGATTCAAAGTAGGTAATTTTGTCAATTTGGCAAAATAAACTGTACGACCCTAATAAACACTGTATATCTTGCCGAATGAAATCTACAGAATAGAATTTTAAACAAGGGATAGGGAATTCATTTTTTTTAGTAACTATATTAGTTTGCATATGTTTGCTAAAAATAGGAAAACACACCTCATCATGAATTAGTTGGGTTAAACACCCCAAATAAAATAGAATAAAGGAACAGACAACATGTAATTTTTATAACAAAAAGGAATTAGTTAGAGTAGTTAAATTTAGATCTGTGTAGGATGAAGCATGATTTAAACTGACAGCTGAGCAAGAGTGGGCTGTTCTGGCGACAACCTTTAACTGAGTTATAGCTGTCATATTCTCCCGAGAGTGGATAACACAATCAATCGAGGACCTGCTTAAAAAATTTTAAGCTTACTTGCTGCTAAACTACTTATTTTGAGCCAACATTATTAAAGAAAACAATGTGTATGTCAACATAATTTGTATATAATCTATTTAGATCGTAGTGACCTAATAGTTTCATTAAGAGAGTTTTTCCGTAGTATTTGCTTACTCATATTAACGCATGTATGTAATTTGTAATTTGGAAATATTTCTTGGTTTGGATATATTTATAAACTGCCAATACAGAAAGCACGGATATAGATTTTCTCCCCATTTTCCATCTTTCTTGATGTTTAAGATAAGCGTTGTGCTCTTGGTTCTCTGAAGTGGCACCGTTTGTGTTAATTCTTACCAGTCTGGAAATGTTTTATAGAATGAGTTTTTATGTCCTGGCACACCTGGATATAATGTAAACGGCCCGAGATATCTTTGTGAAACCTTGACCCTACCTATTATAACATATTTTTTTAATTTTTCAAGTTGTCACATGATAGGGGTTCGTATTTGAAAATTTTTAGTTGCCCCCCTTTACCCCCTTTAGAAAAGGGGGGCAAAATTTCAACAACTTGAAAAATTAAAAAAATATGTTTTAATAGGTAGTGTCAAGGTTTCACATAGATATCTCGGGCCGTTTAAATTATATCCAGGTGTGCCAGGACATAAAACTCACTCTGTATACTATTTTATATAGTAACCTTTTGTATTAATTGTAGCCTACCTAATTTATTTTGGTTAGGGTACGTTAAGCGGACCCGGTTTTTTATATCGAAATTGGCAAACGATATTACTTAATCATAACCACCGATATAATCAATCGATACTGATTAATTATTTTGAACAAATAACTTAAATAATCTATATCAACAGCTGTAAACACTTTCAAATAATACACGTAAGGTAATATTTCAATTTTACATATAAGAAACATTTGATTATTAAAAATGGCTGTCAATTTTAGAAAACTACACGACATTGCTTTGTAAGATGATAAGACATGTTTTACGTGGCTTCAACATATTGGACTCGTAACGAAAAATCCATTTTGTGAAATTTGTGGGAAAGGAACAACTGTAACTGTGAGAGAAGCAAATATGGTCGTCAGTTTTCCTAATTTTGCTTATAATAATTTGTTTCATCACTGTAAATATCTAATCCATATTTTAATTTAAAACATATGATTGTTATTGAGAACTATATATACTTTTATATCGATTGATAGTCTAGGATTTGATATGCGAATATTAGATATCGATGATTACATTCTTCGATAAAAAAAACCGGGTCCGCTTATCGTACCCTACCCTTTATTATGTTGTCAAATTTAGTTTGTACAACGTGTAGTGTGTTAAAAGCTTATCGTTATAGCTTTTAGTGTTTCAATTTTGTGTATGTTTATTCATATGTATTATATTTTTTTGATACGTGAGAAAGAGAATCAATTAAAATACTCCAAATGTGCCGTTTTATTGTTTTTTACATATAGAAAACATAATGATAGAAAGTGTACACAAGCTTATGTTACTCAGACAAATTATCCATCTTTAAAAACCAACTTTAATCAAATAACACACATTGCTCAATATTACTTTGAAAACAGATTTTGCAGATACAGAAAGAGACCATATTAAGATAAATTTTGTTAAACATTACTCTTAAGAGGTGTAAATTGTTTCGCCAGCATAAAATATAATTTTATTGTCACATTAATAGAGTTTATAATTCCATCGTTTCTTTAGAATACCCAATAAGCTGGCTACAGTGACTGTATAGACAATAATGTATTACCTAATGATTTCCCTCCATTGGTCGAGGCAATTTAAAATACCCTTATAATTTCGAATTTAATCATGTGACATCATACACAATAAAAAATTAAATCATTCTTCCTACCAAAAACAAACATATATTGTTACTCAATTAATAAATTGAACTATTTATTAATTTGTGCTAAAATGTATTATTTATATTGTTAAATGCATTTTCGCAGTGCCTAGCTGAACACACGGCCATGGATTTCTTTCGTTCCAAAATATCACAATTAATGTTTTTCCTCACATTAGCAAAAACATGTTAATTATTATTATAATCCTTTGTAAGTTAAAGCAAATCAAGAAAGCGTCAGAGATGTATAAAAAATCCTTAAGTTCTTTGCTTTAAAATAAAACAACATCATAAATCCTTATTGAACGTGCCAAATACATGGTTATAGACTAGAGTTCGATTTATAAAAATAAATTATATTATGTAACAATAATGGCAATTTTTAAGCACACATAGCTTTATTCTTTTAATGATAAATTTAAAAACAGTATCCCGATGTTCTCCGTTGTACTTACAATATATAGTACGAATTCTATTACCTACGTTTTTAGATTACGTTTTTTAATTAAAACCACACAATCAGTGTTAAATCACCTATATATAATTATTAGTATTTTAAATATTTTTAACGATGAAAGTTAAAGATATAAAGCTTATTTAATTTGAGTTTAATAAATATTTAGTTTATAAGATTTAAAACAGTGAAATAAAAGCAGTAAATTAAAACAAATGTTTTTTTCTTTATTCAAAAAATACGACAAGATAATTTACAGTACCAATGCACCACAAGAGTGCGTACGGGGAAACCCAATTTTAAATTTAAATGGAAACAATAAATGTAGAAACTATAATACAATAGTTTGGATTTTCACAGTTTGGTGACAATGACTCTGGGAAATTCATATAGAAATTCTTCAGGTGCTTTGTATGTTGTGACAGAGCCTCAGAAAGATAAGATTGGCTTCAGGAAAAGTAAACTTCGCTTGTGACGTCAGAACTGATGGGATTGGGCTCTAAACCTGGAGTGTTTTGTCGTGTCACCTGCCTTCTATATTAAGTTTTCCCAAGTGTCAGTCAATATTGATGTGTCAGTAAAGGAAAATACTGAAATTAAACATCAGTATTTGAATTTATAATCTACTTAATCGAATGAAAGTAGTACTTGCGTTTTAATCACAGTTCTATATTTGAAACGTAATTCACAAAATAAGTGATTTGAAGATAAAGAAGTATTTCTCGACTGCAGATTTTAGTACATATATAGAAACGACGAAGGAAATGTAGTGTATATATCAGATACATTAATTCTCAATGATGAATTTCATGTTAAATGTGTAGCCGATGTTTCTTATGTGCATATAAAACGCTTAATTCAATTAGATTTATTTGAAAAATCAGTAAATACTATCATTGATTATATTACGTAACATCCATCATGAGGGGGGACTGAAACTCAATAATTACATCTGGATAGAAAGGGGTAGCTAGATTACACTACCCACTTCTCCATTATTTTTAAGTGAGCCAATTTTTGTCCTTAAGTACATAGTTTTTTCGCAATACCGAACAAAGAAATATTTTAACCTTTCAATAACAATAAGCTTTGTATATTTTTTATACATCCTCAATTGCTTGCAAGTTATACACATGTCTAAACACTTTCACTGTTAATATAAATAACTCTAACGAATCGGTCACATCATTAAATTTGAAGTATGTCTGCCAGTAGTTTTAGTGTACGTTGGGCTATCAAATTATGTGAGTTCGTTTCGTGCTTTATAAGTGAACTATGTGTGTAAGGCATGTTATCCTAATAGCCTGAGTTATTTATCTCCTACCAGCTATGGTCAAGGTAATACCGACGTATTTTGTTTATTGTAAGCTCTTATAAGTTTATATTTCTATCAGAACGCGTAAGGTTTTCTAAACTGGTGTTGGCAAAGTTTTTGCTCATGTTACTTTCGGAACAACGCACACTTTATTTCAATTGTCCCAGGGGCTAAGATCGTAAAAAATAATTTTTATCGGTATATCTTATCTTCGGTTCAATACAGCAGAATAATTGTCTTATACATATCGTAAAGGTTAATTAAACACAATGTAAATCATTTGGCCAGTAGGAAATGGAACGAATGAAGCTCTAACTAAAGTGAACCCGTAAACATTCATGAGCTTTCCGCAGGAACCGGAAACCTGTTAACCATAAATTTCACCGGCAAGTTACGCCGAATGCATACCCAAAGTTTCCTTGTGGCTACAGTATTGTTCAATACAACACTGAAAGGTAGTTTATTTACCCACTAACAGAATGGTAAGAAAATTACATAGTATGAAAATTTGATTTTGTGACACTGAGTGTTTCAAAATGTTAAAGTAGTATAATTGTTTAAGTTCCTTTAAAATATGGTGGAAATATTATAATGATTTATTTCACATTTATTGGTAATGTCAGATTTTAAAATCAATTGATTACCGATTGAATCTTTCCTACCACAAGAGGCTCCATTTGCAACATTTTCAATAAGGTCCTTCATGTCATTGACAAGGATTAAGGTAGATTTTGAATTAGTTTCCCTACCTTACGTCACATCGGCATTACTCGATTACAAATTGCTCCCTAAAAACTCGATGTTAATCAAGGAAAGATTCCTATTTGTAAACTTTCCTTGCTAGTCACTTTACGTAACTAAAAATCTTGTTAGGTCCAAAAATCTTGCAATCGTGTCCCAGTAAACGGATTTTTAGTTGCTGTAACTTATGATTACAGTCATCTTAGAGATTGGTAAAAAGGTGATTACGAATTAATTTTTCTTTTTTTTTACAAATATCATTGGTTTAAAAGGAAGACAAATAGTCTTTGTTGCGCCTTATACATAATTGTTATGAAAATTAATAATTATTGATTTATATTTTCTCTTCCCGTTTTGCACTCAAATATCAAGTTGATTTTGCGAAAACATTATTTTTAAATGATATTTTAGAAAATATAAGGTTACGTTATGATTTATATTATGTACGTTCAGGTGCAGTAATATAGTCAAGTAATGTATTTAAAAAACGTTAAGTCAAGAGGGATACTATGGAACGACCTTTATTCGTCCCCGTCCTTAATCCTCGCTCCTTTCTGTAGAAACCTTTTTTGCCGGGGTTCGGATTCGCTAATTGCCCTTGACCTTTGTATTTTCCGCCTTCCGCTATTACCAAGGTCCCATTGTTCCTAACCTAACTTATCTTAGCGTCCCCTGCCACGGTCTTACGTCTAGCTCAACACCCTTCATTTTCTTTCCGCCAATAAATCCCTATTTCTGCTTCACCTAATACATCTCATCCATTCCCCTCTTATCCGTAAACAACCAGTGTCGTCATAATTTTCCCTGTGTCGTGTCATGTTTCACCTACTGCTTTTACCCTGACCCTTGCCACAACCCTAGCGGTTATCCATGTTTCCGCTTACCGTTATACATTCCCTCTCTTCTTGTCCTACTCATCCACTTTTTGCGTCGCCTTCAGGTAGTCGGCGTCGCCATATACACACTTCCTCTTATAATTCCTTTGTCCTTCGCTTTCCGACATTAAAATAAGTTCTGTCCTATTTACCCAAGTTCAGTTCGGCCCCTCCGTCACTTGAACCGACCCTGCGCAGTCGAAAAATATTCCCGTTACATCGCCTTCCGCTTCTTTCTCCATAAACCTAACTCTCTTCTAAACATCCCTACACGCCCACATAATTCCTACAACCCATACGTCCTACAGCGCCGTTTTACAAAAGATGGCACATTTCCCCCTATGCCTACAGACCCCTAACGACCCAATCAAAGCCATAAAAAATATCCCAGAGTCGAATTTCCAGAAACAACAGCGCCGAAATTCCTGACAGGTTTGAACAGCCCTTATAACCCTAAGGAGGGATGTTGCCAGCACCGGAGCTAAGATCAGATTGGCAATATTGGGAGTTCTGCGCATGCGCCAACCCAGCTACTATTTAAAGGGATCACCACAGTAACAGCACGAGCTCCTCACGCGTATGTTTAATGGGGTGATCAATGTAGGCGGATAGAAAGAGTGGGGGCAGAGCCGAGCAGAGCCGAGCAGTACCGATAAATCCCAAAAATTCCTGACAAACCCTGTACATGCGGCTGATAGCGACCTCAGTTCGGAACGGTTCTGATTTCTATTATCTTACGAATTAATGAGTCGTTTTATATCCGAACGTATCTGAAAAACATAGAAATTATATCGAATCAATTATATTAATATTGAACTTTCTTTATAACTCCAAAGACACTTTACAAAATGTGAGATGGTGCACAACGAATAAAATGTCATAATCTCATCATATTTTGCTTATAGGCTTAAAATGACGGTAAATATATATTTTTTTGCGCTATTGGAATATATTCAAATTAATAGGGCAAAAGCAACATATCATAATGTGGAGTCCTTAATTGGTAGTAAATAAATTAATAATTACGCTACAAAATCTGTAATAAACTAAGGGGATTAAAAAAGAAACTTGCGAGTAAATATTCAACCAAAAACATAATTTTGTAATATGACAAAAATCAGTGACAACTACCTGACTTAAAATACCTAACATAGCACGTGACATCATTAATAAATACAAAATTTTCCTAATTATATTATATTACTGTAACTGACAAATTCAGTTTAAGATCATATATGAGTATAAATTTGGTTTACAATTTTAAACACTTATATTTATGTAAGAAATATTACACTTATAGTACAGAAGTATTTATGTAATACAGATGATGAAAATAATTTAGTCCTACTGATCTCTAATGCTACGAATATACAGATTTATGATACAATTACAATTACACAAATTTAAATAATTTATTGAAGTCTGCCATTGTCACTCAGAAGGCTTAAGTCTAGGCAAATTTCCAACTATTTCTCCTCTGTGAGGCCTCTCTGCGAGGGTTTTTTGTTATTTTTGGTGGAAAGATAACGTATCTGTTTTGTAACATTGGTATTGCCTGGTTGCCTTCTGTTACACTCTTCTTCCTAAAACATAAATTCGATAAATTTGACAGAATTTTTCGTGGCATGCAACTTTGACCAAGCCTGGTATGTGTCATGTGTCATCTGGCGTACGCGATTATAATGCTGATCTGATCTATAGTACATGGCAATTATCGAATAATTTCTAACTAATAGTAATGTAACCTACAAATTATATTTATTTGATTAAGGCAGTTGGAAAATGCAATGAACCAAATATAATGTTACGAAACAATTTTATTGGTTTACATTTTAATACAAAAGATGCAATTAAAAAACTCAACTTAATTGTTGATTTTGTATTTTGGAGACTCTGAAGATCATTATTTAACTACTATGATAAGAACACAAGTCTCGAATGTTTTTAAAAGTTTAAATGTTTTCAAGGATGAATGCTTACAATCACATTTGAGTGACTGAGAAAATTAAAAAAGTACAATTAAATTGAGAATTCACTTGTAAACAAACAAATTTCTAAATTTTGCGAGTAGGGCTCTTTTTAATCCTCCTGGATGTTTAATCCACCCTCGAATGTTTTCTAGCTACGCCACTGAATGTAACGAGGTTACTTTGTTACATTAGACTTCCTTATGTCTTTTTGGGTCTTTCGATACTCCGTTGTATTGGTTTATTTGTATGTAGACAAGATAAATTGCCTGTTATTAATTACGTTGTAAAATCAAGGTTTAATGAGATAAATTTAATTACGATGCATCCTTCAGCATCCAGCTTTGAAAATGAGATTTAAATATATGAAAGGGGTTTGAAAATACAGTCACACATTTTAATAGGTTTGCCAGGTACTGAACTACATTAAATTCAGAGGAGTACAGAACGAGAACGCGCGGACTGCTCATTCCACGGGCTATCTGTAGTTAGCAGGAGGGGCCCCTCCATCCCCACTCTTTCTCTCCGCCTACATTGATCGCCCCATTAAACATACGCGTGAGGAGCTCGTCAGTTACAGCTCTCATTCGTTCCCGAAAGACCGACCACGCTACGCGACTACCAGCGCTAGAGCAATCCGAGCACCTCTGTCCTCTCGCCCGTTAGAGCAATCCTAGCGGAACCATTTGCCCGGCGCTAGAAAAATCCGAGCGCCTCTGTCCCCTCGCCCGCTACAGAAATCCCAGCGGAATCTTTCGCCCAGCGCTAGAGAAATCCGAGCGCCTCTGTCCCCTCGCCCGCTAGAGCAATCCTAGCGGAACCATTTGCCCGGCCCTAGAGGAATCTGAGCGTCTCTGTCCCCTCGCCCGCTAGAGCAATCCAAGCGGAACCTAGCAATCCGAATGGAAATAACTGTATAACTTGGACTAAACTTGTATAAAGGCAGTATTTACCTTAGTTTTGTTTGTCAGACAGTTATGTGCTGTTAACCAATAAAAACGCTATAAGACGGCTGAGCTTCACAAATAGGTCAAATATTTACTTAGCTTATTTTGTATCATAAGTTATAATATTATCATTAAGGTCATCAAGAAATGTCTGGAAACATTTATGCTAACATATTTTTTATAACTTATAGGCTTTCAATATGGTGGCGTTGAAAGCTATAGACTGTTATAAAAATAACTTCTCCTCAATTAATACTAAAACGAGTCACTTCTTAAAAAGATATTTTTATACTGTTTGATTGTTGTTTTTGTACAGTGTTTGTCTCGTAATATTTCTATAATTTCATTACACGGTTTCTAGAAGATTTAAAATATTTCGATAACATTAACAGATCACCATTGAGATCAACTGTCCTATCAGTTTTGTGCTAATTAAACAACTAAACTAATAATGTCTCTTCGGGTTGACATTTATGTTTGATGGCTACACGTGCAATCTTCCTTTATTAGGACTAAGCAGGAAGGTTTATTTATTATTATAATTTTTTATTAGTAATAGGTCCACTTTTGTAAATTCATCTAACCTTTTATCAGTGAGATTGACGTGAATCGCCTTCCAGGCTCCATAACATATTCTCTCTCGGCAGCGAACTAAATAAATTTTCTTTGGCTGCCACGACAACGATATCAACAATGATCATAATTCAAAGACTTTTGTGAAATGCTATATGAACTATGCTATGTAATCAAGACATACACACCAATTGCCATACGTAATATGTAATACGTAGAACTTATATGTACTGATGATGTAACTTAGATATAAAATGAAGAGTCTGTCTGGAGGATTTATGTAATTATGCAATTCACATTAGCACTTGGATTCTTGTGTATAACATTTGGGGATTTAAGTTTGCTAAAAAACTATTCGTTAAGGAGACAGGCAAATTAATAATATTTTCCCTTAAAATAGTCTAGTGCTATAAAATAAAAGTGCAATCGCTTAAGAACCTCAATGAACCACGCCTAATTGCACAACTCTACGGAGCTCGGTTTTAATTAGAAAGGGAACAGACACAGCAATGTCTAACAAGTAAGTTACTCTGTACTTGACCACACAACAGTACTACTACTCCAACTCAAATTGAATTCTCTCCAAACATAACTTCCGTATTTTATCAGACATTGAATTATATAAATATTCTGCCAATATTTTATATAGTTACTTCTGACTTACACAACTATTTGTTGTACTGGCAATTGTAATATTACGTCATAAAAAATACTTATGTAAAGTTGAAAAATTACGAAACAAATGAATATTTTTTATTATTAAAATTCTATCAAACTAGGTTATAAGAACTAAATTTTACTATCATTTAGGACTCCAGATTTACGAATATTTATATTTTTTATACTTACTTTTTCAAAGCTTTAGACTTAAAACATACCCATGAGCAACTGGACTGTACCAGGAAAGTAGTTGACTAAGACCCAAGGTCTGTAGTAAGATACTGATAAAATGTATAATAGTCATAAGCGTGAATTGATCCAACGCTTGAGCTAATTATAAGATTCAAAGTTACATGCTCTCTACTTATTTTGGCATATGATTGTGAATGGAGTTTTAGGTATACTTGTGTGTTGTAACTTTATGTTGCGTGCGACATACAGATGGAAACGCCGTGATTTTGAAAATCCTGAGATTTTGACGGAAAGTTCTGTAAGTATTTGAGATATTCTTAGTTATTTTAGAATAACTTAGGTTTACGTGGCCAAATGTTTAAAGGCGATTGATTTTAGAAATCACGTTTTAGGAATACTTATAATTTTAAAAACTTAATTCCAAACCTTCAATATTTTCACTTTTGGTTTTACACCTGGCCACCTCAGATCACTTTGTGCAGGAGGTTGTTTTAAATAGATGAGAGCTACAAAACTAAAGCATATTATAACAAAAAGGGCTGTTCAGGCCTGACATACAAAACAGCTGAAAGGGACTTACAGCTTTTATTCTCAGTTGTAGTATATAACATAATTTATAAATTAAAAAAATATTGGTTTGAAGTTTTATTTAATTTTATATTTTAGATGGTTATATTATAAGTTTCTTGGGATATATAATAGCCAGTATTAACACTTTTTTGCTAAATACTAGAACTATTTATTACAATAATTAATTCTTAGTTTTGTTAAGAAAAAATAATAAAGGGATTAACCATCATCGTGTATAGGAAAAGTTGCAAATCTTGCAATATAAATGGAAAACGAATTGCGTTATATTTGCCCACCTCACATCACATCCATTTAATCAGCAAACGTTCCATGTTTCCATGTATCTGTTTATTGTTGTAATAACATATTAGAACAGCATTACATATTTAACATTTAAGTATATTCAAATAAATTCATTACGAGAAACCTTTATTCTTTGTTAAATCATTTCGTTAGTCCAACGAAACCAAGTTATCGGACCTCTTGCATCCATGTATCTTGTCAGTGGTGTACCAGTTAATGGAGTTACCAGGGAACCCTGGTCATTCTTTTATTGTCAGGTAATTTATTTGCAGTTTTTGTGGTGTTAGCGTTATGGAAATTGCTGTAGCAAAAACGGTAGCAATGCAATGTTGCGTTAACAATTATCGTACAGTTTAGAAATCAATAGCTCCAATAGCTTTCATTTCAATTTTCCGTAATTTACACATAGTGAATATAATTACCATACGGAGTGTTACAAATATTATGTAAACTGAAGGGACCTTGGAAACTATAGGAGATGCACAGAAGATTAAAAGGACAAAGTTGTGCATAATAAGTAGACCAAGAAATTAATCTGTTCAAATAGATTATTGGTTGCGTCGTTTACTAGCTGCGCTCCAAAAACTGATTTATGTCGCAAATTATTACATCTATCTTATTAGTACCTATATGGAAACGGGTTTTACATGAAATCTTCTAAATATTTTAATGACATTCTTTCAAGACCATTAAGCAGTAGTTGTAGGCTTTGAGTATTATAAAAATACAACGTCCCTTGATTTAATAATCACAAAAAAGGAGATTTTTACAGATGTTTAAAATACCACGTATATTAAACCTTCCCGGTGGTTTTCATCAAATAGTTCATAAAGCCCCGTTCTTGTGCAGATGTGTGATTTATAATGATTTATATTCTACTATTCGGATAGTAAACGTAACTAATATTTCACTAATCAGCTGAAATCAAAAGTGAAATATAGAAAGTACCTGAAAAGATCAGTCTAAACATGACCGTTACTGACTGTGTAGCGTTGTAACTTCAAAATTATTAAAATTTTTTATCTTGTGAAGAATTATTTAAAAAATTATGCTTTAAATGGGAAAGTATAATTCGGATGATGTTTGCTTGAGGTGCCAGAATCGTCTTTTTCGAAGGTTTCACTTAGGCTGTCTTCATTGCAGAGGGGATGAAGGTTTGTAAAAACATAATAATAATACATTTTTACAATGGATCAAAATGTGCTTCAGTTATTATAAACACAGACATGCCGTCATGTGACATGAGTTTTTGAATTGGAATTTTTCATGATACGGGCCACCTTTATCTCCCTCACAGGAAGAATGATAACTCATGAGTTAGGTCTTGTTAATGGCTGCTTGAGAAGACTGTCTGTGTTATAAATATTAGGTTGGTTCACCTGCAGATGAAAACTAATTAATTTCACTTGCTACTTTAAAGGGATCGTCAATTACGAGCTTTGAGTTTTGGAATTAAAGTTCTACAAATATTTGGTAATTTTTTTATTTTTTTAAGACGTGTCAAAGGCTATTTTATTCATTGTATCCATTTATTTCTAATGCATCATGAAATGTTTTATTTATTTACATAAATTTTGGTAAATCTTTAAATAAATTTCTTTTTATTCTTTGTTTCTATATTTGAAGCAAATTGGGTCTTGAGTGATAAACTTTGATAGAAAGAGTAAAATACTGCCAAGATAAAAAGTATTTGGCCAGGACTGTATTATAATTCAGGAAAAAATATATTAATATCTAAACTTTATTGCTTAACAAATTGATATATGCAAGAAAAAATATGTTTATTTAAAGAATAATTTTTGAAACTTGTCATGGAGTCAAAAGTTTTACATTAAAAATTAAGGAGGCACTTAAAACTACACACGGTTTCTAAAATGAAATTGAATTTATTTTAAAACGGCTTTAAGTTAATGGTGCTTTACTATGGTGTAACATAGGAGTTCGTCAAAACTATTTTAAACTTTGACTATCGAGCGGTGCAGTGTCTAATGTTTTCACACATAACTCAGAGTTTGAAAATTTGGGAGTGAAAATGTGGACACTATACCTAAAGTATAAAATGTTAGTGCTTCAGTCAAAAATAACTGGCATTTTAAAACCCTTAATTTTTATTATGTTCTTTAATGGTAGCGTCGCTTTAATTTATTACACTATACTCTTCTAGGGAAAATGCTGTAAATCCCTTTTGGAAATTTAATGAATCTTATGAATAGTTCTAAGTAGTAGTAGTAGTCCAACAGCGAGGTTTTAATTTAATGTTATTTCGCCAGCTGTTAAACATAATTCAACAGTTAGGAGCATAAAAACTACTAGTAATATTAAACTCTCTTTAATTTAATAAATTGTTTTTGAATCCAAGGCGGGAATTAAATTACCTGAATTTTCATAATGCGAACTTTAACGTCAGTTCACTCTGTTGCTACTAAATATCTCTTTAACAATGTAGCAAATCTCAAGTTAAAAAGAGTGCTTACTTCGGTAGGTCGGATATAAATGGATATGTAACGTTTCACTTTAATTATTGTTATTTGCTATGTATAAATAAAACGTTCGTAGTAAAATATTGTTAATACTGTTGACAAAAAGGAAGTCCCCATCTAAACTATAAAAGGGAAATCTTTGCTGTATTTGAGTGGACTAAGAACAAACTGAGTGTATGTTCAACTCAAACAAGAACGTGGATTTATTAATATTTTCTGCGTGGTATGTCTCAAAGCGGAATTGGATTTATTACTTTCACGAGGAGTCCTTTTACTTCCATCCACTGTTGAGGTTTTATGTGTTCATTTATGTTGTTTTTATAAACTTATGTGTATTATTAGCACGATAAGGTTGTTTTTCTAATACAAGTGTTATATGAGCGTTAGCGAAAATTGTTTCAAAGTTTATCTATGATGGCAATAGAAAAATGGCAGAATATACAATTTTAAACAAACTGAGTAATATCCTTTGACAATATAACGTGTTACACAGAAACACAAGTAGACCCTAAGTTTTGCTTGTTATCTTTACGAAGCCTCGTACGCAACAAGTGTTGTGGCGTACTCAAATCGTGCATGGAGTATTGTCCATAAAGCTAATTACTTAATATATAATACAACAGGTAAGATTGTCAGCCTCAAGAAGGTTAAAGTTGTTAAGAGACAAAAATAGCAATATATATATATATATATATATATATATATATATATATATATATATATATATAAAATTTGGCTTTTTGATAACTTATAATTTTGATTATAAGTATAAACAAACATCTAAAAACATAACAAGTTGTTTGAGGCTATATAAGTGCTTTCCAGAAAGCATATTTAAACAACTAGGATATTAGGTATACTCTACATTAAATTATAAGTGAGCATACAAAAGTTTAAGCACCTACCTTGAAAAACATAGATATTACGATTTTCTCTAAACCATGCAAAATTGGTACAAATATTATCACAATCAACAGTGTGTTGGTATTTTACATGCACACATGTCTATTTACACTTGATATGTTTCTCAATGGTTCAAATAGTAAGAAAAAAATGACTCAAAGTAATTCTCACTACGAAGGTAATTTATTCCTTATATAAATATTAAAACAATTCTAAAATGTTTTAATATTTCATTCATTCATTCATTACAATTCTACATTCATATATATGTATGTATGAATGTATATATATATATATATATATATATATATATATATATATATATATATATATCGTGTATGAGCACTTCTGGTTCAAGTGAATTATATTGTGAACGCCGATGTAGAGTTTACCTTGTTGACACTATCAAGAAACTCTGCCAAAAGTGTATGTTTATAGCCATTGTACACGTACATGTGCTTAATAATAAAGTGGTCTAACGTTCAAGCTATAAGGCCAAACAGAAATTAATTTGAAAGACAAATATCCATAAAAACTTAGCGCCTTCACATAGTGTGCGGTTATTATACACAACTATCTCGTAATTGTAGTTTACAATGTGCAGGCGCTTTGATAACTTATATATTTTGCAGCGCCTCCTGGTGGTGAGTGACATCAATGGGCATAGCATATAAACCTTCTACGTGGAAAAATACATATACATACACATTTTCATAATCATCGGTCAAATAGTTTCTGAGTTTATTTATTTATTTATTTGTATCAACGGTTACACCATTTCCATTCAATGACAAATTATAGACTCAAGAATACTTGACTACTTACTTATTAATTATATTATATAAAAGAGAACTTACCAAGATAGTCTAAATAAGTGACAGACACATTGATAAGAATATCAAAAACAACTAAAATCCATAACAATAACGAGTAAATTAAATAATAACAAAAAGCAACTAACAATTGGACATAAATTACGATCAGTTTTAGGAGAACTTTCCCACTTTTGAATTTCTGTATGTGGCCCTTTAAAGGCGCCACCAAGCATTTTATTCTGCTCCGAACTAATTCAATTAGTAAAGTTCCACACAGGACCAAACAATTTCACTTAATTTTGTGACCCTATAAAGGCGCCACCTATCACTTCTCACTATATACACTGCTCAACCAATCTACTTATGTTGTTACACTAACAAAAAAAAGCATCAAATTTAACAGTGTATAAATAAATAAGTTAGAAACGATAACAATAATAATAATAATAACAATAATAATGATATTTTAACAATAATAAATAGATAAAAATTCAATAATTTGATGTGTGTGATAAATTTAACAGTGATACAAATAAATAAGTTAACAACAATTTAAATAATTTAAACAATAACATAACATATGAAAATATTTAATAATAACTATATAAGAAACAACAATGACTAATTAATCTACAAATCACAAACTTAGATGTGAACTGGACGCAATAAATAATGTTAATAAGTGCATGATATGGTAAACATATGATCAAGACTAATTGGTACACAATAACAAGTAAGAATAAATAGTAAGTAGTTTATAACTTAAAAAGTCTTCTTAATGCTGATTCGGAATCAAAGAAGAAATCATATCCCAGCCCCGAAGACAGTGCATTTCCTCTTCTTTGGAGTCTAGGCAGACAACTATGGTAGGCGTAGGATGTGGAATACTGGTGACGAAAAATCAAGTCTCGAGATCTGGTTGATCCAGGGATGCGGAAACTAATCCTTGAAAGATCATCACAGTCAACCTGCCCAGTGAGAAGTTTACGCAGGAAGACAGCATCAGTAAGTTGTCTTCGCACAGAAACAACAGTTTATAAAGGACAAACACACAAACATTCATTTTTATGTAGATAAAATATAATAATGAATACATACACACGAAAACATGATCAAAATCTATACTTCTGTTCCAAAATACGTAATATCTTGCAAACAAACATTTCGGAATTTAGCCGAAAATTATAATCACGCAATCAGCAAAACCATAACTCCGTTAGCATAATTCCGTGCCGTGCGCTCGGCGCTCACGTCGGCATTTTTCGAATAGAAAGAGATGTGCGCTTGCGGCACACGTCGTCATTCAAAGGGAATTATAAAGTTACAATAGAATTTAATCAATAATCCAAGTCGTAAATATAATGATTGGTAAATTAATTTTTTTAGTCAATAATTATAAAATTCAATAACCTTTACATGCAACATATAGGTTATTTAGTTTAGAATTATTTAAATTTATTCATGTTCATTCATATGTAAAATTCAACCTTGTTGGTGATCTCTAATAAACAAAGGAAATACATTTGTTTTTTAAAAGTGACAAACAGGTTTAATGTGTAGTCCAAAATAACTAGTTTTAAGTGAAAGGAAACAATCTAAATACTACCTCTCAAGGACTGAAATTTGCCCTAGTCCTCAGATTTAAAACTGAGAATTTTGTAATTGGACTAACACTCAAATTTTTATTTTTTACCCCTAAAGAATAGGGTAGATTTCGATCCTGAAAATGAAGTGTTAGACTTTGGCATTGCATTGCATATACTGCGTGTTCAAATCTTGTCTGAAATCTGTGCACTCCTAATCAGTACTTATAACCTTCAACTTTTCCTTATCTGAGATTATACCGTCAAGTACTATCAGATTAAGACGAACAATAATGTCGGCATCTCTATTACTCCAAAAAATGTATAATAAAATACAGTTTTCTGCAAAGTCAAGTAGTATAAAACAATGAGTTATGGTATTTTTTATCCTTTGTTCCAATTCCCATTACAGAAAACTAATTTAACTAAATGCTAAAAGAAGTCAAAAACTGAAGTCTTCTTTCTAGTTAAATACTTTTGAACATATTGACAAATAACATATGTTAAGGTCGGAACACACAATATACTGATGCTCAGGATATATTACTCTAGTAAATATACTTGATATATTACACCACAGTCATTCCATACATCATATGTAACACCAAATAACGCATGAACATGGACGTGGCTAAATAACTAAATGTATTTGCTTACTCATGTTAGTTTAATGTGGCTTTGGGGTGATATTAAGCTGCATTTATGTAATGTCAACAACAGTTCTCACATGTTTGGTTTTGTAATATTCTTAGATGTCATGTGTTTGTTTATATTACAAATTACTTGCTGTCCTTGTTTATACGTTTATACCACGCTTCTTTAGTTTGATAAATTTAATCGTTGCATTCTGGCCAAATTTCATGTAAAACCAGGTTATTTTAATATGCCAAGATCTAATAGTAGTTGTATGTGTTCTATATCTTTACGTTTAAAATTATTTTAGTTGCTATACAATTTAATCTTCTACTGCTATAGATACGAGTACATGTGTCTGCTTTTTACACATTCAGGCAAGTTTGTATACTCATAAGTATTTATAACTATTGGAACTAAATGGGATTCCTATGAAGGTTATAAGTAGTTATTTCATGCATTGCCATAAGTGAAGCATATCATAGCAATGCATGATGTGTACCTTTAAGTGCAATAAAATGTTTTGTTGTGAAATGCAATGACTGTATATGAAGCACTGATTAAATCCAAGTGCTCTGAGAAAAGATGGTAAAGGACTGTTGATTGTAATAGGCCAAGCATGTGTAATAAATTCTGTTATTATGAGTAGATTTCAAAAACTATTTTAAATTTGTAAAATAATTAGCTGATTGTTAGCAAGGGACTGGATAAATGGCACTCCATGGAATTGGGCTGAGCCTTAGCAAAAAATTTACGTTGTTTTTACAAATGAAAATGATGAAAGCTAAAAAATCCCTAATAAAATTCCTTAATCTGTAAATAAACTATGTACAACCATATGAGAATTTAAATGTGAGCTATCAACTTAATTTATACATAAACAGTGAAGAGTTCTCTAATGGTGAATGTTCAGTCCTGAGATATAGCTGAGCGTTAATAGAACATATCGTCTGTAAGTCCCAGTTTCTTTGTGCACTGGCTGAATTTAAAAATGTCTTTTCTCAACGATTGTCTGCCTGGTCTGTCCAAGGATATTTTTGATGAATTAAACGAACCAAACACTTTAAATTATAAACACAACCTCTGCGACATCTGTCTCGTGGCGTGTGTTAGGATGTACTCCTAACTTACTTGTCTTAAACTAAATTTTTCAATATAACATGTCTATCACACGTACAGCGTGGCCAAAGCCTTCTCGATTACAAAATTATTTGCTTGTTTCATTCATTTTTAATGTTATAAATCTAATATATATATATATAATCTCAGTAACAATGATCGAAAGGGGTTTGATTTTATTTTATTATTAAATTACTTCTTTACGACATTAATTTTCTAATGCAATATTCAAATGAATATAGAGGATGAGGTTTTATTACGAACGAAGAATGATTTAAATAAGTTTTACAACTGATAATATAAAAATATAAATCTTAGACGATCAGTGAAATAATTTGTCACACCTTTTGTAATCGAGTAAACACTATGTACTGAAGCGGCAAAAGCAATAATAAAACATTTGAAATTTAAAGTATGTATAACATAATTGCATTAATTACAATTAATCAAAAATATAACACAAATCATTCCAAAGTTAACATTAGAGAGTAATTATTTAAATTTCATAGATCATATTTTGCTTGAGTCATTTGGAGTGATACTTGCAAAATAAAACCAAACAACAAAAGCGATACAACAATTTCTATATGTTACCAATATATTGATTAGTTAAAGAAAATGAAAATACGACTATATGAAACACATAATTATTTTCTGTAACGTGTGGAACACAATTATAATACAAAAATAGGTACCATAATAAAATTTACATCCAAAACATCTCAGATGATTAAACTGTTTAAATTCATTATTTGAGGTTATTTATTAAACTTTTATTAAATAATATGCAGATATATAATTGAGGAGAAGCTTTCCACATTGGAAAAAAACTGTTTTGTATAGAAGAAAATAATAGAAAACATACAGATATATAGTTTTCTCAGATAATATTTCAAATTACTAAAAAGTAATATATTTTCCCATTTCAATCTTAACTGGTGGAATTGTTACTAACAGAAAGTGTACAAAAAGAGGAAAAATAGGTGTGTTTTTATTATTATTTATTTAGTATTCACTGCTAAAGATAAAGATAAAAATGAAAATCAATACAGTGCCAAATAATTGAAGTGGGCAATGGTTCTATATCTTCCGATTTTCTAAAGAATCCAAATTTCCTAAGTCAAGATTCCAACAACTTATTCTTGGAAACATAGAATTAAACGATTGGATCTTCGTTGAGACTTTGATAACAAAGTTTATCTAGAGTGAGCCCAAACGGTACTTCAATCTAAATTGTTTTATTTTGTTGGAGAAAATAAGCCTCTTATAATTAAAAAAGTTTATTTTTGTTATTTCAGATCTCTTATTTCCCTTTCTCTCTTCTTTGACTACATTTTAAGATATCAATATTTAACAGATTTTATAAACATTTAGTACATATAGGTTTATGGTACACCACATATCGCTTAACAGGATTCGATGAAGTTATATGCAAACTTTTAAGCCTAATTCACATTTCATTCTCGAGAGGTACTGCAAAAACGTATAGAAGCTAACATAAAAATGTTATACCCCTACGGCACACAAAAGAGGAATTTCGTCAACACAGTAAGTAAAAGGCGTCAATGAAACTCAGCCAAATACAATGGTTTCCCATGTAGATTTAAGTTTTTATGTCATATGAAAATACTACATACATTAAAAAAATTAACCTATTTCTTAACGGACAATAATGCATATTTCGTTACCATGAAAACACAATTTTAGAAACCTAATACTTTTAGAAATGCTTATATAATGCTTATAGGTACAAGTTGGTACGGACAAAATTGTGTTTAGAAATTACAGACAAGTGTTTAGAATTGCTCGCTTTAGGATCTGTGGCCCTGATATCATGGCTGAGCCTCTGTCGTTTTGGATGTAATATTCTTCAAATGAGTAAGTCAAAACATCACATTGTTTATGAATATAACTCACGTAGATATTGTCTGAACTTTTCTTACACCAATCTATATATATAAAAATGAAACTGTTCGTGTGTAACAGCATCACTCACAAACGGCTGGACGGATTCGCCTAATTTTTTTTTTAATTTGTTCGTCTTGATCTGTAGAAGGTTATAGGATACTTTTTATCCCTTTCCCGATTCAGGATTCCGCCCCACTGGTTACAGAAATACCCGTAAGAAATGCATTGCAGCAAACATATGTTATTAAGTGAAAGAGTCTTTTCAAATTTTTAATCAGCTGTTCTTTGTAAACATATATAATGCGACAAAAAATTGTTGTTATTTTTGACAGTAACTAAGTAAACATAAATATTTTTGACGTTTCTATGTAAACAAACATTTTTTGACATTTACAACGTGTCACAAATGTCAAATTTTTGATAAACGTGATTTGATATCTTTTTTACAATTTCCAAGAACAGTGTTATTTTCCATCAGTAATTCCATCCGACTTGCCATTTGAATTTAAGAGACTTCAGTTCCCCGTTCGACTTGCGTTCGCAATGTCGATTAATAAGGCACAAGGACAATCACTTAACGTCGCAGGAATCCATCTGGAACCCTCATGTTTCTCGCACGGTCAATTATACGTCGCTTGCTCAAGAGTCGGAAACCCGAAGAACCTTTATATTTATGCTCCAAATAATACAACTAATAACGTTGTTTACCAAAACGCATTAAAATAAACAAAAAACTTTTATAATAGATTTTATGATATGCTACGATGTATTAGTAGAGCAATAAATTAATTGGAAAAACGTATAATAAAATTAGTATTTCTTTTCGATGCTTGATTGATGTAGCCCTCTCTACTGCCACGCGAGCGGAGCCGCGGGTTTAGGCTAGTATTACCTAAGTTTGAACTGCAGCAACTCATAATTTTGTCTTATTACCTGAAGAACATCAGAACTACATCTCACTTAGTAGCTGAATATTTAACTCTACGTAGTTGCAGCATAGACTCTGGCCACTACACCACATACTTGCCAGACTGTTATCACTACCGCTGAGGCAGTACAGTTGATGAAATAATTTTATAAATTAAAACATAACTATTCACTCTTGACAGCTTTCAATAAGTTATACACGCGATATTTTACCATTTTTACAATTCAAAATGTATAACCCTGAGAAGTAACTCATTAAAGACGTTTTTACTTTATTAAAGAGTTAACGTAAACACACATAAGGGAAAAGAAAAACGTTGTGAACTTACAAGTATAATAAAACACGCAGTTACGTGTCAAATTAGCTTTACCATTGTTTGCTGCTAGATTCTTTCCTAAAATGTCTCCCGTATGATATTTACTTTGGAAAGTACTTCTTCACTTTTTCATTGTATTAATTGGCGTATGTCAAGGAGCCCAGAGCCAATTTGTATTCTTCAAGTACACAAACTGGTTCTTGAAATGTTAGGGAAGTTTATCGTATGAAAGGAATTTACCGTCTGTTCTGCTAGTTTTGATTGAGGTCAAAATGGGCCGGTATCAAAGGGTTAAATACACGAAACAACATTTTTTTATCAAATTTATTTAGCCTTAAACACCATCGCCGGACAATTAAATATATTTAAATCATATACCGACCGTGACGACTTTATGTATTGTGTAATTTACTGACAGTACACATAAAGGAGCTATGGTGGGAAGGGTTGGGCTGATGGGTTGAGTTTAGCTCCAGACCACTTTTATCTTACGTGCAGTATCTGAAATATGATACTATTGCAAACTTGATCTTTGAATCTGGAGTCATATTCGTCTGAAGGGGTCCAAAAATAGTGGGCGACGAAAAACGAAGTTCAAACGAACCCCTCGCCCGCATCGTTTCGACATTAGACACACAGACTACAACAAATAGTGAAATCTAGGTGAAGAGGTATTCTCATTGTCTCATCAGGTGCACAATTGTGCACTCTACAACGTTGACTGACACGGTCCCAAATCACGGTGGAGCAACCGAGTCTTCTACACATAAAGTAATTTTGGAAATTGCTGATTTGCTGCGATTGTTTATTTTAGCTCCGGTTTACCTTCCTCTTACGCAAACATACGCATTTCTGACAGTGATATAGCTATTATCTTATTGTTTGAAAGTCGGTATAAGAATAACAAGCTAGGAAAAAGTTAAGGAAAGATTATCGGTTCGTATTATTAACCCTTCCGATTCTGTCCAATTTCACTTCCACTAAAAGCAACGTGGTTGACGATCGATTTCTTCCTGGAAAAAAACTCAGATCGATAAATGTCACTGATAAGCTATATGAACAGGAGTGGTTCATTGTAACTGTACTATCTGATGGATCTAGACAGTGTTTTAAGTGCTGTACTTCTTAGTTGTATTTATAAGAATTAATTATAGTGTGTTCCTACCTAAATTAAATTACAATTTATAAAACATTACAATCGTAATGGTATGTTACCCTAAACAAGACATGATACTCAAAATTGCTACCAAATCATAATAGTTTATTATATATATATATATACATCCAATTTTTATATGGTTAAAACGTGGCCCTATTTGACTTTGTTTTGTAAATATTACATATATTTATTTTTCATTAATTTATTGTTATTATTTTATATTATCAAATAATTTAGTTAGTATACTCTGACTATTCTCTTGGATTTATGTTTCAGGCTGCAATATTACTTATTCCCAATACAAGAATACCCAGTACAGTACATGTTTAGGACATATAAAGTTTAAATTGTAATGGTATTCTGAAATTACTGTTTTTGTCACACCTTCTAGCTGGTTACAATATTCTCTTTCAAGTTATAAGTAATTAGACTGCCAACTGATTAGTGTCATATTTATGATTCTAGAGTTTTGCTCTGATTACTTGCAGGTTACTGCGTTGGACCGACGTCCCCTCTGCGACACTTTCACGTAACACTTCCCCACGTGTGTTGCAAAACAATTGATTGAATGGAAAAATGTGTGAAAGTATGCGTGTGTGTAGAACTACATATAACTGCAACAAATATTTTTCACTACACAACGCGTTAAGGTATACCAGTTTTACCTTCTTTTTTTTAGACTTAAGATATATCATTGTTAAATAAATTTGTTAACGGAAACCGTGTTAAGGTATATTCTGTAAATATAGTGGTTTTGCAAACTTTATGATTGACCTCATGGAAAATTGAAGATTCTTATGTTTTATTTTCTGATTGTTACAGGGTGATGCGGTCAATGTGGCAGGAGGTCGCCCCACTCACACTAATACACACACGACACATACACTAGGTAATTTATTGTTATATTTAAAATATTACAATACATTTGGCTGCAATATTTCTTTCAGAGTGGCATTATAATATTAATTGGTTGAATTTATGTTTACATGAAAATAGTATAAAATGTTGAATTGAACACTCTTGGAACAATTGGAAAAAATGTTATCTTATATATAGTAAATCTAAATTTTTATTTAGTATACGAATCTAATAATCCGTATAAATTATAGTTTAGTTATCAGAACTTCAAACACTGATTAGAATATTAGAGTTAATTTCTGATTGACTAACATACACTCGAGAATATTTAATATATAAGGCAGATAGTATGTTAATATTCTCGGCAATTTTGATCCCAATCCTATTAGTTCTGACATTACGTGCGACGTTTGCTTTTCCTGGAGCCAATATCATCTTTCTTCCCTTCTGTCACAAAGTTCAAAGTAACTTACTACGTCGTATTGGAAACAAAATAATGGAACATTTTCATCAAGTTAAAACTATCCCTTACAAATTGCGACGTAATTATTGCTGCTGTTATAACTGGCCACTACTATTTTATGTTGATCTGAGGTCATATATGTATTCGGTTGTATTTAAAGAGCTAAACAACTTGTTCAATATTATTTAATACAGTTCAGGTAATAAGCTTTTGAAAAGTTGTAATCCTTAAGTCAATATTAAGAAATAAATGTCAAATCATAAAATAACAAGAAATTATTTTAGTATTGTATATATTAAAACATTTATAATAGTTAGCTGGAGTTTCGCACGTAATTTGTTTCTCAATTAACTAGGACATCGTACACATACCCCTTTTTAAGGACATACCAAACACTCGTGTAATAGTCACTGAAAAATATTCCAATTTGTTATCAATGTTCGAATAAGTGTACTGTAATTTTAAAAAGCAGTAATTTGAATCCCTGAATTTGGAGAGTGATATTAGTAAAAACCTGTAATAATATTTATGGTGTTGAATAACCAAAATAGGCTATATAGTTTGATTTCACCTCTATGACTATTTTCAGCACAATGTGACAATAGTATTTTGTTCATCCAAATATCAATTCTGGAATAATTATTTTATAATAAGCAATATAAAGAGTATTAAAAATAAAGTCTATGATCAATTCTGATAAATAAGCAACATAAATGTCAAATCTTATCTACATCTGTCCATTAGAGTTCGTGTGATTGATAGGAACATACAAAAATCAAAGCATACAAACATTTTGTCTTCCAAAAACTTTCACATTTATAATACTTGATAGGATTTCAAAAAATTTCGACTAAAAATAAGGTATATGAAATACTGTGACAATATTTCAATTACAAAAGAACAAATTTTAATTAATACTTTAAAATACACCTGCATCAGATGAACTAAGTTTTATGTATACATCAAAAGTAAAACAATTTTACATAATAAATTATACATTTATTCAAATTGGTTGGAGATGTTATCAAGAAATATTTAATATGCTCTACAGATGGCGTTGAATCTTTTTCGTTGAGTGACAATATATACTTTGCGTCTTTGGAGAGAGAGAGTTTATATTATACATAAAGACTTGCAGCAAGTTTTGTTTGTGAAATGCAAAATCTTTATATAGAATACCCTGCAATTATCTTTTTTACATTACTATGAGCAATAATGATGAATAAGTTACTTATTCACTTTTTAGATGTTGTCAAGAACATTAAAAGTAGTGCAATTATTTGGTATGGTGATAGGATATAGTAGGTCATTAATGAGTCTTGTAATTAACCGATAGGTAACGTTTTCTGATAACCGCTCTTTAAAAATCTACAATTTTTCTTTGTGTGCTCTAATGCTCTGGTACCTCAGCTCCAAAAATTTTCAAATTCAATAATTCTTTATATAAACCTCCAGAATATCTAAACTAAATTATAAAAAAGAAAGCTAATAAACTTGTTGTTAACTCGAACAGTGTTACAGTTTGAATTTGACGATGGGGTTCCAAATTTAATTTAAAAATTGAATTAAAATGTTACTTTTGTCAAATATTTAATAGCCTTTTAGTGATATGGTGAAAAATATTACCCTTTGTGAGAATTAAGTTTATAAAATAATAATATACTTATGGTATTGTTCGTTAGGCTACTAGTTCGGCCTTATTCAATAGTTCTTTTAAACCGTTAACTTTATTGAAGAAGAAAACTATATAATCGGATTAGAACAAATTCTTATTCTTTTTTTTTCATTAAATGAAACCAACTAGAAACATCTTCTACAATTCAGATTTACTATATCACTGATTGAGTGTCAAGATACAATTGCTAAGATAGTCAACGTGGATTGAAAGCCTACCTCATAACGCTCGCGTGTTCTGTCAATAAACAGTTCATTTTTCTCGTTCCTCAGAGAAATTAGGAAAATTTTGTATTTATGAGAAACTCGATCTCGTTGATAGATAATTTTCTTTTTATACTACAGCAACTTCTAAATTTTGTTACGTAAAACATATAATGAATATATACATATACATTCATAAATGATAGTTTACAATGAATATTAAATAATATGATTACAGATTTCATGGCAAAAATCCGTAAATATTTTATCGTCTCAAATTATCCATTGTCACTAATAATTATTAGGTTATACCGAATGGACTAAACACATAGGGTTTGGATACCGCTGAGGTCGTAGTAATAATTTATTGCGTTAAGTCTGCTTAAAAGTTTTAACTTCTAAAACTCATGCCATTTTTCTATACAAATTACTGCACTTGAAGCTTCTTTTTCGTAAATAATACATCTTAATTCGGCATCAGAGAATTTCTTCGAGTAATAGGCTATCGGCATTGATTCAGTTAGTCTATTTCTCAAAACAATTCTTAGTAATGAAATAGCCGCTGGCGGAATAGCCGCAGACGGTTGTTTATTGCAAGACAACGACCAAAAAGAATCGGTGTAAAGGAAAAGGCTTAAACAAGAAAGAAAGCACAGATTAGAGATCATGCAGTATCAGTTAATCAGAATTTAAACTAGTGGTAATGCAAAGATCTCAGTCAACATTGATTAACGGGTTACAGCAGTTCATCCCAGTGTTACGTGATAGTATTACAGTGCATGTTGCATTATGTTAAATTACCCGCTCTGCTGCTTGTACATTTTTATTAATAATTCATATACATACTTAATTTTTAATCGAAAAAATCAAAATATAAAAGAACTGTTAGAAATTGGGAACCGTTATGCAATAGTTGAATATTAATAACGTATAAATAATTCTGTTATATATATAAATATTTTCTGTTGTGTACACCCAAATATTTATCTCATTCAACTCAATAAATTTAATATACAAAACATAGCAAAAGGGTTGTTAGTGAAGTGTAGCCATATAATGGAGTGCGTTTTTATATGTTTTAACTTAAGATAAGATCATTTTGAAACTTATTCTTAATTAATAATATTGAAACTGTAGAAACACTATGTATTTAATTATAATGGGATTTCTGAAATATACCATCATTTTATTTAAACAAGAATACAGTTTCAAGTATCGAAATCTTCATTCTTCCTTAGGTGCAAAACCTCCAAGACATGACTGTATATCTTATGGTTCTTCTTTTAGAGACCAGAGTAATATGATAGACTTCATTATCTGAACCGATTTTTTGGTTTTTAGCACGTAAATATAACAAATTTACAAATATAATGAACTCTCAGGCACTTAAAGAACTCAATTTTGACTCAGCTAACCAACTGTACATACGTTATAAGCTGATTTGAAAACGAATACAAAGTTTACTAAAAGACACATGATTTTACCACCATATAAAAAATATCCGTTTACACATTTTTATATTATATTAAGAGAGTACCTCATCATAATAATGTATTCAATTTCAATAAAGCTACATACGAAAGGCAACAAGTATTGGGACGTCAACCGTAAATCCAATTACGTCCTTCCCTAAACCACACTTCACAATGACTCGAAAGCTCCAGAGGATTAAGAATAGATTGAATCGGAACAATATGGCTTTGATTTAACCAAAATATCGGAATATATGAACACAATTTAAGAGAACGAAAGGTTATATTTCTACGTTCAGTTTCATAATACTATTTAAATTTTTAAATAGAATTTATATGAACTTACATATTATATCATCTGTTTAAGTGCCCTCTTGTTATATTCGCTGTATATTTATTCCGTATACCCAATCCAAATATTATCGGAGAATAATATTGCAGGTGTTACACATTAGGGTTTAAATTTATTGATAAAAATTCATATGATATAAATAAAATACTTTTCAAAAGGAACATTTTTTTAAAACTTAAAATATATGGTTTGGTCCTAAGTGAACACTTTTTGCTCATGATTTTTTTCTTGATATAAACATAAACCATTGCCTTAATAAATAGAGTATATGATTCAACAGGTATATCTGGGGTTCCATGAAAGATTTCTAGCTGTAGATAATTTATTTGTTTTTGGCTAATATACTCATACAGAATTCAGACAATCGTACTAAAAAAAGTCACATCGCTAATGCAGACGGTAGCGAAATTGTGACAGCCTGCTAAGTAATACGATTCAATGACGCTCAGCCAAATAACCTTGATTTAATAGTACACATAATTTGGTTTAAAGTTCTTGATGGACACCCCGCCGAAGAACTCATTTTTTGTTTAAATACAAACGAAATATCAAAAAGAAAATTAAAGACATTAAATTATATCATTCTCGAGACTTGCCGATGGTTATGCTACACTAGTTATTAGTCAATGTTGAATGCTAAACACACTATATCGAAGGCAAAAATAAAACTATAAAAACACGTTAACACACCTAGATATTTAAATGCATGGGAGTCAGATTACATAAATCAAACAAATACAAAATAGTTATTAAATCAAGAAGATAGACCAACACAAAATTCAATTTTATTTTCACGAAAGTTACAAAAATAACATTAAAAATGTATACATTGTAAATCCAATAATGATTTAATTTTATTTACACACTACGCCACACACGACAAATTAATATTAAAATAAAATATGATTAATTATTATCAAAAATCATATTTACTTTTTGTATTTACTTTTGTGATGTGTCTGATGAAGATAGCCTTGCTATCGAAAAGCCTCACAAAAATACAGTTTTGAATATTGGTTTATGTGTTTAAATGTAATTAAGTTAACAGTAGCCAATACAAGCTCCATCTTCAACATATACATATATTATCCGTATTAATACAATTCCCTTAATTAAAACGTAATTATATATATATATATATATATATATATATATATATATATATATATCAAAAGGGATCAAAGTACAAATAAATAATATTTGAGACTAACCACGTAGGAAAGGGTTTATAAATCTACCGTGTGTTACAGGTCAAACGTATTTGCTCTTAGATAAAGCAGAGCTGTGACTTTGAACATTTGCTGAGGACGTTCTCTCTGTGAATACTATTTAAACCCTTGTATTTTCACTTTTTATTTGAGCATGGTAAGGAAATACCATACCAAGAGAGGAAAAGAGTATTCACCTTCACGTATTCTGGCAAGCATTGAATCATGCTTTGGCGACACATTTATCAATCCAGTAAAACCGTCACTGGCATCGGAGGTGGGACACGAGATTCCATCTGAGGGGCAAGGTGAACCAAACTTGGATGATCTCACGCTATATCATACCGAGAAGAACTCCCACGTGACTCTACTAACCTTCTACAACATCTAGAGAGGTGGACAAGAGGGTTACGAGAAACCCCTCACCTTGATAAAAGTTTTAGTGATACCGCTTATGCTACAATATTTCAAGAGCAATTCTATGGGCACACAGCTAACCGGATGCAAAGGGACAAAGAGACCCGCACTTTGTGTAGAGCGACCGCTCACGCTCTATTTTCTTTCTCGGTATGTCAAAAACAGTTGTGATAACTGTTGGAGTCTGCGTCCCCCCTATACTTCCTAGACGATTAGACAATCTCAACTGGCCAAAAGGAGACGATCTCACCATCTGTTGTCAGGGTTGAAAGTCTGTCAGTCCAGTTTATAGTTTATTTTGCACCGGGATGTAAGTAAAAAATGAAAATATTCTTAGTAATGAAACTAAAAATTACTGCAACCAAACATAACTGTAAATACTATAAAAAACTAAAAATTTAATTGATTAATATCATAGTTGCATCATTTTCATGTTATAAACATAGCTATGGTAGTAAGGATTGATTCATTGCGAATATTTTGTGTTTAGCTCAATTTCACCTTTCGTTTACAGGTGTATCCGAGGTTTGACACTGTTACAAACTTGAATCCTGGAATGTGGAGCCCACGACTAAACTACATAAGAGCTTTGGCTGGTTTACCCGTAGTAATCATTGTAACTTAGATTAAGAACCTGATGAGAGCATGGTTAGAGACAATTAGAACACTTCTTCGTCAAGTTTACACTGGGTGGTTGGTGTGTAACCAGTCAGAGAACATTTGATGTTTAGATATCTCTGATGTCAAAACGATGCAGAGTTCGTTTCGAACATCTTTTTCCTAGAAGGTTTTTGATCTCTTCAGACTGACGTACACTCCAGATTCTAGGATTTAAGTTTAAAAGTCTTTGTTTATATTACTATATATTCAAATCAGCAAGTGTTATTTGTCAAGTTTTAGCTAAACCTATTATTCGTGGGACTACAAAAAGTTTATTAATATGTTCGTTAGTCTATCTTTCCGTTACTCTACGCGAAATCTCGAAAACAAACTCACATATAAATTTAAAATTGTGGATGAAGCTTCATTTCTATTCAAGGAAAACTGAGTTCAATTATGGTTAATGTCACAGCTTCGAATTTTCAGAGCATTAGAAAATATGTTTACATCCCAGCAATAAAGAATACGGTCGAGTCTTCAGAAACAGCAGCGCCGCCATTTCTAACAGGTAGGAACAGGCAGATAATATAGCCCTTCAGAGAGATGTTGCCGGCACCGCAGCTAGGAGCAGACTGATAATATTGGGGGTTTTGCGCATGCGCCAACCCGGCTGCTATATAAGGGAGACCATCACAGGCACAGCTCTCATTCATTTCTGGGAGTTCACCACAGGCACAGCTCATTCGTTCCTGGGAGACCACAACAGGAAGCTCTCCGTTCCTCAGAGACCGACCACGCTTCGCTACTCTCAGGTAAGAAAATCACCCTGCGCTAGAGCAATCCAAGCGCCTCTTCGTCTTTCCCCGCTAGAGCAATCCAGGCGGAACCTTTCGCCCTGCGCTAGAGTAATCCGAGCGTCTCTTTCTCTTGTCCCTGCTATCCGAAAAGTCCGAACGGAACCTTAGCTCTTTTTGGTAGAGTCCTTCCCAACGCTTTTGTTTCCAAATTCCTATTGTCCATAATCCTCCTCATACCCTACTTGGAGCCTGGGCTGTGATGATACCGAGCGTTCGTATTGAGTCCACTTAGGTTGACACTGCTCTCAATATGAGCCTTTGGTTTCACCATTCTAACTACCGTCTCTCGACCCCTGGAATACTTTACTCCATTTCACGACTGAGACTTTCTGTGTCAGTTGCGATAAGTTATTCGTTACACAGTAAAATAAAAAAAAACTTTCATGTCTTTTTATGGGATTAAATTAATGAAATTTGCGTTAGTGAAGCGGTTGAAAAATTTAATTTCCGCTTGTCTGTTTGTGTATAGGTTTTCGCTGAATGTGAAGAACAAGTTTTCATATGGTTATGAAATGTTTAATGTAACGTAATGTCTATTTAATGAATAGACATTAAATAGACGCTTCTCGGCCTTTTGGCTAAGATCAAAGTGTAGGCCGATCCAATTGGCGTCCGATAGCTCTGTCGAACACCTGTGGGAAGCTCTTCTGTAGCCTTCTGGCCAACCGCCTCTCTGGGTGGGCCTCCGCCAATGGGCTCCTATCAGGGGCCCAGAAGGGTTTCACTCCCGCGGAGGGCTGCCTGGAGCACAATTTTCTGCTGCAGGAGCTCCTGGATGAGGCACGTAGGCGTGGGGGGGAGCTGTGCGTTGCTTGGCTAGACCTAGCCAACGCATTTGGGAGTGTGCCCCACTCCTCTCTCTTCTCCACCCTGCGCTCTGCCGGTCTGACCGCCGACCAACTGCGGCTCATCCAGGACCTGTATCAGGGCAGTGCCACTTCCGTCCGGCACAATGGCGGTATGACGGCCGAGATTCCCTTTGGTGCGGGTGTGAGACAGGGCTGTCCGTTGTCCCCCCTTCTTTTTAACCTCGTGATGGAGACGCTGATCCGGCCCCTCGTCGCTATGGAGGGCATCCATGGGGCCGACCTACATGGCACGCGAGTCAGTGTCCTGGCGTACGCGGATGACTTAGCCTTGGTTGCCAAGTCGGAAGCGTCGCCAGTGGGTCGCCCTCAGGTTTAAGCCTGAAAAGTGTGCCACACTCCACGTGGCACGGCGTGAGGTGAGGCCGACAGCGTTTACCATCTACGGCTCCCCGCTTAGGGTTCTGGGCGAAGGCGAGCCTTATCATCACCTTGGTGTACCCACTGGCATGAGAGTCGATCAGACTCCAGTGGACACCATTTCAAGGCTCGAAGGTGAGGCTGCTGCCATCTTTGGGAGTCTGCTTGCGCCCTGGCAAAAGCTCCACGCCCTGCGCACGTTCCTGATCCCGCAACTGATCTTCAACCTTAACACCGCGAGGATCAGGAAGACGTGTTTGCGTGGGCTGGACAACATTGTCAAAGCGGGCTGTAAGCGGACTTTGAACCTCCCTGCTAGAGCGAGTGCTGAGCTGGTCGCACTCCCACCTTCCTGGGGGGGAGCTGGCCTTCTGCCATTGGCCGACCTCTCAGACCTTGCTGCTGTTGCCCACGCCTTCCGCCTATTGACCTGCCCAGACCCTAAGGTCGCACACCTAGCTCTTGAAGGTCTCGCTGTGTCGGCCGGTCAGCGGTCTGCTGCTAGAGCAGACAAAGAGTTCCTTGTGGCCTATTTGAATGGGGATTTCGCTGGCAACTCCAACGTAGAGACCACCTTTTCTCTGGCCCGGGCTGCCCGGAATCGCCTCTCCAAACGGCTCCCTGACCTCCGTTGGGGATGGTACGGGGAGAGGGATTCCTTCCAACTGACTGTCCCGGGTGTAAGATCCACCTCCATTGTGGACAGAGGCTCCCGTTCCAGAGTGTCATCCTGCCTGCGGTCGGCTATGCAGTTATTTTATCGTTCTGCATTGTCTGCTAAGCCGGACCAAGGTAGAGTGATGAGAGTTGCCGCTGCGTGCCCCACTTCGAATCACTTCCTGTACGAAGGTCGCCACACGAGGTTCGCTGACTGACGATTCATCCATAGGGCGCGCCTCAACGTTCTCCCCTTCAATGGATGCAGGCGCTGGGGTGCTGGGGACCGGCGCTGCCACCGATGTGGTCGTCATGACGAGACCACGGCCCATGTGCTTTGTCACTGTTTACCGTCCATGGCCGTGGTCACGAAACGTCATGACGCCGTCCTTGGCCTCCTTGCGGCATCCATCCGACCATCGCCGGGAGTTGAGGTGCGCCAGAACCAGCGGGTACCTCTCGACCAGCTGCTGCCTGAACGTAACGTCCCAGACAACTTGGCTCGCCTCCGGCCTGACTTGGTGGTCATCGACCGTGACCGGAAATTAATTAAACTGGTCGATGTCACCATGCCGTATGAGGACGGATGGCAGTCTATTGTCGAGGCACGGGAGAGGAAGTATGCCACCTACGACCCCCTCGCCCAGACTCTCCGAGCCGGCGGCTACCATGTCACCGTGGACGCCTTTGTAGTCGGCTCTCTGGGCGCGTGGGACAATGCCAATTGGGGGACCCTGGCTCGACTAGGTGTCTCCCGGCAATATGGCGTGGCCCTCTCCCGCAAGTGTGTCTCCACTGCCATCCGCTGGAGCCGGGACTTATACATGCAGCACGTAACGGGTGTGCGACAATATAGCCCATAGAGCAGGGGAGTCGTATATGGCCCTTAGTTGTAAGTAGTTTTTTAAATTTTAACTTTTTAATTCGCATGTTTTTTACATTCACTTGCATGTGACTTAGTTTTAATATTTTAACTTAGTTTTTTAGTATTGTTACCAGAGGCCTATCAAAGTTTATAAGTATTGTTATTGTTTAAATTATTTATTGTTATACATTAATTTATTGTTATTGTTATCTGTTGTTTTTTATTACCTTAACTAGTTCTAAGCAACTTGCATGTTGCATATGATGTTTCAATATTTGCACATTAAACGTTTGACTTTGATGATGGAAAAAAGAATAGCCGAAAAAATGAAAGGCCCAAAATATATATATTGCCATTTATACAATTTAATGTAAATAAAAGTCGTTTGACAGGTATTTGGTCTTCCGATCATATGTTAGTTTGCTTATTTAAACGCATATGTGACAGATACGGCCAAATACAAAATAATTGAATCGGAAAAAGTAAGCGCTCTGTGGTGTAATGGTAGCACATTCACCCGGCAAGTGAGAGATCCGGGTTCGACTCCCGGCGGAGCAAGTACTTTTTGCGATTTAATGTTTATTGAAATTAAATAAGGCTATTGCCATTTATAGAATTTAATGTAAATAAAAGTCGTTTGACAGGTATTTGGTCTTCCGATCATATGTTAGTTTGCTTATTTAAACGCATATGTGACAGATACGGCCAAATACAAAATAATTGAATCGGAAAAAGTAAGCGCTCTGTGGTGTAATGGTAGCACATTCACCCGGCAAGTGAGAGATCCGGGTTCGACTCCCGGCGGAGCAAGTACTTTTTGCGATTCAATGTTTATTGAAATTAAATAAGGCTATTGCCATTTATAGAATTTAATGTAAATAAAAGTCGTTTGACAGGTATTTGGTCTTCCGATCATATGTTAGTTTGCTTATTTAAACGCATATGTGACAGATACGGCCAAATACAAAATAATTGAATCGGAAAAAGTAAGCGCTCTGTGGTGTAATGGTAGCACATTCACCCGGCAAGTGAGAGATCCGGGTTCGACTCCCGGCGGAGCAAGTACTTTTTGCGATTTAATGTTTATTGAAATTAAATAAGGCTATTGCCATTTATAGAATTTAATGTAAATAAAAGTCGTTTGACAGGTATTTGGTCTTCCGATCATATGTTAGTTTGCTTATTTAAACGCATATGTGACAGATACGGCCAAATACAAAATAATTGAATCGGAAAAAGTAAGCGCTCTGTGGTGTAATGGTAGCACATTCACCCGGCAAGTGAGAGATCCGGGTTCGACTCCCGGCGGAGCAAGTACTTTTTGCGATTCAATGTTTATTGAAATTAAATAAGGCTATTGCCATTTATAGAATTTAATGTAAATAAAAGTCGTTTGACAGGTATTTGGTCTTCCGATCATATGTTAGTTTGCTTATTTAAACGCATATGTGACAGATACGGCCAAATACAAAATAATTGAATCGGAAAAAGTAAGCGCTCTGTGGTGTAATGGTAGCACATTCACCCGGCAAGTGAGAGATCCGGGTTCGACTCCCGGCGGAGCAAGTACTTTTTGCGATTCAATGTTTATTGAAATTAAATAAGGCTATTGCCATTTATAGAATTTAATGTAAATAAAAGTCGTTTGACAGGTATTTGGTCTTCCGATCATATGTTAGTTTGCTTATTTAAACGCATATGTGACAGATACGGCCAAATACAAAATAATTGAATCGGAAAAAGTAAGCGCTCTGTGGTGTAATGGTAGCACATTCACCCGGCAAGTGAGAGATCCGGGTTCGACTCCCGGCGGAGCAAGTACTTTTTGCGATTCAATGTTTATTGAAATTAAATAAGGCTATTGCCATTTATAGAATTTAATGTAAATAAAAGTCGTTTTGACAGGTATTTGGTCTTCCGATCATATGTTAGTTTGCTTATTTAAACGCATATGTGACAGATACGGCCAAATACAAAATAATTGAATCGGAAAAAGTAAGCGCTCTGTGGTGTAATGGTAGCACATTCACCCGGCAAGTGAGAGATCCGGGTTCGACTCCCGGCGGAGCAAGTACTTTTTGCGATTCAATGTTTATTGAAATTAAATAAGGCTATTGCCATTTATACAATTTAATGTATATATATATATAATATATATATATATTATTTATCGGAATATTATATTTACAAAAATGTTTAAACTCGGGTGAAATGTTCATAAAATGACTAATGTCAGAGTACGCTGAACATAGTATCGAGAAAACGGGTTTGCTGAGGTTGTATACAATATTTAAAGTCCATAATCTATTTTACATTTTTAAAAGTTTATATTATCGTACCTACTCTCCATACAAATTTAATTATTTTGCGATTTTACAGTTGTTATTATTGTGATCCACATAACCAAAGTAAAAAATGCCACTAATTCTCATCCAAATCCCACTATCCCATAGTAATGTATACCATTATCACACTTTTGTATAAGAATGAGGATTTATAAAAAAATCAACTCTATAGGTTAATTCATTTTCAAAACATATTACAGACCTACATACTATTAAATAGAGAGAAACATACTGTCAAACATTCATACAGAGAGACTGATACATAAAAATGACATTTTTATACTCAATAGGTGATAATCAATTAAAATTTGGTTGAGTCACTACTTTTTAAGATTCCACCTGTTTCAACAGCAAAACGTTTCCTACAACAATAAACCAACTCTCAGAGTGAAATGGAACCATATTGAATGTAACCGCAGAAGGAAATGTATCCAAACCGCCAAACTTTTTGGTTGAATTTATTGTTAAAAGGTTTCCAGTTCCGGCAGATTGGTCATGAAAGTTTACTGGGTCGCTTCTGTTTCTGTTGAAATCGTTTTATTGGAGAGTTCAGCAACTGATCCACTCTGATTTAGATACGGAACTTCGTAAAATGTATTAAATTAAGTAAAATTGTTCACAACCTAGGGTTGAGTTTTAAAAACAGTAATTTTGAGTATTTATTTTATAACATATATTTTCTGTATTTTACTCTTACGTGTACATTTACTAGTTATTTATGGGTGATCGTCTAAGTTAATAGTATGAAATACACAACTGGCAAGTAACACTGGGTTGTTTTTTTTTTATTACACTGGGTTATTTGTACAAATAATTATTCATAACAATTTTAAACATAAAAAATGTTAGAAGTTACATAATTTAGTAATTAGTTTCACTGAGTGTTATGCACCTTAAACTGAAAAAAATTACGGACATTGAGGCTGAATTAGATGAGCTTAAAAGTAGTAGAAATGTATTCTTTTATAATAAAAACATAAATACAGGAAGCATGCCGATGAGAACGGCGAAAACCCGAAAAAAAGATAAGTGTATAATTAGATCATCCCTATCATTGACCGGTTTATTTATTCGGCTTAGAACAAGAAGATGAATCAAACTTAGACGCAAATGATGTTTGGAGTTGTTTGTGGAGTTATAGAAATTTTAGGATGGAGGTCGAGACTGCATGGGGAGAGATAGCGATCACTATATTTCATTCATGTTACTTATCCATGTAGTAGACTAGACCAATTGATTTAAATTTTTACCCCAATATTTCATAGGTTGTTTTTTATGTGACTCTCCTGGACATCCATGGGGTTGCGCAGACATATAAGATTTGCTATATCCCGTGTGAGTTCAAATAGAAGGTTTCAATTTTATTAAATATTGTTATTTGTAAATTTCCTTTTTTGAAATAAAACTGTAAACGAAATGCGGTAAACAGATTTATGTAATCACATCAATACTCTATTATAAAGAAATATTGCAAATATTCAGATGTGAAAATTAAAAAAAACCTTGTTAGAGCAAACACCTCTAAATTTATTCAACACATTACTTATTATATTAGTTTCCAGGGATACTCATTTAGTTTTCAAAGCAAATAATACATACGTTTAATAATTAACTTTCAAGAACTTACATAATTTATGTCTTCGAAAAGTACAATGTTTCCAATAAATTACAACATATACTTTTAACCATCAACACTATATGACAATGAGTAAAATAAAGTTTTAGAGTCTGAGCATTACGATTATGTTCTCAAATTTCATAAGAATTAAAAAAATAGAAATGACGAGCTGTGTTAAAAACGAAACGCTGTCCTCCATGTGTGACCCAAGCGCTGCTTTGGATGTCACAATGACGACCTAAAGTAACATTTCCGATACCCAGTTTGACATTGTTGCTGAGTCAACGTTAACATTATTCTGTCCTTTTAGGTTCGTCACATGTTTTTCCTCATAGAGCCACATTGTGAAAGATAAGTTGTATTATAACTTAGTTTATTTTAATGTTTAAATTTGTATTACAATATACATAACATTTTTAAAGAAACAGTTTATATAGGAGGTGATTCATAATTAGAATTTAAACACTCAGGTATTATATATCAGGAAATTAGAAACGCAGCATAGTTCTTCTGGGGATTGTAACCCCATTTCATCCATAATAATTGTATATCTTCATAAAAAATGCCTTAGTTTTTTTGAATGTGGCATACATATTCCAAATTTCTACTTTTCAGGTATCGGGAAATTGGATACCTCTTCTCATCCTTTGAGAGTTTATTTTATTCAAACCAAGAAGGAGTTTAGGAATCGCATCCATTCCGCCAAAGCGAAAAAAGTATTGACCTACATCAGCGGAGCTCAGAATAAACAGCGAGCTGCTTGGAATGTGGTTAAGGATCTCATTCCTGATAAGAAAGCTAATGCCTTCACACATATTACGCTTAAAGACGAGAATGGCGATCTGATGAACAATCCTAGGACGATTTCAGAGAAATTCAACATCCATTTTGCAGAAATAAGCCAGAGTTTGAGAGATTCTGTAGATAATTCTTCATTTGTTCCTCCAAAATCATTGTCTTCATCGGGTATGAGTTCCTCTATATTTTTTGCTCCAACTGATAAGAATGAAATCATCTCAGTCGTAAAGTCCTCGAAAACAAGCAATTCATCAGGATCTGATGGAGTTTCATCCAGGATTTTGTTGAGCTGTATAGATATATTGGCTGATCCTCTTGCACAGATTGCGAACTCGTCATTTGAATCTGGGAAGTTTCCCATCACACTTGAAGCTCTCAATTGTAAAACTTATATTTAAGAAAAAAGGAAGTCCAAATGAACTTAGCAACTACCGCCCCATTTAGATCCTTTCTACATTTTCAAAAGTTCTTGAAAGGCTTGTGCTAACCAGGACTTTCCAATTACCTGTCTGTCAATGGAATTTTACATGACCATCAATTTGGCTTTCGTGAGGGATTGTCTACAGTCAATGCAATTTTTAGTTTTGTCTTCTAACTGAGGTATCAAACTCATTGGATAACAGGAATCACGTGTTTGGCCTATTTTTTGGATCTTACGAAGGCTTTCGACGTTGTGGATCACGGGTTGTTGCTCAAAAAACTTGAAAACTTGGGTATTAGAGGGAAAGCTTTTGATTGGATTGCTTCTTATCTCCTGAACCGTAGACAGATTGTTGAAATTCCTTTTATTGATGATACAGGGTGCTTGAGAAAACAATTTTTTTTAGGAGCGAGAAGTACGCACTGGAGTTCCCCAAGGCTCCGTACTTGGTCCTTTATTATTTTTACTATTCATAAATGACATCCATCGAAACGTGAAAGGTTCCAAGCTGTTTATGTTTGCTGATGATACCTCCTTGGTCATCTCTGGTTGCAATCGAGCCGAGCTTGAAATCCAAACCTTTGTTCAGGCCAGTAATTTGCTGCAGTGGTTGGGTGAAAAATCTCTGTTTGTAAATACATCTAAAACCAATTTTTTTGATTTTGGAATTAGAAAGTCTGCTAAAACGTTGATTGGAATCTCAAAACATTATGATTGGAGAGTCAAAAATGTGTCCTTCTTTGAATGTTAATTATCTTGGAATTGTTTTTGGATGATCAGCTAAACGATTTTAGTCACATTGATAAAGTCACGAAAAAATATCCTGTTTTGCTAGTGAGGAAATTCTTTTTGCTTACTTACTATGGCTGTTTTTATCCTTACCTTTGCTATGGAGTCTCTATATGGGGATACGAGAGTAAAAAAACTCAATATGTTTTTCGTCTCCAGAAAAAGAGCTATAAGGATTATTTTCAAGTTGAGTCGTTCCCAGTCTTGTAGAGGTTTCTTTCGCAGTAATAATATCCTTACGTTCCCATCCATTCAGTGTCTTTCTTTTTACAAAAAGTATCCCCACCTTTTTTCAGTCAACGTTAATCCAGCCCATAATTACTCCTTAAGAAAAAGAAACAACCTAATCCTACCCTGCCATAAAACGTCTTTTTTTTAGAAACAAAAGTCTTTACTCCTGCATCCGCCTTTTTAACTCTTTGCCATCCTGCTTGAAAATTGTTGTGGACGATAGGGAATTTCAATATCGTCTGAAAAAATTTCTTATTTCGAGAGAATATTACAGTGTCCGGGAATACGTTGAGGATAATAAATTGTAGATCACTCCTGTTATATTGATTTGGTATTGTTGTGTTTGATCTGTCAGTAGTGTATACTGTAAGTTAGGATATTATAATTTTCTTGACGAATGCCTATGCATGTTATGTTTTTGGCAATAAATGAATTGATTGATTGATTGATTGGAGATTTAGTGATGAGCGACTGAGTGAAAGCTTTACGCCTTTTATGTACATAGACTAGAAGTTACACGCGGCTTTTCACGTCACATGTCATTCAATGGAACTTTTAAATGGCTCAATAAACAATCATGAATATAAGTGATGGTCATTTAAAATCTCCTGATCCCATTGTGTTTTAAGTTTAAAGAGCATACTTTTAGTACTAAAGTCGGAAAGTGAATAAGTTTTTATAAGCACCAATAAAATACAGAAATGTCTGTGCAACTTTCCATAATATTTTAATGCCTCGCTTCACATATAATATCACGGCTCATAAATATTAAGCTAAAGTAAACGGGAAATCCCTTTAACCGTTGATACCGTCGCACACGTCTGTTTTAACTATGGCCCTTAAGTGTAAGTAATCTACATTTATCACTATGATTTCCAGAATTTAAATAAATAAATTTAATATGTATGTTGTCCAGACAGCGGAGAACGACTCTTGAGTGTTTTGTGTTGTATGGATTTTGTTTCTAGAGTGATGTATTTATTTTAATTATTTTATTAAAAGCCAGCACTGATGGCTAGAGGCAATAATAATGAGGTTATTTAGAGTGTTGATCCCTTTTCTTGTACTTGTAATTCGTTTGCATGGTGCCAAATAAACATTTCTTCATTAGGCATTTTGTGAAGATATTTTAGAGTTTTAGATCATTTTGAGTGGAACCTTTAAGCCCAACGTATGACTAATTGTTAATAAAGAGTTTAAACTAAGAAAAAATTTTTTAAAAGATTGATTTAAGGAAGCTTGTTTGTAAAAGGAATTTTCCTTATATTCTCCATCCTTCAGTGATACAAAAATCAGTAACACTTAGCGATTTCGTCTCACTGAAAGACGGCAAATGTCCGGAAAAAATTCTTTCCTTCAAAACCCTTCCATCGTCAAAAACAAACTTCAAACAAAAAAAGGATTTGTTTCTTCATTGCAACAGCTCATTTTATACACACAAATATAATTAAATTTAAGTAATTAAACACTCTTAATTGAATAGTTATATCTCAATTAAACTGAATTTAATATACAAATTGCTTGCAACTGTTAAATTCCAAGCTGCTTCAAACTGGTTACAATATTTGGCATTGATAACTAGTATTGTTTCACAACATTGACAACTTATCCTGTTACTACCGTAGCACCTAATTAATACTATATGTCGTAAATATATAATAGCAGGTCGGGGAAACTTCACAAGTAGCTTTATATTTGAATAGGAATGTAGTGTTATTAGATTATGTTTGCAATGAAACCCAATATGTCCGGGTAAAGAACGGAATTTCACAGTAAGGAATGAAATACACACTATGTATTGTAAATAGGTTAGTCCTAACGATGGACTCATGCACAATACCCGTCATGTAATCCTACAATACTTGTCATCCTTTGATAACAAAACACTGAACATATTCTGACAACGTACATGTCAGTTACAGCTATTTTCATTTTCATGTTTAGACTGACACATAATATCCTCTGTCACACATTTACCAAGCATTATGTTAACTATGATTTTAAATTGAAACGAGAAATTTGCACCAAACAATTATTATAGATTACCTAACGATTATAGGTTAGTTAAATATGGATTACCGTATTTAAAATAATATTACTTTGAAAACTATTTTATGAAGTTTATAAAAAATTAATTTATTATTTTTCAAATAAATTGGATTCGTTTATATTATTTGTTTTCAAAAATGGATGTTAAATAAAATAATAAACTACCGTTTACACGAACATCAAAAGATAAATGTAGTGAAATATTTTAAGAATGTTATTTGTTTGAGAATCAGCATATAATCTAGTGTTTACTTTTGAAAAAAAAATTAAAATTTGTGTGCGGCACGAATATGAATTTAAAAATTTAATTGTATTAAGCATGAAAATTCTTGTTTGTAAAATTAAATTGGAGTGATTCTTTTAAGGACCAAATCCTATTATTGTTGGTAACCGCATGAATAGTTATATTTTATAAACTACAAATTTAAAACCTTACCTTTCTGAATTTAATTACCCAGTAACCATCCAATGATTAAAAAATTATAATTTCAACATGTTTAAAAAAATTTATATGCTTTATTCGTTTTGTGTGTTTATATTCTATTCTCTCAATGAGTTAATTAAGATTCATAAATTCAGAAGTTTTACACAGAAAGTTAAAAGTTACTCACGTAATATTGATAAATTAAATCTGTGAATATTAGTCATAATTAATAAGTTTGGTTAAGTAATTGTAATATAAATACGGGGAAAACGTGCACCTATCTACTAATCTTGTGTGCTGTACTTGTTACCCACACGAATCGAGTATAGTACCAAATTGTTAAAATGGATTGTCACTCAGCTTATATGACTAATTTTCTCTAGATTAATAAAACTGCAGTATGTTCCAAATGTTTTGAAAACATCAATTCAATCAAGTGCAATGAATATTTTTACATGTATAACTGTAATAATAATGTACAGGATTAATCTACCTTTAAAAATAATTGTTCAACTAGGATTTTGTACTTTCATCAATTTAAAAATACAAAAATATTTTGAATAGGAAAGGTATTTGTAATATGTGTATTAACCAATTTATATCAGACAGACACTTGAAGAAACGACGTCTCGGAAACATCAAAGTGATGTAACTTGAGATGTCTCCCGTTGTCAATTGTTGTCACGTTCTCGTGTTACACGTTTCCTCAACATCAAAGTTGTAAATGTTCACATCTCCTTTGAATTTAACAAATTTGCATCTTTCCATGATGGAGGAGTATGAGATCAAAGTTAACAAGTTTATGGTGATACTCCACAAATATTTCCGGAGGTCTTCTATAAAATGGAACGTTAAAAATGCACGGATTTATATGTTTTTTTTGTGAATTTAGGCATGAAGTACAGGCAATACATAAGCTAGGCATTTTTGGATCCAATTGGTTTGAATAAAGAACGGTTTAATGATTAACGCCATTTTTAGATCAGTAATCCAAAGCTTGAGGCAATTTTCAGCCCTAATTAAAGTAATCTGGTGTCTATAGTAAGTTGATTCCTATGGGGTATTTGATAGCAAAGTTTTTTAAAGGATGATAAAAAGAGCTTGTCTGAACTGATTACCATTTACAAATTTTAGTTTTTGGTTACTGTTCACAAATAGGTACATTTTTATAAAGTAATGTTTGATTAGATAAGCAATTTTTGTTTGGATTGATAATTAGAAGCATACTAGACATTTATATTTATGAAAAGAAAGATTACTCTTTTGAAATATTTGTGAAACTATCTACTATTAAAGATTATATATGTGTATACAATTTACATCTAAACTTTTTGTTAAAATATCACATAAATTATATTTAAAGTTTTAAAATATATAATCAGTTATAATCTATTATTCAATGATTCAAAAATCAAAGCATGTTAATTTGATTTACATTCATTAAAACCTATCCTTACAAATTTAATCATAAATAATCTGCAAGAAGACCCTCGGTAAAGTTCTCACAAAATGTGGACACCAAAGTATAATTAATAAAACTGCAGCCCTCCACATAGATTCACTAACGTCATAACGTCATCTATATGCAAATAGATTGGTTTCAGTCGCAAAACCAATCAAGTACGAAACGTGAACTGTGTATTGTTTTAATGCCAAGAATTCCCTACTGGAACAGCTCAAAATAAAAAGTAACATTTTTAGCTTGCTCATCCTTTTTTGAATAATTATTTTCTTACCTTCAATACATAAGTTAAGAATTATGAAACATTTCTTATGTTCGGGAGTATTAACATTTAAATGCTTTATATACATAATAAATATTAAATCGCGTAATATGGTATAACATCTAGCCTAAAAATTCTTTTTGAAGGCCATATTTCACGTAAAATATCACTTAGGCATACATCCTTTAACAATAACTAGTATATAAAAACATATTAGGTTGACTCATTTTTAACCTGTCTCATTTAAGTACTTTAAAGCTTCTGAAAGCATCATGAAGAAGAACGATCAAAAAGCATTTCCGTTTTTCTGAGAAGCTAGCCACTTCAGGATCCCCTTTAACATAAAACATATTGTTTATACAGTGATTAAACTTAAGGAAATCATTTTAGTTTTATCCACAACACAAAATTGTTCTCAAAGAGTTGTCAAAGATGTAAAAAATGTGTTCCATATAGCACTATCACTGTGAAGTTTTGTGAAGAATTTGTATTTAATTATCTTTAACAATATTTTTGTCTTCGATATCTAAACCAATATAACGTTACAAGTAATTTATTATAGCATTATATAATCTAATGTTGATTTTTTAGAACAGAATATATTACAGTACATCATCATATATTCTTAATTTAGGACTACAAGTAGGTTCCTCATTAATACATGTTCAGTACGCTACAATATATGTTGCGTAACACGTTTCAGTGAGGTCTCATTTAAATCTACAGCTCATTTCATTCTTAGGAAATCCTGCTGTTGGACCTACGGACATAAAGTCACAAAAAGAAATTTAATTAAAAAGTAATTGTTACATTCCTCAACTTTAATACACTACACAAATAGTTTAGAATGCCCAAAATTATATCTGGAATATATAACAGTTATAAGTACTAACTAATGTTATCAAAGTACATATCATACATTTACCCGCATAAAATATTTTTATATTATCCAGATTTACAAAAAGAAACTCGGACTAAACTGTGAAGTTCTTAACAGAAAAATACAAAATTCAATTAACTTTGAAATTATTCCAAGTTTAGGATTCATCGCTCGTAGATTATGTATATAAAATTTCATTTCAATGAACATTGAATCACAAAAAATACTTTATGTCACATATATGTTAAATAAAACGGCCAAGTAAAATATAATTGAATCATAAAAAGTAAGGGCTCTGTAGTATATTGGTAACACACTCACCTGGCAAGCGAGAGATCCGTGTTCGATAACAATATGTGTTTCCTATTAATGTTTAATATTGTTAATTTACTATAAGTTTTTTTATAATAGTTATTCAATCAAGCTAATTATATCTGATAATAATCCGAGTTAAGTTCACATACTTCATAGGTTGTTTCACTAAGTAGGCTATGGATATTGATGTTTTTAATTCGTTAAAAATCGCTAGTAACAGTTAGTTAATATGTATACAAAATTTATGGATTACTTACTGGTACAAAAAAATCTTTAGATTGTTAAGATAACAAAAATAGTAAATAATAAGTGTAAATGATATGTATTAGGAACTTTTAAAATAGCTTTTACAAAGCATGTAAATTGACCTAAAATCTTATTCTTATAATAGACAGTACTAGGTTTAACCTCATTATAAAACAATACTAAGCGGTTTCTTAGTAACAGTGTCATTTTTCAGTGTTTATGTTTCAGTGGCATTATGTACTTGTTCTGCAAAAAGGCTGCCTACAAAATGTTTGAATTTTTGAAAAAACTTTACTTTTTTCCCCAAATTATCGGTGGAGTTGCGGTTACTGGCGTATTGATTGGAGGCGGCATATATCTGCACAAAAGGTATGAAATAAATACTGTATATTACAAGAACTAATTAGAATATTTAGGTGCTTTTGACGCATGAATTTAAATTGCTCAGTTTTATTCAAATATGTATAATTTGTAGTGTTGATAAAACAATCATAACTTTATGCGATAAATGACAAAATATTAACATTTTGCTATATGATTATCAGATATAGTTGATATGGACCCGGGCCAGACCCAACTACTGTGACAGCCACAGATTCTCTCAAAATTTTATGGATGAATAATAACTGGAATTGTGAGGATTCAAAATCAAATACGTGTGTACATCACTTGACTAACAAACGAAATTAAATGTTAAGTGTGAAGCGAAATTTCGATGCAGCATCAACAGTAGCAAAGGCAGGAAATCTGGAGCGCCTTAACGAATAAATACAGGTATGATTTAATCGTATATCCCATTCAAAGTTAGGATAATCTCACACATTCACATTTTACTCTTTGTATGATAAAAAAATTCATTCTTTGCATAAATAAATAAATTCCCCATCAATGGTAACTTTTCTGAACCTTTAGCATATGGTTTAAATAAAAGACAGCGGATTGTTATTCGTTATTTTATTTATCGTTCTCTAAACTTTTTTCATTAAATATTATTTATATATTTTGAACTAATAACGTAAATTCACATATAATTGAGAATAATACTTATTTTATATTTTCAGAAACACATACTGGACTGTCCCTTATTACCCTAGACAAGTTTATAAAAACCTCATATGACAAAAAACCCCGATTATGAGCAAATAACTCATGAATTTTACATTTAGAAACCGATCAGTGATGAGCTGGACGTCGAGCAGTACACATCGACTGAGCGTACGTTATCTTATCGTGCTGTAGCTTTGTTGAGGTTATCTACCGTTACGGTGCACGTTACGCGTACATTACTGGCTTATTGGCCTATTGCTTGTGAGTTTTCGTTAATTTTTGCAGTATATTTATCTTTTAGTATGGCAAAACTGTCGTGTTGTCTTAAGGGACTTACAAACAAAATCTTTAAAAATTAAGTGTGTTGACTGTGGGGGCAGTTTTCACGGTTCGTGTGTGAATATGAGCCGTACCGATATTGACACCTTGAGTGCGGAGAACATGCCGTGGCGATGTGAACCGTGCGGGACCACTCGGCGTCAGAGCATGAGGCTGGGAGTCTCAGGCCACCGACGGCACTCTGACCATCCAGGACATCATGAAGGTGCCTGAACGACATCCGCACCGACCAGGCCAACTTCGTGAAGGACCTGAACACTTCGTACGAGTCACTCCAAGAACAACTTACTGCCAACACTGAAGCGATCAACAAGCAAGTTGAGAAAGTGAATGGCTGTATGGAGAAGTTTGAAGCCGTTATTGAAGAGAATCTGATACTAAAGAAAAAGGTCGAGGCTCTGGAGGTGCGACTGGAAGAAGCTGAACAGTACTCGAGACGGAATACTATAGAGATTCATGGGTTGCCATTTCCACAAAACAAAACAGAGACGCAAGAAGAAGTCATCGAGTTGGTAAAGGAAGGTGGGCGAGGGTCTTGGCACAAAACATCGACGAGTCCATGATCGACGCGTGTCACCGTCTGTCACGACGAACCTATGGGGGACCGACCGCCGCCCGTAGTGGTGAAGTTCGTTCGTCGCATCGACAAGGACAGAGTGATGGAGAAGAGGCGTCAGAAACGGGAGTTCTCCACGAGACACATGGGCCTGGCGATGGACACCCCCGTGTACCTGAACGAGGCCATGTCCCCGGCGAGGAGGCGACTGTTCGCACTGGCGCGGGAGGCGAAGAAGACCAACAACTACCAGTTCCTGTGGAGCAGAAATGGCAAGATTTGTATGCGTAAAAAAACTGGTGATAGTGTTGTGTTAGTAACCTGCCAGGACGACCTAAACAAGCTTAAGTAGCCTTTTAGCTAGGATTACATGATAACTTGTGGTAAGTTTTTATTTCATTTTATGCGTTTTTGTTATTTTGAAGTTAAAACCAATTTTTATTTTAAATTTTAAAAAGTACTTTCTTATTTTATAAATGAATGTAAATAGTGTTATATCAGAGTTAATTGTTGATGAATCAAACCTGTTAGTAATCCATCAAAATATAAGAAGTCTTCGTAAAAATTTTGATTTATTTGTAGCGGAATTATTGGAGAAAAAATATTTACCTGACATTATTATACTTACAGAGATTTGGATATATGAATGTGAAAAAGGTATTTATGAGTTAAATAACTTTACTATGGCAGATAGTTTTTAATTATAGTTATAAGGCTGGTGGGGTGATAGTTTATGTTAAAAATAATGTATTTACTAACGTAAATTTTACAGGATTAGATATGGTAACAGCAGATGCGATTAAATTAACCTTTACTACATTCAGTCAAACTATAAATATATTAGCGATATACAGATTGCATGGTTTCGATGTAGGCAGTTTTTGTACAGAGATAGATGAATATTTAAGCCTAGATGAAAATAGTAAAACTTCGATAAAAAATCTGTTCATAATCGGTGACATAAATATCGATATATTAAATAACAATCGAGTACTGAGAACTATAAAATTAAAATGTCAAACCATGGTTTAGAATCTTTGATAAATATCCCGACTAGAGTAGGTACATATTTCGATAGCATCAGACAGGAAACAATCATCTCAAGGACTTGTATCGATCACGTATTTGCTCGAGTTAGCGATTAAGCGTATTGTGAGCGTGGGAGTGTGCCGTGGTGGACGTGGGTATCACGGACCACGGCCTGTGCGTGGCTGTGTTGTTGGGGGTCAAGGGTCGGCCTGCCGCGCTGCCCTGGACGCCGACACTGGCCCGCCTCGCCGTATCGACTACGCTGCGCTCTGTGACCGCTTGCAATCAGCTGACTGGGCGCCCGTGTACGCCGCGCAAACGGTTTCGCTTGCGTATAACGAGTTTTCTTCAATTTTACATAGCAACTTTGATCAGAGCTTGAAACCTGTAAACAGACCTTTGCACCGTACTGAAAAGAAATTAAAGCCTTGGATGACAGACGCACTATGTTCTCGAATTCAAACCCGAAATACTTTATATAAACAGATTAAGAATAACTTGAACAATGCTAAATTAAAATCTTATTACACCCGTTTCAAACATAAATTACAAAAAGATATAAGATTAACAAGGGAAGCGTACTACAAAAATATTTTTGAACAGTGTAAAGGGAATTCCAAGGAAACTTGGAAAAGAGTAAACGAATTAACCAGGCAGAGGGGAAAAAAGTAAGAGCAATATTAATTTGATAGTTTGGTGACGGTTTTAATAACTGATCCACAGTTGGTATCAAAGGAAATTCAATAAATATTTTTTGACTGTTGCGGAAGGCTTGTGTTGTCAAGACGATGGCGGAGAAACAAAATTTACCGAATGAATTAGCAAACTTTTTTGTAGTTAAGGACGAATTATCATCATTTTTCGTAGGACCTGTTTTGCCTGATGATTTGACTTTAGCTGTTAATTTCATTACGGAATGGCAAGTCACCTGGATTTGATGGTTATAGTTCTTTTTTAATCAAAAGAATTTTTCCACTCATTTCTCAAGTATTTTTACATATAGTTAATTTAAGTTTTACGCTGGGTGAATTTCCTGAGTGCCTCAAAGAATCTATTGTAATACCTTTACATAAGAAAGGCTCGAGAACCCTCGTGTGACAATTACAGACCTATCTCCCTAGTTTCGACCTTTTCTAAGATAATTGAAAAATTAATGAAGCAAAAACTCATAAATTTTTGTCAAAAACAAAATTTTTTAGCAAAAATCAATATGGTTTTAGAGAAGGGCTTAACACGGAATCTGCTATTCTTAATCTTGTTAAATCGATAAACAAAGGGATAAATAATACGAAGAAAGTCAGTGGGTTGTTCTTGGATATCAAAAAGGCTTTTGACACGGTCAACCACAACATTTTATTAAAAAAAATGTACAAGAGTGGAAATAAGAGGCGTTGCGTATGATTGGTTTCATAGTTATCTCAAGAATAGGCGACAAAACGCGTTAGAATAAATGGCGTACTGAGCGAAAGTGCCATAATTAAGTATGGGGTTCCTCAAGGCTCAGTTTTGGGTCCAATTTTGTTTTTTAATATACATAAATGACTTGTGTAATGGCAATTTCAAAGGGTTGGTAACATCATTTGCTGACGATACAGCTATAACTTACATCAAAGGCAGTAATGTGGAAATTCAAGAAGCTATGAATGCAGATTTGGCTGCTCTCAGATATTGGTTCGCAGTTAATAAAATGATTTTAAGTCCTGAAAAAAACTGTTTATTTGAATTTTTCTTTAAGACAAACGTGTATACTTTTAAATCCTGTAACTTATAAATGTGTTGACTGTTTAACAAAATATACGGGCCTGTAGTCAGAATTGTGTAAATTTAAAACAATGTAACAATATTAAATACCTTGGCATATTTTTGGATGAAAATTTAAATTGGAAAATACATGTATCAAGATTAGTAGGGCAGCTCAGCAATCATCTAAGAATTTTTTATTTCCTTAAAGATATATGCAGCAGTGAAGTGTTACGTACCGTATACTTTTCGCTTGTTCACAGCAAACTGGAATACGCAATTTCAGCCTGGGGTGGGTACTTATGCAACGAATTTGAATTCTTTAATTGTTTTACAAAAACAATTCATTCGTATAATTAATAAATCTAAGTCGAGGGAGCCATCTTTTCCATTATTTAGTCAAACAAAAATTTTACCAGTAAGATATATTTATGTTTTTAAAGTTTTGAAAATTTTCCACATAAATCGTGATAAATATGCCGCAAGAGAAGAGGTTTTACATAGTATGGCATTGCGAAATAGAAGGAATTTGTGTGTCCCGAAACCCTATATAGATTATTTTAGAAAAACATTTAATTTTATAGCTCCTCGTATATATAACGTTATTCCTGGAAATATAAAAGCTTTACCAAGTTTAAAGTTATTTTTACGCAGTCTAAGAAGCTGGTTGTTCAAACAAGACAGTATAGACTACCTATTCAATGTAGTGGGCTAAGGCGTGACTTGTGGCTGGGGCGCCTCGCATTACTGCCTTCCATGGCATGGACTGCTGAGCTTTGACGGGCGGAGTGTCTCCGCTCAGAGCCGCCATGATGGAGCAAGTGGCGAGGATGCCTTCAGTCTGAGTGGCGACCTTGCAGCAACATTCACAACAATTCGTACACTTACACCTACATACAATATTATCTAAGTAAAGAATGCACCCATACCAACACATAAACCGGCACACACTCACACACACAAAACGCTGTTTAAATCACGAAAACCTACAGACAGACAAAGTCATTTTTGTTTCTTTTTTAGTTTTTTTTTCTTGACACATTTAAACTTTTACGGCCAAAATTAGGGACATATGATCAGCACCTAAAAAGAATATTTTCCTATCATTATTTGTAGTCTATTAATTATATAATGAGTAAGCTACTATATTATTTATTTAATAATTATGCTCGACTTATATTATTTTGTCAATGTAGAAGATGTACCTCTGCACAGGCTTGCCTTTAGAGTTATATTATATTTCCCAAAATATAAAAAAAAGATGAATTATTTAGAGCTGGGGGAGAGTATTTTAAGTATGTTAGTTAACCAAAAACGTGTTTTTTTTATTTTAATTTTAGTACATTCTAGGAAAACAGTTAAGTTAAACTTTTAGATTATATTGATGTCTATGTAAATATTAATATTTTAATTTTGTGAGCTTCAATTATCTTAGTGTAAATCTTATAGCATATTTTTTTCTGGTCGACAACCTGGCAGGTCAAGGACTTTATTGTATACATATCTGTTATTGTTTATTATGTATTAACTATGTTTTATTTTTTGGGAAATAAATATTTTTCTTTCTTCTTTCTTTCTTTTCTTTCGATTAAGACAGTTCATCCCCCGATTGTGATATAATAATAAATGAGACATGAAAGATACATTTTGTATTTACTGATATTCATTTTTTAATTTTACTAAGGCATAACTTACAATAATATTCAAAATTACATTTTAGTCTCTTTTTAGTATGGTTCCCTCACTGAGAATTGTGTTATATACTCTGAAGGACAGAAAACTGTGCTCCTTGAAGGATAGATTCGTAATTACAACACAGCTCTACTATCTGCCTACCATGAGTCATAATATGATTAATTTCATGCAATAACACTTTTTTAAACTTAACAATGCACATATGGAACACAGTTAATGACTGAAAGTGCAGTGGACATGCGAGAGCGTTTGTTTAAAAAATCATAGCTTTATTTGATAAATGAAAAATAATTAATGACATTTTACTCTTTGGTCAGTTTTATCGATTATTCAAACGTTTTGCTATATGGTTATCAGATATAGTCGAGATGGTACCGGGCCAGACCCAACTTTTGTGACAGCCCCTGATTCTCTCCAAACCTTATGAACTTTATTTTACTTACTTAGAAAATAAATCGATTCTTCTTTTCTGTCTCCCAAAATATAGCGATATGGGCTAGAAGGGAGCAACTCTGGCTTTATCTACTATTTGTTAGATCCATAGCAAATGAATACCTATAGTATTACCAGCACAACAAAAACACAATAATGAGAACAAGCAAAAAATTATAACCCCCACCTAAAATAATAAATATAAAATTAATTACCTTACTGGAGCGTAATGTAATCCAAAGTATGAAATAATACGGTTAATTTGTTACCAAACCTCAGCGGTGAGTAACCACAAAAATTATTCTTTTTTTGTTTAGTTTAGTACCTAGAGTTAATAAAAAAATATACAAGTCATGAACAACCAATTGTAATCTTGGAGTGTGGAATTATATGTCTCCTTAGCATATAATCAATCAATATTATATGTCTCCTTAGCATATAATCAATCAATATTTCACTCTAAATCATAAATGTCTGAAGTTTGCATAGGAATGATATTAAATTTTTCATTACAACTATAAATATCTATCAATTTTTTAATATCTGTATTTAGAATCACTACTTAGCGATAATATATCCTCAAAATAATCTCTAAAATTTCATTTTTTAAACAAATCAGATACTGCTTAATTCTTTCAGGATGAGCTTTGGGTCTTTCTACAGCACATGTAAACGAAAAAATAAAATAAAATTTATTATTCTCATTATTTCTAAAGTGTATACATACATTTATAATTATTTATTTCTCATGATAATAATACGATCCAGATTGTAATCAATCACGTTTATCTAACCTTAAAAAAGTTTGATTACATCGAAAAATAATTTGATCAAATCGGCTCGAAATAAAATCACTCCCGTTAAAAATATCTTATATCTCAATTGGAAATGCATTAGTGAGGTTTTTGTTCATTATATGGTAATAAATTCCGATTAAAAAAAATTCGAACTAACTTGTCCTTTTTATATTTTTGTCATTTAAAAAAAGTTTTAATATTTCAAAAATCATTCTCTTTGAAAATCTAAATACAGAGAAGTATTTTTAAAAATTAGTTCCAATCACTAAAAATAAATTCCTGATAATAATATCCATTAATAAATGAATTAGACTCAATAATTAATATTTTATTTTGAAACGGTTAATAGTTTTAGAATCTCAAAGTCATTGTATAACTCATTATTCAATTGTTTCAAGATTTCTGATAATTAGTGATAACTCTTGAATGTATCTATTATTTCTGAAACTAAGCTGATTTAAAGGGGGTTTCTTTACTTTTTAATGCGTTATATTACAATGTCTAATGATAATTGATCTACTTTGTTATGGAACATTTGTTGGAAACAACTTGCACTTTCTCTAGATTATAAAGAATAAGATAATGCTTTTTTAAATTTCTTTACTGTATCTGCATTCAGTTTTTCATTAAAATATTGTGATTATAATTTGATCAATCTCTTAAAAGATGACATTAAATATATATTTTCCTTATTATATAAATGTTCCCTAGATACACATTACATTATTACAATAAAGAGAGTTAATTTTGTAATAATACATTTACTAAACCGTTTTTAAGTGTCGAGTTTGACTATTTAGTAAAACTTTATTTATTTCAGAAAAAAATTATATCATTTATGTTATTTTCTTTAATACTTTCAATAATTCCAATAATATATCCTCTATCAACTAAAAAATCTCTATGACTTTCATAATGAGCTTTCTAATTATAAACATAACAACCAAAATAATATAATGATCGAATGAAATCATTTATATTTATCTTGGTTATTTGGCTGAAAAGTATATTTCTTGGTGGATTAAAGTATATATGAACCCTATCCATTAATAAAACATAGTTTTCTATTTAAATTAACGAAGAAGATTCTGGAATTAACTTTCATAAATGTTCAGAAAAAAGAGAAATTATTAATAAAAGTTCTATAGTTGTAAAATTTGTAATTTAATCATGTATGAACGACTTAGACCTAAGAAAAATAAAAATAAACATCGTATGAATTATATACTAAAAAAATTCCAATGCGGACACAATGTGCAAAGTTTATAAAATAATTTAGATTAAATAATACACATTTTGAATAAATATTTTGTAGTTACTAAGAAAATTCATACTCTTTTTGAAGAAGGTATATAGTTTGTTTAAATAAGCATATCACATAGATAATATAATATCTGTGATTTTTCCTTATTTATATATATCAAAAATTTTGCATTATATCATAATAAATTTGGAGAATAAGCTGGAATAATATCGTGATAAAATTAATTTTTAATGCTGAAAAAGGTGCTATTGGGTGCCATCACGAATTATATAATTCAAGTTACCGAAATATATTCATATGAGGCATAATGTTTTCTTCTTCGTCAAATCTTTAAGAAAACAAGTAAACGAATTAAATAATTTTATTACTAAATGATGGAGTTCTTAAAAGACTTGAATAATTGAAGAGTAGGAAAATTAACTTTAGAAAAATATAAAAAGTAATTTTATTCATAAGAAAATAAGAAATATTATATTTTGAATTTGGAGAAAATAATAACTTTTTAATTAAAAGATACTAAAGTGAATCTGTTAGATATTAAACAGGTTTTCAATAATAAAAAAGATTACAGATGTAAATAAAAAAGAAAATTTATATTGGTGAGAAAACTATTAAAGAAAAAATTACTATGGTTAAATTCGTGGGGTAACATTTAATACACTGAACCTACGGAAATGTTTTCTTAGGAGATTTGATGCTATTCAAAGTTTAATTTGTAATAAGTTTTCATTTAAAGTTCCAATACACTTTACTCAATTCTTATACACAACTAAATCCGAAACTCAGAATAATTAAGAAAACAAGTCTTGAAGCTATTATCATCTAATTGTTGCAGTAACTTGACTTAAAGAGGAAGACATGGTCGTTACGCCGTTTCTCAAACAGTCTTGTCTACATATAGTAAAAAATATCCAGGAAAATAGCTTGGTACAGTTTTGTAATATTTATGTTTAAAATCAGTTGCAACGAAATATTTATAATATATACTGCATTTGTTCCTCCAAGATCATTGTCTTCATCAAGTATGAGTTCCTCTATACTTTTTTGCTCCAACTGATAAGAATGAAATCATCTCAGTCGTAAAGTCCTTGAAAACAAGCAATTCAGCAGGATTTGATGGAGTTTCATCCAGGATTTTGTTGAGCTGTATAGATATATTGCTGATCCTCTTGCACAGATTGCGAACTCGTCATTTGAATCTGGGAAGTTCCCATCACACTTGGAAAACCTATATTTAAGAAAAAAGGGAAGTCCATCACCTGAATTACGCCCCATTTTCGAATCCTTGTCTACATTTTCAAAAGAAAAAAGCTTGAAGACTTTTCCAAGTTTACCTGTGCTGTCAACTTACAATTTTACACGACCCCATTTGGCTTTCCGAGGGCGTTGTCTACAGTCAATGCATTTTTTAGTCTTCTAATAACTGAAAGTATCTCTCTGAAAAGCTTGTTTGGCCTTTATTTTTGGACCAAGGCTTTCAAGTTGTGGACCGGGTTGTTGCTTCAATGGAAATTTAATTTAAAGGCACGGGAGTCGACACCTTTTTATTGAAATAGGCTTTTAAGTAGATAAATGTTTGAAATTTCCCAAAGTTTTTGTTTAAATAGTTTGTTCCCCTAATTTCAGATAGGTCCGGTATATTATTATCTACTTATGTACATAAACACACGAGCGCACGTGTTTGTTTGATGTGTATTATCCAATATACAGTATTAAACATATATAAAAAAGTATATTTTCTTGACCAAGTCTATAAGATCATCTCAGTCGCATTGCCGCAATTACATTAAACATTAAACTAGAATTAAACTTAAAGGACCGGGAGTAGACAAACTTTTACTGAAATAGGCTTTTAAATAGATAAATGTATTCCCCCTTCAGGACAACGAGGGAAACGTAACTATATCACAGGAAATGTATTAGACCGGAAGTAGATCACAAGAGCTGGAAATATGCCGTTTTCTATCCAAAATTGGTTTTGAAAACTTTCGCATATATTTTATTGATCGGCGCAAATAGGTAAACTCAGGTATACCATCACAAAAAATCAGTCATCTGTACCATAAACGCTCTTTTACGCGTAATACTTTATAATAGAGTTAGTCCTTTGAGTTCTAACGTTTAACAAAGATCTCATGTGATGTATTAGGTGTAAATAATAATTATTAATAATTTTTTAATTAGTTTGTATAAAGTATAAAAATTGTTCTGATGTCTTCTTCTAATAGCCACCAGAGCTAGGGTATAGTCATTATAAAACAACAATAGGCGGTTTCTTAGCAACAGTTTACATTTCAGTGCTATTTTGTATTTGTTTTCACAAATAGATTACGTGCAAGATGTTTGACTTTTTCAAAACCTTTTCTTTTTCCAAAATTACCGGTGGAGTTGTGGTTACTTGTGGGTTGATTGGAGGCGGCATATATGTGCAAAAGGGAGAAAGTAAATACTATATATTACAATAACTATTAAGAACATTTATATGCTTTGAATGCATGAATTTAAGTTGCTCAGTTTTATTGAATATTCATTTATTTGTAGTTTGTAGTGTTTATAAAACAAACATAACATTATGTGATCAATGAAAAATATTCAATTTTGTTATATAATTATCAGTTATAGTAGAGATGGACCCGGGCCAGTACCAACTAATAAGACGATCCCTGATTCTTTCAGAACTTTATGGATCAATTTGGAACACAATGGCAATTCTAAAACATTGGATTTTAAAGAGTCAAAAACAAATTTAAGTGCACATCCCTTGACTGGCAAAAGAAATCAAATGTTAAGTGTAAAGTGAAATTTTGATGCAGCATCGACAGTGGCCATGGCAGGCTGTCTGGAGCGTCTTAACGAATAAATACAGGTATGATTTATCGAAACTACAAAGATGATTTCTTGATCCTTTTTAAAGTTTATTTGTTATATGTTCACATTATGAAGTTATAAGACACATTACTCACTTGTTATACACAACGAAATCCAAAACTTGTAATAATTTAAAAAACGATTCTTGAAGCTATTATTCATTACCTGTTTACAGTAACTTGAAATCATGAGGAAGGCCTAGTCGTTACGCGGTTTATCTAAATAAACGCTTGGTACAGTTTGTAATATTTATGTCTAATGGTATAAAATATCTGTTACAATAAAATATTTATATTATATTCTGCATTGTATCCCTGTTTTCCTTATGACCAATTTGCTAAGGTTGAGTTTTTCAAATCATTTGTACTATTATTTGATACTTCGCATTAACAGACAAAGCATTAACAGCAACCAAGAAAAGGGAATATGACTTGAAGCTCAAACAGCTAAAACAACAAGATACCTCTAAGTACATTCAAGAGACTGGAAGTAAGCAAAATAAGCAAAAAGCAATTTGGAAAGTAGTTAATTGGGAAAGATAACAAAAAACAACACTACCGATCAAATAGAACTAATAGTAGAAGGAAATCAAGTTAAACGACCCTCAGAAAGTAGCTCACCTTTCAACCACTACTTCACAACAATAGCAGACAAAACTCTAGGAAATGCTAACCAAGCCCCCTCACAAAATGCCCATTTTAACCAGCTGAGGGATGAACCACCTGAATTCATCCTTCAGCCCGTAAGCTACCAACAAATCATAGATACAATATCTGAACTGAAATCAAAAACATCTGCCGGAGCTGATGAGATCTCCTCTAACATCCTTAAGCACTGCAAGGAAGAACTAACACCACCTCTCACATACATAGTAAATAAATCTTGTCTTCAAGGCACATTTCCTCAAAATCTTAAATTGGCTAAAGTATACCCGAAACTTAAAAAAGGACCACCAGAGCAAATTAGTAATTATAGACCAATATCCCTGCTCTCAACAATATCAAAATTGATTGAGAAAGTAATGTTAATCCAGCTGATAAAAAATCTAACTGATCACAATATCCTTACCAGTCAGCAACATGGCTTTCTTAAAGGGAGATCCACAACAACCGCACTTATTCAACTTGCAGAATTTATTATCGACCAGAGAGAAGAAAGAAAAAACGTCACCAGCCTGTTTTTAGATTTCAGCAAGGCCTTTGATTGTCTGGGCCACCATCTTCTTATAAAAAAGTGAGAGAAATGGGTGTTAAGGGAATGGCAGAAAACTGGCTAACGAGCTACCTTGAGGGACGATCGCAAATGGTAGAAATTTCATACACACAAAACAACAGCGTCTGTAAAGCAACATCTAAACCACTACCTGTGAATAGGGGCGTCCCACAAAAGGGCTCTGTTCTTGGCCCTGTGCTCTTCATACTGCTCAGCAATGACTTTCCTAGATATCTCGAAGAGTACAGCCAGGTAATAATGTACGCTGACGACACGGCCATGCTAGTAGCAAAAAAAGATACTGAAGAACTTGAAATAGCCTCATATGTGTCATTAAGCCTAGCAAAACAGTACTGTGAAAAAAATGATCTGGTCTTAAACGAACAAAAAAAAAAACCCAACAACTTATCTTTGGACGAAGAAACACAGATCTTTCTGGCCTACCAGATATACAAATTAACTATGAAGTTAAATACTTAGGAGTCATCATTGACAGCAAATTAACCTGAAACCCACACATCGATCAACTAATCAAAAAGCTCAGCAGTAGCACTTACATTATCAGACGCATACAAAATATCAGCAACATTGAAACAGCTAAAACTGCTTACTACTCACTATTTGAATCCTACCTGAGATATGGATTGGTGATCTGGGGTAACTCCTCCCACTCAAACCTCCATCGTGTCCCTGGTAGCACAAAAAAGCTATTCGAATACCAGCTGGCCTAAACCCATCTGACTCCTGCAGAGCTGCTTTCACTGAACTGAAGATACTTACAATAGTGTCCTTATACATACTCGAAGTTATCTGCTTTGCCTAGTCCTGCAATCTTACAAGATTAGGAGGGACCCACTCGTACAATACGAGACACGCTTACAACTTTGCACTGCCCACCCACCGCCTCGCCCTGTCTGAAGAGAAGCCCAGCTATATGGGACCAAAGCTGTATAACCTACTGCGAGTCCACCTTAAAGAAATAACAGAAGACAGACGGTTCAAGAAAGAAACTCGACAATGGCTCCTAGATCGATCATTTTACACTATAGAAGAATTCCTCAACTGGAAAACTTATTTTTAAATACTATATGTCGTTATTTAATTGTATTTTAGTGTATAAATGACTCCATCGTATTTCTCCAAAGAAATCACAATACAGATTCTATGACTTATTGTTTGAAATTTACCAAAAATTTTGTGTAAATAGTTTTTTCCCTAATTTCAGCTAGGTCCGGTATATTATTGTCTACTTATGTACATACACACACACAAACACATGAGCGCAAGTGTTTGTTGATGTGTATTATAGAATATACAGTATTAAACATATATATTAAAATTGACCGAGTCTATGGTACACCAGAGCTAAGGTATGTCATTATAAAACAACAATAAGCGGTTTCTTAGCAACAGTTTACATTTCAGTGCTATTTTGTATTTGTTTCACAAATAGATTACATGCAAGATGTTTGACTTTTTCAAAACCTTTTCTTTTTCCAAAACTATCGGTGGAGTTGTGCTTACTGGTGTGCTGATTGGAGGCGGCATATATATGTACAAAAGGTATAAAATAAATACTATATATTACAAGACCTAATTAGAATATTTAGGTGCTCTTGACGCATTTCATAATTAGTTTTGTTCCCCAATTTGAGCTAGGTCCGGAATATTATAATTTTTCACACACACACACACACACACACACACACACACACACACACGCGCGCTCGCGCGCGCGCGTGTTTGTTGATGTGTACTATATGATTTATAATATTATACATATACAAAGTATTTTTTCCGATCAATCCGACTAGAATTAAATTTGCCCCGGAACTATACTTTAAATTAAATAAGCTTTTCAGTAGATAGATGTATTCCCTCTTTCAGGACAACGGGAAGACTTAAATATATAACTGTAAATATACTAGACCGGAAGTAGATCCAAAGAGTTGGAAATATGCGATTTTTTTAATCCAAACTTGGTTTTAAAAACTTACGTATATATTTTATTATAGGCGCAAGAAGGCAAACTCAGCTGTGGCATTGAAAAAATTAGTTATCTGCACTATAAACACCCGTTTACGCAGAAAGACATATGAGCTAACAAAGATCACTAAAATATTATGTATGGTAATATCCATAGTTCATTCAATACATATCATATTATTACTTCATGAGCTTTTACTAAGTCTTTGGTTATGGTTTTTAATTTTTTTAATTAGTTGAAAATCGCTGATAATAGTTAGTTGAAATGTATAACAAATGTTTGGATATACACTTTTATGTTTGGGTACCCAAACAAACTTTACATTGTTGAGAAGACTACATTGTAAAAAGCCAGATCTAGGGTTAAAGTCATTATAAAACAATAATAAGCGGTTTCTTAGCAACAGTTTACATTTCAGTGCTATTTTGTATTTGTTTCACAAATAGATTACTTGCAAAATGTTAGACTTTTTCAAATACTCAACTTTTTCCCAAATTATCGGTAGAGTTGTAGTTTGTGGCGTATTGGTTGGAGGCGTCATAAATCTGCATAAGGGAGGAATTAAATACTGTATATTACAAGACCTAATTACAATATTTAGTTGCTTTTGACGCACGAAGTAAAATTGGTCAGTTTAATCGAATATTCTAATATTTGTACTTGTATTGTTGATAAAACAATCATAAATGTTTGTGATACATGACAAATATTAACATTTTACTGTATGATTACCAGTTATAGTCGAGATGGACCCGGGCAGTACCAACTATTAAGACGATCCCTGATTATTTCCAAACTTTATAGATCAATTGAAACACAATTGCAATTCCAACACATTGGAATTTTGAAGAGTCAAAATAAAATTCAAGTGTACATCCCTTGACGGAAAAACGAAATCAGATATTAAGTAGTGTGAAGCGAAATTTTGATGCACCATCGACAGTGGCAATGTCAGGAAGTCTGGTGCGCCTTAACGAATAAATACAGGTATGATTTAATTGTTTATCCCATTCAAAGTTAGGTAAATCTCCCACTTTTAAATTTAGTCTTTTTGTATAATAAACGAATTCATTATTTGCCTAAATACATGAATTTTCCCTTCATGGCAAACTTTCCTGAAGCTTTAACATATGATTTAAATAAGAGCCAGCGGATTGTTGTTTGTAGGGATTATTATTTGATTTATCGCTGTCTAAACCTTTTTGATTAAAAATTATATATACCTTCTGAACTGACAAATCGACATATAATTTACACGAATACTTATATTTTATTTTCTGAAACATCTACTGGACTGACCTTTATTACCTTAGACCAGATAATAGAAACCTTAAATGACAAAACCCGATTTTTACCAAATAACTCGCGGATTTAACATTTAGGAACCGATGAAGAAAGTTCACTCCCCGATTATAACATAATAGTGTTTCATCTTTTATTATATTATGAAAAATATCAATGGGTAAATAAATGCATGATATTTGAGATATGTTACATTATTTAAATAAGATTCTATTGTAGCCCTTTGCTTTTTTTGCGTTTGAGTATTACAAAGTTATAGTATTATAAAATAGACTCGCCTTCGGCTCGCTGGGGGCTACGCCCCCAGGCCCCCAAAGTAAGTGCCTTAAATTCGGGGATAAGAGGGATTTGGTGATTGGTAAAATTCGGACATGAGGTCATGCCAGGAAATTCCATGGAGGGGGTTTTAATGTTACCAGGTATTAAGAAAATCAGGGGGTTTAATTTACTTAGGAGGTTATCTGGTCATACCAGATAGTTCCGGGGGGGGTGTTAATGTTACTGGGGGTTAATGACACACCCCAGGCCCCCTTTCCGGTGTTGGCCAAATTCGGGGATAAGCGGAATTCGGAATTAAACTTAATGGTTGAAATTAATCATGAGTTCATCAACCAGGAAATTCCCGGGAGGGGGGGGGGGGTTAATGTTCTCGGGGGTTAAAGAACGCGTGGTACTTTTGTAGTAAATGTGTGTCTGGGCACGAGGAATTTTAATAAAAAAACGTTGATCAGGGGGTTAAAATTACTTTGGAAATTATCATTCCACGCCAGAGTTTTGACCCCAGGCCCCCTTTTGGGTGTTTGCCGAATTCGGGGATAAGTAGTATTCGGTGAAAGGTTAATCAGAGAATTAGATTAGGGGTCTGGGAGTTTAAATTAGACCTATTTTTATTGAATTTTTCCACTTTTAATCAATGGTTTTGACTTTAAGGCCATTTTGTGGCTTAACCGTTAGAGATACGACAAAAAGTGACTGAACCTTTCTCTTGTCGGAATTTAATTTTGATTTGAGCTACGAGCTCTAGTTTAGGTGTTACAGAGCGTGGTAGAAAAGTCTGCACCGGTCAACTATTGTAAATTGCTTAGTGTAAATATAATATAAGTCAGTATTTTTAAGTTTTTTATGGGGTTTAATTTGCTCGGAGTTTATATAGTCATGCCAGGAAATTCCCAGGGGGGGGGGGGTTAATGTTACCGGCAGTTAGGACGTAAGGGGGTTTAATTTACTCAGCAGGTTATCTGGTCATATACCAGAAAATTCCAGGAGGGGTTAATGTTACCTAGGGTTAAGACATCAGGGGGTTTTACTTTACTCAGGGGGTTATCTGGGTCACAGAAGAAAATTCCGTGGGCGGTTAATGTTACCGGGGGTTAAGACATCAGGGTTTTAATTTACTCAGGAGGTTATCTGGTCATACTGGGAAATTCCAGAGGGGGGGGGGTTTATTGTTACTGGGTGTGTTCAACACACACGTGGTTCTCTTTTAGTGGTTGTTGTGTGTGTTAAAATAAATAAATTCTCTCTGTCACTATCTACTATTGACGTTTTCACTAACGCTCAGCCAATTCCCTAAGGGGTTGTAATCACTCAGTAACGTAGTAATAATTGTTCAATCCGGAACCAGAATGAATTGAAGAAATCCATAGTAGCAAAAAATTTAAAACATCCAAAATGTGCATTTTTTTAAAAAACACGATAAATATTTTACCATTGAAAGCGATTTACAGGCTTACTAAAGGATATAAGACAAATGGCTACCGGACCTTTTTTATAGATCTCATAGTTTTCTAGTTACTTAATGATAAAGATTTAAAACTCCAATCAACGGTTTCGGCTGATATAGACTCCAGAAACAAGATTTTCACGTATCGATCACAAAATAATTGCATTTAAACGCGTTTTGCGGTCGAACCATTGTAGATAGCTCAAAAAGTCACTGGACCATTTTTTGTAGATCACCTTATTTGCTAAAACAAACTTTTGTTTTATTTTGACTTCCGACCAATGTTTTGCCGCTATCGACACCAAAAACAAAAATGTTCACGTAAAAATTACAAATAAATTGCACATAATCACGTTTTTTCGGCCAAACCAATGGAGATAGAGCAAAATGTTACTGCACCTTTTCTGTAGACCGCGCCATTTGCTAATTTGATGGGTCAATCAGATTTGAGCTAGGACCTACCGTTCGGCCGCTATCGGGTTCGAAACATTATTTTTAGCGAAAAAATCTCTGGAATGTCAAATATTTGAGCATTTTGTCGCTTAAAACCATGGAAGATAGAGCAAAAAGTCACTGGACCTTTATTGTAGTTAACTTCATTCCTGACTAACGATTTTTCGTCAGATCCGAGCTAACTCCAACGGTTTTCGCTGCTATCGGGCTTACAAAAAAGGCCTACAAGGGTAAAAAATGCGCGTTTTTTTGCGAATTTTTTTGAGGGGTTTAAAATTAAAAATTCCTGGTTTTCAGGACTTTTCCTGTTGGTTATACGGCAAAAGGTGTACCTGCGTGCCAAATTTCAAGTTTCCAGCACTTCTAGAACTATGTTAGAATTTGTATCTATATATCAGTCAGTGAGTCAGTTACACATGCGGCTGTATAGTATATTAGATTTTTACTTTTTATGAAGCAAATGTATGTAATAAGATACACTGCATATAATTAGAATTTTTTAAACTTATTTACTCACATTGGGAAAATAAGCCGATGGCTGAAAGGGCAGTGGGCGCTTGTTAGAAACAAAGGGTCAGCAATTCTTCAAGGGCTACCCTTCTCCAACAGAGAACAGGAATTTCTGTTAAATACAAAATATGATGAATAATTTGCTAAAATTGAGTTATTTAAAATAATTTATACTATTATTTGTTACTTATTGTTTGAAATTTCCCAAAAGATTTTGTAAAAATAGTTTTCTTCCCCATTTTGAGCTAGGTCTGGTATATTATTAACTACTTATATACACATACATAAACACACGCGGGCAGGTGTTTGTTAATGTGTATTATATTTATATATATATATATAGTTATTGTGTTCGTGTGTATGTGACTGAACTCCTCCTAAACGGCTGGACTGATTTCATGAAATTTTGTGTGTGTTTTCAATGGAATTCAAGAATGGTTTTGATTTAAAATTCGGTCCAATTTAAATAGTTTATTTTATCAATATTTTATTCATAAGCTGTTATTGATTTTGGAATGTTTTACCTTCGATCCTGGAGACTGCGCTACGACACATAATACAAAGTGAACTGATACTTAACAGCTGTTAATACTTTCAGCTGAAGTTCATCGAAGAGGCAGAAACATTAGTTTACATTTAAAATTTAGAAAATTATTATTATAAAGTGCTTGATCAGTAATGTAATGCAGATTGCATAAAAGAAGTTATTGCCTAATTTAAAGTTTATATTGCACCAACAATAATCAATAAACTATCTAATACATTGAAAATATTATTAAACGCTGATATAAAAACCACCTCATTGTACCCACACCCGTGAATGTTTGCACATAAGGTAATCGAATTTGGTTGGATTTAAGGTCAATGAAAAGAGTCGAAAGAAGATGCTTTATGATAAAAATTTGTTTTCTTTGATACATTTTCTTGATCGGAGTACAAGGCAAACTTCACAATAATACTGGAAATATCTTAGACAGAAAATTAATTATTTTAACAGACTGAATTTAATTCTTTATAACCTAATTAGTTTATAGAGATCGATCCATATAAAATTAATTGTACTGAATAACTTTTCAACACCTACCAAAAACTACAAAAGATAAAGGCAGGAAATATGGTACATACCGTCATAATGCGCCCAAGAGGCTCACAAAATAACGATTATCAATTATCTCAGGAATGTTTAGAATGTGATAGCAAAAGAATATGTGAATATAGTGTATTGTTTTCCCAACAGGAAATTGCGTGGGGTCTTTTCTAGTATGTACCCGCATTCTCTATTTTAATTTCTATAAGTTAGATTACGTTACTAGAGCTACAATAGTAATTTCTAAAAGTAATTGAGGTTAGGTTAGGTTAAGCTAGGGTTTTGACAATAATTTACAAACACAATTGAAAAACGAGTTTATTAATTTGTACAAAAAAACAAAAATTAGTAATGAAAGATGTTTAAAATAATATACTATTCTGGTGGCCAGAACACTTAAATGTTACTCCAAGATTTGTTCGAACAAATCTGTGTTTTGGTTGCGATGTTTCCACAGAAACTCCCACAAGTATGAGTCTAGCAAGTTGCGACTTGTACCGCATTCGTTCCTATTACGCCGTTTTGCCGACGCCCAGAGCGATTCGATTCTCTGTGTGAGTGCTCCTGTTGTAGGATCAACAAAATTTTCAGAATGGGTTAGATCACGCGATGGTTGCCCGCTGCGCATCCCGGTACAATCTCGGTACAATTTTAAAACTCATCGCAAATCATTTACTGCCTCTATTAATATCGATAAGACTCACGCTCTGTAATAATGAATGGAAAAAAACAGTTGGTGTCTATAGAAATTAAAATAGAGAATGCGGGGACATAATAGAAAAGACCCATTGCGTGCGAAGTCGCGGGCAACTGCTAGTACAATATACAATATTAAACATATATAACAATTATATTTTCTTGACCGAGTCAATGGTACGATCTTAGCTGCATTGCCGCAATTACATTAGACTCGAATTGAATTTAAATGGAAGTAGACACTTTTTTTACTGACATAGGTTTTTATGTATATAAATGTATTCCCTACTTCGGGACAACGAGGGAAACTTAACTATATCACTAGAAATATATAATACCGCGAGTAGATCTCAAGAGATGGAAATGAGCGGGTTTGTAACCAAATTTGGTTTAGAAAACTTACGTATATATTTTCTTGGTCGGTGCAAGAACGCTAACTTGCAGCTATGAAATTGCAAAAATCAGTCTGTACCATGAACATTTTTTACACGTAACACTTTATATGAGAGCTAGTCCCTTGAGGTTTTAACGTCTAACAAAGATCACAAAAATATGATATCTGATAATATTCCGATATTAAATACGTATCATAGGGGACTATCATATACTTCATAAGTTGTTTGACTAAATAGTCTATGGATATAGATTTTTTTAATTCGTTCAAAATCGTTGTTAAACTTTAATATGTATACACATTTTATGGATATATACTTACTGGTACAAAAAAAGCTTTAGTTTTTTGAGGTGAAAGCAATAGTAAATCATAAGTGTAAATAATATTTATTATGAAATTTCGAATTAGCTTTTCAAAAATATTATAAATATTTAAAAATATATAAATAGCTTTATTGCAAAATATGAAAATTGCAATAAATTATTCTTCTTCTAATAGTCAGATTTAAGTTTAACCTGATTATAACACAATACTAAGCGGTTTCTCGTCAAAAGTTTACATTTCAGTGTCATTTTGTATTTGTTTCACAAATAGATTACTTGAAAAATGTTTTGACTTTTTTTAAAACCACTTTTTCCCAAATTATCGGTGGAGGTGTGGTTACTGGCTTATTGATTGGAGACTGCATACATCTGTACAAAAGGTATGAAATAAATACTATATATTACAAGAACTAATTAGAATATCTAGGTGCTTTTCAAGCATGAATTTATATTGCTCAGTTTTATCGAATTTTCCTATGTTAGTAGTTTGTAGTGTTGATAAAAAACTCATAAGTGTATGCAAAATATGACAAATAATAAAATTTTGTTGTATGTTATATTCGAGATGGACCCGGGCCAGACCCAACTTCTGTGACGATCCCTGATTCTCTCCAAATTTTATGAATGAATAACAACTGGAACTGTGAAAAAGTCAAAATCAAAATCAAATTCGAGTGTACGAGATGTTAAGTGTGAGGCAAAATTTTGATGCAGCATCAACATTAGCAAAGGCAGGAAGTTTGGAGCGCCTGAACGAATGAATACAGGTATGATTTAATCATTTATCCCGTTCAAAGTTAGAACAATCTCACACTTTCACATTCCTCTTTCTACCAATTTGTTTTATTTATATATTTTGCATTGTGTTTTAGGTTTTTATTAATTTTCTCGTCCTCTAAACATTTTCTTATTAAATATTATTTATATCTTTTGGACTGATAACGTAAAATCACATATAATTGAGACTAAAACGGTTTTTCGTTTTCAGAAACACCTGCTGGACTGATCCTTATTACCATGAGTAGATATGAATATGGCGGTCCTAGGACACTTTTGGGACAGTCAGAAAATCAATGTAAAATACTGTCCATTGAACCATAAACAAATCTGAGAAATCAAACAGGAAATCACGAATGTTAAATAACCGAATCTATAGCTGTTTTACTGTTCAATGTTTGCTTCTACATTTATAAGCTGTTTTAATGAAAAAATCCAGAAATCTTAATGAAAAATCTATAAACGGAAAAAAAAAATGAAATTTGCTAACAATCACTCGAGAAGTCGGGGAGAATGTGAGTAAAACCGCATTCTTTTCACGAGGTTCTTCATTTACTTTCTCCAAATGTACTATAAAATCATCAAAGATTTCAGGTTTAAAATCGTAGTCAAATTCAATGTCCAAATAGTGAAAGATTATAGGTAAAATCTTCTCATAATAAACGCGTGTATTTAAACCTACAAACCTAATGTATTCTTTGAAAAGGAAAATAATTTTTTCAAACGGTTCCAAGAGATAAGTAAAAATTTTTATTCTGTTTTCTAAATTCTGTAACAAATTGTGTTTGTTTTTTACCTCCATATTGCAATTTTGTAAGCAGATTATTCAAATGTGTTAGTTTATTTCGAAATTTCTTAGGTTTAGGTCTTTCATACAAAATTAAATTACAATCTCTACAAACTAATCTTTTATCAACAATTTCTCCTCTATTATAACACTTGTAACAGTTGGCATTATACTCTTCCATTTTTACAAAAAGAATAAATGGAAGGTATGGAACTAACTCTGCCGAGAAACAAATTTTTTAGCACAAACGTTTGTGTTTACATTTCTACAACAGAGATAAATAGAAATAATTTCATTCTATTGTACAACTATTTAGGATATTATGTGTATGATTATAAAGTTTATTACGGAAGAAATCGGGATTTTTCAGTGGCGAAAGAGTATATTTTTGAAGTATTAGAAGGAATGAAAGAGAACAATATGAACATCATTAACTACTGAATTTCTCTAATATCGTTCTTAATCACATCATAGGCTAAAAATTTCTCAGAAACCACAACCACATAACAAATCGCGTTTGTAACAGCATTTTGAAAATCTATATTGATAATTATATCGTTCTTTGAAGCAGAAATATTTGTCAAACTCTTTGTTGTATCAATGACATAAATAGGTCTATTCGCTAAAAGTTCTTTAGGATTATAATACATTTCCATATTTTTGTAGTAAACTTTCTTAAAATCTTGATACATCTGATTACATGATTCTGAAAAGACCTCCTGAAATGTTTAAATTTTTGTAATTCATCTGGATAATAAGAACCGTTCAATTTTACTCTGATATTTTTTTACATTCAAACTATCAAACTTTGAAGGATTTTTCTCTTGATTATTCTGTCTATCTGTTTGAAAACCTATAATAACGAACTTGGGATTGAAGATATTTCTATAAATATTTGTAATATCGAACGAATAAGTTGTTCCGGAAATACCTTTTTGTTCAATACATTGCCAATCTAGAAAATTAAACATAAATGTTTTGAGATTTTTGTAATTTCATCAATCAACTGAATTTTACTCGTGGTTTTGTAATAAATCATCGGAACTCTAATGAAAAACTCGTTAATTGTAATTTTGCCATCAACAGGCATAACATTTCCAGTTGCAGTCTTCAGAATCACATCATCGTCTTCAGCTCTTATGAAACTAATATAAAATCCACCTTTATAGATTGGAAAATTTACATTTTCAAAGAATCCTAAAGCCGAAATGTGCTAAAATCACCGACCGCTTCAAATTGTCCAAATTTAAAAGTTGATTCAAAACTGTTTGTGAAAATACATCACTTTTTGAATACGAAATAGTTCCTTTAATAGTGCTTAACTGACCACAGTTTTCGACTTCTTCTATCAATTTATTGTGTTTTCTTACTTCAATCTTAGAAAATAAAAACGGTATAAAATTATCGATTAATCTAACATTATCAGTTTCCAAGATATGCTTGACCATCTTGTTTTGTTAAAGTTCCAGAAATATAAAACTGGAAGTTAGACGAGCAAAAGTTATCTCCAAAATCAATATTAAACTCAGTTCTTTTATTCGGTTCATTCAAATGTTGTTTACTAATTGGATAGAAATTTTTAAACTCCGCCCTTTCAATATCACTAGCATATTTTCTGTAGTCCGCCATTTAATAAGAGAAAATTTAGAAATTTTAAACATCATGTATTAAGAAAGATATCATTTTTCATCGATCTAATGTACGTTTTTATAAGAAAAGATATAAATTTTAGTCATTTTTAATGATCTACTTCGTCATATTCAGGATTATCTTCCTTAAATTTTTGCAATTTCGGCCACATATTTCAATAAAATCTGCACAGGATAGTAAACCGCTATCTATAATATTGTTCCAATCAACTGTATCTTTATTTTCATCCAAAAATTTTATACTCAAGTGTTGATAGAGACAAAGAACAGACATATGATCTTTTAATTGATAATGTATATTTTCTTGAATGAACTCTGGGGACAGATTTTGATATTTAGCAATGTTATACCAATTCAATTTGTTTACGTATAATCTCATCATATCTTCGGATAATTCATATTTTTTGAGAAATATCATCCCAATGTTCTTTTTTCAAATCTCTTTCGTGTTGCATTATAAAAAGATCGAAAGCACTGTAATGTCCCGCCATCTCTATTTATTAAGAAAAAATTTCAAGTTTTTATAAATTGGCTCTTTTTAGCGTTAAATTCAGCACATTTTCCAGAAACTCTCTTTAACTCCATTGATATTTTGCATAGTATTTTTATATCACTTTTTTTCTTTTACATCTCACACAGTATATGAGCGCCATTTATATAAGGAAATTTTATCATGCATAAAACCCTGCGAGAATACCTATTTCAGTAAGATCTTCCTCGAACTTATTAATTTTTTCTTCTAATTTTTGAAATTTGACAGCATAAGAATCATTGTATTCAACAAATTTATGACCAATGTTCTCAAAAGTTTTCGTAGCATTTAAACAAAACTTATCAAAAAGACTCTTTAAATCTAGTAAGTTTTTTCATTAATTTCACCAACATCGTCTACTGATCTTTTACTTCTTTCATCAAGTTTTTCATAGACTTCTGTTGTAAAATCTTTAACATGCTGTTTATGATTCTCATAATTTTGTTTTAGTTCATTAAACATTTTAATAGGATCTTCTAATTGAATCATTACAACAACATCAAATGGATTAATTCCTTTACTAACACTGCTAATTCTTTTTCCTTTAAAATCTAAGGCATTTTTAACATTCGGATCATGTAAATCAACAATATCGATGTTTTCTGATAATTTTAGAGGTTTTAAAATTTGTTCTTTAACAAAAACATCATGTTTGTCAATACCAGGTCGAACACCGACAATTCTTTTTTTATTAGCCAAACTAACATAATTCTTTTCAACTTTGATCGCTTCAGTAATTTTTATCAGCTTTTTCAATATGAGACATTAAATTGGTAAATAATTTTTTTACACCATCATCGACTTCTTTTTCCAATGTTTTTATTTTATCAGCAACTTCATTTGAACTCATGAAATTTGCAAGTTTGTTATCATATTCTGCTTTAAAATCTTCAATCTCGACAGCAAACATATCTGAATCTGGAAGGTTTTGTAATAAATTTTCTAACTTGTTATCAAACTCATTTCTCAAACTATCAAAATTCAAACTATTATCTACATTTTGAATAATTTGTGTTCCAAATACGTCAAAAATATTTTGTGAATCCATATTTATTAAGTAATAATTTGTTAACAACTTCTTTAAAATCTTTACCATCACTCAGTTCATTCAACACAAAAACACATAAATGACCACAAATTGGGGGATCTTTATAGTCCTTGAATCTGAGAATCATTGTAGTAGACGCTTGATTTTTTCAAATAATTTAATCAATTCTATAGGTGGTTTGTCCTCAATTCTTCCATACGAATCAAAATAACATGCATTCTTATCATTTTTATAATAACAAATCCAATGCGTTTCCACTTCCCATAATCGAGTCTAAATTCACAATTCCACATTCAAATTTCTTTATCTCTTTTTCAGGTAATGTATCTCTCATGAAGATTCCTCTAAAATGTTTAATATTTTTGCAGATTTCCTTCCAATTCCCCGAATGTTAAAGGTTTAAATTTTTTTTTCAATGTTTGATTTCACGTAATTCAAAGTTTTTTCATCTAATCCAGATCCTGTAACATCTTCCAACTCTTTATCTAACCAATTTAAAATGTTTCGAACAATAGGAAATCACATCCTTTTTAACGATTGGAGCAGCTTTACGAACATAAGGAACAACATTTTTAACAACTGGAATATTTTCTCCAAAATCTAATAAATCTTTCAAAAGTCCAACCATTTATAAGTTCTTTCAACTGATTATAAGAAAATTCTATTCTGGTTCCTTTATTGTTTTTCTTATGTTTTTCGAGTTTATTGTATTGTCTATTTGTTAAAAATATCTTATCTTCGCCATTTTTTAGTTGATCTATTTTAAATTGAATACTAACGGGTATTTTCTTCTTAAAAAGCGGATTTTATTTTTTCTTTCTGATTTTTGCTGAAGTTTACGTTCACCTCCATTTATATAGTTAAAATTTCAAGTTCTCTTCGATTCCCATTCCTAGTTTTTCTCTTCAAAAAACATTGCTCCAGCTGTTGGAAGCGCAACAAATCTTTTCACCTAAACTAGCATCTTTTGATAAAAATCTATCCATTTGCTTTATCTTGCAAAACTTTATCTGCTATATGTCTGGAATTTGTGTCTCTATGTTTTGCATAAAACATATCGTGTTCCATAGCAGCTTGATCTAATTTATTTATACCAGGATCTCCTCTTTTTAGTCTTTTTTCGAGTTTTGTGCCAGGCCCCAGATACTGATAAGTTGGTACGTGTAATTCAAAAGGTAAATTGTTGATAAAATCATTCAAAAAGTCCGCTACCCTCAATCATAGATGAACTTATTGCCGGCAAAACTCGTTTTAAATATTTAATTCCATCAGGTTTTTCAATCATTTCATCAAGTTTGTTCGAAATAAAATCCTTAATCGCTTTCTTTTCGTTCAAAAAATTGTTGTTTCCAGCCTTTTTCTTGAGCATAAATATAATTTATAATTCCATCGAGTTTTGTCAAATCGTCGATATATCTGTACTCAATCTTATTATCACTGTATTTTCTTACACCTGATCCTTCGATTCGTTTTTTCCCAAATTGGTTTAATTAATTTAATATATTTTTTACCTCTACTTGACTTAGGCTTCTTAGTAGATGGATCATTATTTTTGTAAATTGAGTCAGATTCCCATAAAATTTCTGTATACTTTTTCAAATCTTCTTCAGAATATAAATTATCTTTTGGAGCGTCATAGTGTGTTAATAATCTCCATAAACCTTGAGTTCCTTCATATGTTTTTTCATTAATAATGATATCATTATGCTCAAAATTTACGGGTAAATTTCCAATCATAAAACTTTTCTTTTTTTATCCCAATACAAACCAAATTTATCATCTTTTACTCTAGGAAGGAATTTTTTACCAATTTCACCAATTATTATATCCGTTGTTCCAGGACTTATTGGTTCAACTATGGTAGAGTCTTCAATGATTCGAGGTCTAAATGGTGTTGAAGATGGTAATTTTGGCAATTCAAACTCTTCAGATTCTGGAATTGAAATATCGGCAAATTGTTGTCGTACAACTGGAACCAAATTCATCAAATTTTGATTATCACTTAAAAACATTTTCAATTTTGCCCTCAACGTTTTTTATTGCAGAAGTTACAGGTTGATTGATTTTTTGAATAAATTCTTGTTCTTTTTCATCAATTCGAATCTGTTCTTTAAATTCTTTGATTAATTTCTTTTCGATTTGATCAAGTTTTTTCGCTTCTTCAGAAGTTACGTTCACCATTTAATTAGAAAAATTTTGAAACGTGAATGTGGAACGTAAACATGAACGTGAAACACGAACGTGAAACATGAACGTGGAACGTAAAAAAAAACGTGAACACGAAACGTAAAACATGAACGTGAAACACGAATGTGGAACGTAAAAACGTGAACACGAAACGTAAAACATAAACGTGAAACACGAACGTGAAACACGAACGTGAAACACGAACGTGAAACGTAAAACACGAACGTAAAACATGAACGTGAAACGTAAACACGAACGTGAAACGTGGAACGTAAACGTGAAAAAGATTTACCGTTTTTTCAGTTGTTTTCATAATGTAAATAAAAAGTAAAGATAATGTAAAAAATAATTGTAACAAATATTTTATCAAGTAGATTTGTCAGACCACTGAGCAGCATTTATATTAGAAAAATTTATTCAAATATTTACCATTTTTAGGCTTCAAAGTTAAATTAATAGTTAAAAATCCATAGTCTTTTTTCCAAATTTTATCACATAATTCATTAAAGTGGTTAAAACTCATATCAGATCCCACATAATTGTTGTAAATCTTTCTCGAATAGTGATCGTCTTGCTTAAAAACACACAACATATTCAAATTATTTCTAATAACTTGTTTATCAACCTTTGAAAAGCATTGGGAAAGATAGATACAAGATATGTTTTTGTGACGAGACATTACGAAATATTCCTTAATAACGTCCTGATTTTCCAAAATACAATCATCAAAAACGATTAACGAATTGGGTTTACATTCGCTTAACGGAACTATGTCCTCAGAAGCATTGTAAAAAATGTGATATTTCTTTGCTTAAGTTCTTCTCAATATTTTTGAATCTTTGTTGTAATTTTTTGTATGCGTCTTGTTCTAAAGATTTACTAAAAACATACAAATTGGAATAAGGAATCAACCTATTGTAGATTAAATTCAATAATAAAGTTGTTTTTTCCACATCCACTTGAACCAACAATTAACAATCTGATTGGTTTGATCTTTCTTATTTTCTTCAAACGTTTGAAGTTTTATCTGATCTTTTTGCTTTAAAAATTTCTCCATTTAAATAACTAAAATGAAGCTGTTCAAGTTGACTTCAGAAAGCTCTAAATTAGTTTTAAACTTGGAACATCCTATTTCATTTAGAGGAAGAATCAAATTATTTTATCGGTTTAAGCGGTTTTTATTCTGACAATTTTGTAACAAATATTAGCGAAGATTCTCCATACTGTATAGGATTCAGTGAGAAGAACATTACCAAATATTATGGCTTCAATAAAGGATATTACACTTTCGACCAAATAAAAAATTCCTTTAAAAATTACCTAAAAACATTTAAAAAATCAGATAAATCTCTTACGTGTGACGAAAATGACCTCCGAATGCAAACGGTCTTTAACAAAATTCAAATAAAATCACCAGTAAGAATTATTCTTTCGGGAATTATAGTAGATTTATTAGGGTTTAATCAAGCAATATTTGAGCCAAATCAGTTATATGAAGGAACGCCAAAATTTAGACCGTTCGATGTAATTGAAGTTCACTGTAATCTCGTTGAACCTAGTTTTGAAAATCATACCGAACATTTACACAAAGAATCTGAAATTTTGTACACTTTTTTCCCAAATGTTGCTTATGGATCAAAAATCAGTGAAAAACCGAATGAAATCGATTATATTCCAATTAGAAAAAATATTAAAAGAATTCAAAAAATCAAAAAATGAAAACAAGATTAAATATTTAGAGGATGAAGTAAAACACTTGCAAATTAAAGATGAAATCAAAACGGAAATAATCGCAAAACAAAGTGTAAAAATTGACTTAATGAAACCAGATCTTGTTTGTAAAGATTTTGATAAGAAAAAAACACCACGTTTTTGTGTTAATTAAGAAGAATCACATGTGGGAATGGCCTTATTACGTTATCAGAGCTCAAAAGAGAGAAATACCGAAAAGATTGAAAGAACTTGAAATTGATTATACCCAGAAATGGATATTTTATTACGACAAAGTAATCCAAATAGTATAAATCTTTATAATCAAATGAAAGAATCTTTGAATATTTTATACAACGGAAATCATTTTACTACAAATATGACAGAATCTCGACTGATTTATAGAATATCTAAATTGCACGATGAAAATGTTTCTAAATTTTACTAAACATTCGAATTATGATATTTTGTTTGTAAATGTCTTTTAAGACTATAGAAATGTTGAATTTCTCTTCCGCATACGCAAAGAACTGGTCTAGCAAAGATTTGTTTAGCACAATCTTTACAATATGCTTGTTTGTTGTCTTTACTATAATGGAGATGATAAAATTCTAAAATATTCTTAACCTTTTTACACCGTGTGCACTCTTTCTCTTCTAAAGTTAATTTTTCCATTTTATCGTATAATTCTTTATGATATTTATTATGACAGTCTTTACAATTATATTCAAATCCATATTTTATTTGCTTATTCTTATAAAATTCTTCAAAATCTTTAAATTCTTGACACTTTGTACACTTCTTTTGGTCCTCCATTTATATAGAAAAAATTACAGCTTTAACTTTCTCAATTCATATTCGTAAACACTTCCGGTTATTTCTCAATTTTCAAAGTTTCCAAGTTTATTTAATTCGTCTAATATATCAGATTTCGCTTCATTTTTATAGCCATAAGGTACTGTATCGATCTTATTTTCTAGGACAATTCTCTTATCATCTTTAGCGTTCAGTGCCAGTTTGTTTATGGTGATGGTATACAATTCATGTTTATAGCTTTTTATTACAGTCATCTCCCTAAATTCTTCTTTATCTTCGAACAAACATCTCTTCAAGTTTTCGATATTTATTGTTTTATTTACAACGCTTCTCTTAATTCCTTTACACCTCACTGGATTTTTGTCTAGATATTTGTACGAGTACATTTTCGACCTCAAACCACAAAATTCTTCTAAAACTTCGCTATTTAGTTCGTCTTTGAATTTTCCTATGACTTTCTTATTTTTAGTACCGAAACATTCATGATCTTTTGGATAATCGCTCGTATCAAAGTCATTCAAATTTTCTTTAATAATTTTGTAAGGATCACGTTTTAATTCTAGAAAATAACTGTCTGTATCCATGTAACACAGATTCAAATCTGGATCATAGTTCTTTAATTTGTTGTAATAAAACTCGTACATTAGCAATTTTGAGAGGTCGAAATCCTATGTAGATTGGCTTGTTAAATTTTTACTTTCTGTTTGTACATGTGACTCGCTATACAGTTGTCGTCAAAGATACTAAAGCATTTGAAATTTGTTTTCTTAGCTTGTTTCATTGAAAATTCTTCATTTCCTAGTCTAATATCACATCTGTTTCTCACATTTTCCATAGATTTTCCAAAAACTGAGTTGTTCATCAGCTTATAAAAGTCCTTCTCGAAGTCGTTTGTAGCTTTGGTTCTCATGTTTGTGTTAAAATCAATGTAATCTTTCATAAAAGGCTTCTGATCGAATGCGATAACTCTATTCACATGTTTTTAAAAACACCATTCCTTGTTCCAGATAGAATTTCAAATTTCTCGAATGAACAACGTATTCAGTTTTATCTAATAGAGTGGGTGCACAACTTATTTTTATAATGTTCAGGAGCAAGAGGCAAATCCTTGTGATGTTCGTGTAAATTTGTTGGATATCCAAGATCGACTTCAAGAATATAGCCATAATCTTCGTCGCCGGTGAGTTCCAAAATTGTTTCTTTCCATTCTGCAGTTGTGTAAGTTTTTGGATCCATCCACTTGATATCACTAAACGGCAGTTTTTGCATTAGGCCATACCCATAAAGGTTATTAGCATCGACGTATAACAAATAGTTTTCGGGCTTTGTCTTATCAAAATCTTTCAAATATTTGTTATTTGCTTTCACATATCGTTTAATACATTGAGAAATGCCTCCGCGAATACCTTTTTTCAATCATCAAATACATATTATAATCGTTAATTAGCTGAAGCTCAATTTTCGTTAATTTTAACATTGCGTCCCATGCGAGACTGGGAGCTGTTAGATAGTGTGCCGGATCGAGTTTATAGCAATTTAGGCAAATGTTTCTGAAATTTTCGAATATATCGGCAAGCAATAAAACATCTTGGATGTTATAGAGATCAGAGTAATTTCCTAGATTTTTCTCTTTTAATTTGTTCCATACATTTAAGTAGTGTTGAAAATCTTTCTCGGATATGCTCTCGTCTGTCAAAAGTGAATAGAAATCTTGAATTTTCAGCTCTTCTGTGTAATCAAGTTTTTCAATACTATCGATAAATTCGTAAGGAAATATACCTTTTCCAGATAGAATTTTAAAGATTTCTTCTTCGTCATTTGGTTGTCTTTCTAGAATTGCGTTCAGACCATCTTGTATAAAATGATTTGTATGTTTGAAGTCTTCTTTCTTGAGGTTTTTAGCTAACTTTTCAATAGACGATGCCATGAATCTAAATGTGTCTACGAACGAAAACTTTATAAATTTTCTAGGCTTATCATTGTCAAACTCATAGCCATATCCAGAATTTACAGAGTAATTTATATATTTTTCTTCTGAGTTTGCGATCAAATCAACGTTTCCATATTTCTTAGCTAATTCTTTTATGTACAAATGTGTGTCATAGTTACTCATATTGTGACAGAAAACTGGAATGTTTTGTGGAAATTTCAAATTCAGATTGCAACATGCATGAGCTGCGCCTCGAAACTTGCCGGTTAAATGACAATGATCTCTCACTTTATTATAACTCTTATCTTTCCAACTATCAGGAGTAAAACCATACTGAACTGACCCAACATCATAAGCAGACCATTCAAAGATATGACAAACGTTTGAATTTTGATATGAAATTTCTTCTTCTTCAGTCAATTTCATAGGTTTTTTGTTCTTAGAATTATATTTTGTAGCTATGTATTTTGATATTTTATTGAGTTCTTCAAACAATTTTGCAGGAACATTTGGCAAATCTTCTTCATTTTTGGCTCGATAACATATAGGTTTATACATGCGATTGGTTACATTCGATACTAAATATAGAGTAAAACCATAAGGAATGTGCTTCTGAATCTTGGTTGTAGTCGATCTTTGTGGATTGTTCTTGCATGTCGGAATTTTTTCTAATATGCTTTCAAAATCCATATAAATAACGTACGGATGGCTAAACTTCTTTTGATAATTAGTAAATGATGTTGTTTGACCTGGAAATGGCATAATTGGTTTACAAACTTCATGTTGCTTGCAAATTTCTAAATGGTCTGCTAAATCTCCAGATTTGTAGAAATGGCTTAAACATCTTCTGCATAGAAATTTTTTGTGTTCATGCTTAGATAACTGAGAGAAAACGAGCTTATTTAAATCTGTTATCAAAACATAATGAGATTTGTCATCTTGTTTAACATACAATAAATCGATTTCTAACTCGGCATCATAAATTTCTGAAATTTGTAACGGAACAATATTAATTTTTTCATCATAAGTATAGATATTTATAGACATTTTTGGATATTTGTACTTGGAATTGGAGCTGCGTTTCTCGAATAATTGTATATCTTTCAAAGACATTGGATACTCAAAACCAGAAAATATATCGTCAGTTACAAATTTTTCGTATTGTTTTACACGTTCAGGATGAAATTTTGATTTTTCAATTGCACATCGGATAGAGTAAATAAAGCAATAGTCATCTTCATTTTTGATATTTACACAAGCTTTCTTTACCTTTATTTCTTGTGGTAAATCGATATATGATCCTGCGTTCAGCATTTCGTGTTTATTAATGCTCAAAACTAGTTGTTTACAGCTTTTGAATGTCCATCCAGAACCTTTATTTGGATGATTTGTCTGTTCTCGATGTGTTAATTTATTAAATTGCTTAGTAATAAAGTCGTTTACATCGAAGATTTCATCCGCTTTTATAGTAAAATACATTGGACAAGTTTGTGTTTCACCGTTCACTAAAGTTCGTTCGTATTCGCATTCTAAAGAGAGATATCCTTTACTATTTTTCACAGTTTCTTGAAATTTTTCGATTAAACTTTTAATTTCTGGGCGCAAAATAGAAAGATATTTGTAAATTGACATGAAATTGTCGTTCAAGTTTGTTAAAATGTATTGCTTGAAAAGACCGTGTATTGAGGATAAAACTTCTACATCAATGATATTTTCGGATTTTACTTTAAGAGTTTTGTCAATTTCTTCGATCATTTCAGACTTAGTTTTATCGTTTGTTTCAATGGACAATTTTTCAGCGATTGATTGAATTTTTTCATTATTAAATAGATTGAGATCTTTTTTTATCTTCCTTAAAGCTTTTCTTTAATTCACGCAATTTTTCTATATTATACATGTTTTGGTGATCGGCAATTTGATTCTCTTTAGCCCATTGTCTTAAATAATTTAGTTCTTTCTCATAAATGTCTTTGTTTTTTAGATGATTTTTCGACTTATAATGTCGGGTATAATGATGTTCGAAAATGTCTTTTTTGCAGTACGGGCAGGATATCTTTTTCCTATCCATTTAAATAGGGAAAATTTGAATCTGCCAAGTTTTACTATTTAGTAAAATATCTTTTTATTAAGCTGAAAAATAGCAATAATTCAGTAGATTTCTAAGGATTTTTATCAAAATTTGATAAAAATTAGCACAATTTATGTAGAAACAGCGTTAAAATGTTTCTATTTATATAGGAAAAATTTAAAGATTTTGACACAAATCAGCACAAATTGTAGTAAAACAGCTGTAGATTCTTCTATTTAGATAGGAAAAGAATTTATTTAGAGATTTTCTAAATTTCAAATTTTTAGTGATTTTTTCGAGAAATTTCGTTCAAATTATCAACTTTTAAGCTAAAAATCCGCAATAATTAGAGATATTTCAGTAGATTTTCAGGATTTTAAAAAAAAACTCTAGTATGTATGCACCTTAAGAGCTGTGGTTTTGACCCTAAAAACACGTTTTTACGGTCAAAACCCCGGTTTTTTGTGTATTTTGGAAGTATAGTGTTGATTTTTCACCTTAAAAGTGTAGAAGTATTAATTTTTTTCTATGTAAATGGCACTGTTACAAGAGTTGAATAAGGTTGGTGATTTAAAGTTCAAAGAATACAAGAGATTAATAGAATTAGAAGAAAATAAGAAATACAAAATTGTGAATTTGGAGAAAATGAAAGATAAATTCGGGTTTACAATAATTGCCGAGTTGGAAGATTGTAAAGTACACTTGCCAAACAGATTTTTGACTGTTTTGGATGAAAAAAAGATTAAAGAATTGAACAAAAATGAAAAAATTACACTTGGTTGTTACTGGAAAGAAGACTATTAAAGATAAAGACTGTGTTTACAATTAACTTCGTGGAATAAAGATTTCGAAGATTTCTGGATTTTTTCATTAAAACAGCTTAAGAAATTAGAAGCCTACAATGAACAGTAAAACAGATATAGATTCGGTTATTTAACATTCGTGATTTCCTGTTTGATTTCTCAGATTTGTTTATGGTTCAATGGACAGTATTTTACATTGATTTTCTGACTGTCCCAAAAGTGTCCTAGGACCGCCATATTCATATCTACTACCATGTCTATAGAAACCTGAAATGACAAAAAACTCCCGATTGTGACAAAATAATCCATGGATTTTTACATTTAAAAAACTGATAAGACTGTTCCCCCTATTATGAATTAATAATAAGTGAGACATATAATATATACAATTTGAATTTGCTAACATACATATTTTAATTTTACCAAGAAATAACTTCCAATAATGTTCAAAATTACTTTTTATTCTCCTTGGTGTGGTTCCCTCACTGAGAATTGTGTTTCTTAAACTCTGCAGGAAGGAAAACTACACTCCCTGAAGAACTGATTCGTAATTATTATACAATTATAATATCTGCCTAACATGAATCATAACATGTATAATACCACAAAGAAATAAATTCTTCCTTTAAATATAATGAAATAGTAAAGGAATGCTGTTATCTCATGAAAACAATCAAAGAAAATGCGTGATGCATGAGGCATCTTAAATAATTAAAATAAGATTATGTTATAAATATGTCTTATTGAAAATGTACTCCTTGAAGAATAGATTCGTAATTAATACAGAACTTTACTATCTGCCTACCATAAATCATAATATGTACTAAACAAAAAAAGTTTTGGAACGTACTCAAATGGTTAATGAATTATCTTATCTCTTAAAACAATTAAATGAGCACGGACAGGTTGTATGAAACATGTTAAATCATTGAGGTAAGGTTTTATTACAGCCCTTTACTTTATTTGTGTTTGAGTATTAAAACGTTAAAGATACATGTAAAACATATATAAAACATATAAGATACATTTTTTATGAATCCAACGTATGTAACAAGAATTACTGCATGTAATAAGAATTTTTTAAACTTATTTACTCACATTGAGAACACAGTCCATGGCTGAAAAAGCACTGGGCGCTTGTTTGAAAAACATGTCAGCTACCTTTTCCTTCAAGGGCTACCCTTTTCCGGACAGAATACAGGAATCTCTGTTTAACGAATACTATGCTGGATTAAACTTTATAAAAAATATAGAACATATTGTCTCCTGGAACCAATTACGGTTTCATCCAAGAACATGTATTGCGATATAGTGGCGTGAAGTGGAGCCTTCACCGATTAGTTTTTGCAAAGAACTACATCTACATGAAACTTGATAAAAATTAAACATCTAATAGACTCTGTATGTTTTATCATCCTAATCTTTAGTTTTTAAAATGTATATGGTAATACCTTTATAAAGATTAAAGTAAAATTTTTGGGGATTGATTATATCATGATACGCAATGCTATACAAAGTTGTTCTTTGTGTATATGTTCATGTAAGTACATTTATTTTTAACCATTACCCCACATTAATAAGATTCTTTATTTTTAATAGGCATTAAATATATTAATTATTTATCTAAACTATAAATGCTTAGGTTAATTATCACAATTGATAATAGTTTAACTGAATAAGAGGTTTAGATAATATATAATTTTGTAGAGTAAGAGTAAATACGAAGTTTGTAAATTATGGCTACTTTTTAGGTATGCTTCATAGCAGTCTGCCTATTGCTGTCGCAATTTATGAGGAGTTTTTTTAAAGTCTTTTTGGTTTTTTAAATCCAGAATAAAAAACCATTGATGAGAACTATCTTAAGTTTAAAAATGTAGTAAATCCAGACAACTTGGTATTAAACAATGAAATATTATAAATAGCTGCCATGTATTTGTGTGTGTGTGTGTGTGTGTGTGTGTGTGTGTGTGTGTGTGTGTGTGTGTGTGTGAGACAAAACAATGTTTATAATTCTAAAGTTATGTACGCTCTTTTTTTTACTGTGTATTTTTATATCATGTATGGTTTCTATTTTTAACTATTATATAACAATGCAGGGATATTTAACTTGGTAAAACATTCTTATTGCCAAGTTTGCAAATATTTTATGTTAGATGCGCTCAAATCGAATCTTTATTTTTAATTTGCACAAGTAACGGTGAAATTCACGAACCTTTTACTATCATAACCTACTATGATATAACTCTACATCTGCTAAATAATTTTCAGTACACTACATAAGACAGCTGCAAAAAGAATGAAACGAAATTATATACATAAAATAAAGTCAGGTTAGTTACGCCATTTTCTAACTAAGAATGTCTGTAACGATTATAGTGTCTACTGGTATATACAGTATTATACAAACGATGGTCCAATATAAGGAATAACTAATACAAACTTACTGTAGATGTTTATGATTCATTAGGACAATGCCAACCAAATTAATCAGGTGGTAATATAATGCTATATGGAATTCGTTAAGATATAATCCCTATTAGTAATCCACTTCATATGTGATAGCTTGAGTAAACTGTTGTTAATATTTGCTGCTTTAGCAGTACGCTGTGCGAATGTAGTGGAAGCATCACTGACCAAAATAAAGAATAAGTGCAGGTAGAAAAAACTAATGCACGGCCAGGTCAGTTTTGAAAAATAGGACAGTTAGTCCACAGGTGTCCGGCGTGGACTAACTGTCCTACCCTGCAGAATAGTGACGTCAGCCACCCTCGTCAAACTAGGCGTGGACCTACAGTCCTACAATCTATATAGGTATACAGAATACGTAAACGTTCTTTTACCTTTCTGATCGTCATTAAAAAATTGTATGATAACTTTGCTCCTTTATTATTTAAATATATACAAACTTCAATTACTTATTGATACCGCAGAACAGATTTAAATAGGAAGTTTTACTAATGCCGACTTCACTTTATAACTGCTTGCGAAGAAAATATGGAACCACGCTAATGAAGTTATATTGAATGTTATAATTGTAGCACTCTTATATGGTTACAAAGCATGGTTAATTACATCTATTTGAGCTATAAATCTTAGTCATTTTTATAATGTAAAGAAATATGTTTTTTTTTAAACTAAAAATAAAAATCCACGGTAAAAAGTAGTTATTACATTTGTAATAATAAATAAATTGGTGTATCTAACAATATTATTGACTAGAAGGCGTTTTAAAGAGATGTTAGATCATTACTATAATGCCTGCCAAATGGGCGCAGTGAGTTCTTGCCCATTTATAGCGCCTGCAGACTCGGAACGCAGCCCAGATTTTCGGCTCGGTTTCTCCGGCCCAGAGCACGTTCTAGTGCAGTCATTGAAGCGAAAAATACGGTCTTACCTCCGAATTTTTTTCCTGTGAACCGATTTGCATGAAATTTTGGAATTAGGCTCATCTTACCCTTAACTTTAAAAGTGAAAATGACCTGAACTCCGCCTATTATTTAAAGGGGTGTAAACAACCCCTTAATGGAAAAATTGACATTGAGCCATTTTATCGCTAGAACACATGTCTAATAGTAAGTGGTGAAATTTTAAAGTGTTTTATAACACAATTACCTCATATTAAAATCATTTTCAACCCCTTGAAATTCTTACAACCCTTGCAAACAACCCTAAATTGAAAAAAATCCCAAAAATTACTTTGGTATGACATAAAAAGATGTAAGTATAGAGTAAGTAATATTTTATATTCTCTGTAATAATTATGAAATTTTTAATCCCCTTTCAACCCTTGAAAACTACCCCTTGATAAAAAATGTTTAACATTTTTCTTAATAAAATGAAAAGGCTTTAAATATTATTCCACACTCTCGAAAATGGTTATCATATTCTTAAGCTTTTCTACCCTTAAAACTACCCCTAAATTAAAACAGTAAATATATATGATTACATATTTAAAAACAATTTAATTTAGAGTAAAAAATTGCCATTTATAGAATAAAAAATTTACAAATTATATAAAATTCACTCAAATGCGTTATATATACATATAAGAACGTTGGTATGTATTCATGCCTACGTTTCCAAAATATATGAGCCATATTATGTATATATAGATATATGTATATATATATATATATATATATATATATATATATATACACATTACAATAGTTTTGGGTCTATATTATGCTGCGTACTTTCACATTGCTCCAAATATTCACACTCCGACATTTTCAGTTACTAAGTAGAAAAAAATATGATAAGTTTTTTGGACCACAACTCCTTCTATTTTCATGCTATCACAATTTATAAAAAACCGTTGTAAAGGTAATTACGAGAGCTACAACATCCTTCATTGCAATATATAGTACAAAAACTTTCTCTCAAACGGTGAATGGTTAAAGGGCTTAAGAGAGGCTGTGATTGCGCTGCCACGCGCTCTTTAAACAATCATATCTCCGTCAATTTTTGTGTGTCAGAAAAAACAAAAACACCAAATTGTTTGTCAGAAAAATACCTAAATTTTTCATTCATATACTTTTATCGTATCTGTAGTCATTTTTGAGATATTATAAAAAACGATGGTTTTTTTTAATTTGAAAATTTATTTAATCGTGACTTTTTGGAAAAATATGTGTCCATAAGCAGCAAAACTGATACAATCTATCAAACTCTCTATAATAAAGTTAATTCTGGGCGGAATCCGAATTTTAATTTTGGTGGGAATGGCACTTATGAGACCCATTGATTTCAAAGAAAAAACATTAGATGCTCCTCTTATTTGCAATACAGCTCACTTACTTTACGTGCAAAAGACGTTTAATAGTGCTCATTTTAAAGGTTATTTCAAGCACTACAAAACTATTTTTTATTAGAATGCCTAAAATGCATCTGCTCGCCGCTAGATGGCATTGACAACATCGATTAAATTTCAGACAAAATAAAAAAACGGCTTTGATCTTTAATATATAGCTTAATATTGCACTTAGAATACTTTATAAAAAACCAAATTGTTCATTTTATTACCTGCTACAATTTTGTTTTTTATAAAACTTTCGATAAAAACGTTTATTTTTGGAGATATTTGCAAAAACTCGATGAAAAACGTGAAAAAATTGCGAATTTTCAATTGCCAGTAACTTGAAAAGTATTGGATTTTCGAAAAACTTTGTATATGATTTTTTGCTTAAAATGATGCCTTCTATCGATATCCGAGGTTATTTTTGAAACAAAAAAAATTCACCTCCGAGAAGGGGTGGCAACCACCCCCAGGGTGGTTGCGGAGTTCAATTCATTTTCACTTTTGAAGTTAAGGGTAAGATGAACCTAATTCCAAAATTGTATGCAATTCGGTTCACAGTAAAAAAATTCGGAGCAATAATGCTTCAATGACTGCACTATTCCATTAGTATAGTAATTCATTGGCGACAACTCTCATTACAGCAACAGCTGATAAACTGTAAAAACAAAAAAAAACACACATACGACTATGCATTGTTTTCATTTCAGGTAGATAAAAACGTAAAATGGTAAAACAAATGATACAGTAGCTTGACTTCAAGAGAAATGCGTGGTCGTTGTGTCGTTTCTTAAACAGTCTTTCCTACATATAGCACAACATATCCAGACAGCTTGGAACAGTTTGTAATATTTATGTTTAAAATCTGTTACAACGAAATATTTATAATAGAAACTGTATTGTTTCCATTTTGTTATGAATAATTTGCTAAAGTTGAGTTTTTTCAAATAATCTATACTATTATTTGATACTTATTGTTTAAAATTTCCCAAAAAGTTTTGTATCAGTAGTTTTTGTTTCTCATGTTACGCTAGGTCCGGTATTTTTCTTATATGCTTAAACACCCAAATACTCGCACGGACGTGTTTTTTTTATGTGTATATTTTCTTGACCGATTCTATGACATAATCTTAGCTACATATCCGCAGTTACATTAGACTAGAATTAAATTTAAAGACCCAGAAGTAGACATTTTTTTTACTGAAATAGGCTTTTCAACAGATAAATGTATTCAATCCTTCGGGACAATGAGGGAAACAAATATATCACTGGAAATATATTAGACCGAAAGTAAATAACAAAAGCTTGAAATATGCGGTGTTTTATCCAAACTAGGTTTTGAAAACACTTACGTATACATTTTCTTGATCGCCGCAAAAAGACAAACTCAGGTATATTATCATAAAAATCAGTCATCTGTACCATAAACGGTCTTTTATGAGTAAAACTTTATGTGAGATTGAGTCCCGTGATATCTAACATATAACAAAGATCAAAAAATATTATATCTGATAATATCCGTAGACATTCCTTTACGACTTTTTTGATCTACTGAGATTCCAAGTGTTTATTATTTGACAGATTTTGATCGTTTAGAATTTGAAATTCTATTTTAAAATAATGGCATGTGATGTGTATCAATTTTATACTTATGTACTTGCTGTCCAAATAGTCTTTCATCTTATTTGTTTTTCTTTTAGGTCTGTTCGTTCACTTCGGCAACTGTTACTTCTAATGATTCTATCTTGTCTCTCATCTCTTCTACTATATTTTTTATACGTACGTAATCCAACAATGTAATCAACGCATATTGAGTTTCAAACTCGTTATAGATTTTGTATAACAAAAACGTCTGATTGGGATTCTTCTCCCATTTTATTACGAAAAGATTGGGATTGGTTATTAATTTGAGTGAGAACAGCCTCTTACGTTTGTACAATCCCCGTATTCCTGTATTTCTTTCATCGTGTTGATTGTAGAATTCATCTGGTAGATGGAATTATTTTCAAAAATCCAAGTTCAATCTCTTAATCAGTTTAGTTTTCGACCTCCAGCAGGCAATTTTCTAATTTGTGGAAACTGTTTGTCGTAAGCTACATCAGTTCGCCAACACACAAGTAACAATTACCTTGTTCCAATCTGTTCACGGTGATTCCACTGTTGCGTTCAAATTATACCATATTTTCTTGTTTAGCGTTGAAAATATTTTCAGTCCTGTCACGTTCGTCAATTCTTCTCGTTTGATCCTAAACCAAATACTCAAATAAGCCAGAATATGTATTTGTAGCGGCATTTCTTGAATACAACTTCGAAAAACAAGACGAAATAATAAAATATTGCGATCGCAAGACTGTCAATATGCGCTCAGCTGTCCAACAACGCTCAGCTGTTTATATATTTCGTCTATTTATCTCGATTCTTTCTAGAAAGTGCTGACTGAATTACATGTTTTATACACTAGGCTTGAGATGTTACAGTAATAAAAAACGTTCCTACATCAATAATGCGCGTATTATAAATATCAAACACCTATTTTCACCGATGAAGCAAAATTCCGAAAAATACGTATGTTCAAGTTAGTCACTTGAGAATATAATTTAGGTGACATTAAACTTTTTACGAATAAAGATCATTCCTAAAGTAAAAAATGTAATAAATACCTTACTAGCCCAAAATGTTCAAAAATACTGACTAAGAAAGCACCCAAATACAGGAGAAAAAATATGTTGTGGAATACTCTTTTATTATCTAATCGAAATAAATGTTTCTATAATACAATCCTATAATGTGAGTTACATGCGAGAGGTAAATTAAATCTTTCAGGCTTGAGTGATTCAGATTTTTAACAAACTCAACGATTTATCAACGGTTAAGTGAAATTTCAGAAATATATCAGAGAAGGCTTTAGACTCTAAAAGGGCAGTGCATTGTGCATTTAATTTTGTGATCGATAAACGATGTCATCTCAGCCTACGATACTAGCCTGTATACCATTGGCAAACGTAATACATTAGGGAATATGTAAAGTATAGACGAGTATATGACCACCACTGGGATGGAATTAGCTCGCACCAGTCCAGCAAAACTTCAAAACTCTTCTGCAGAACACCTTCTTATTTTAATTGTTATTTTTTTTAAAACTGGCTCGTGCCAGCTAAAAAATACTACTACGGAAAAAAGTGAACAATATATATGAGCACTACACATGATAAAAATTCATAAATATTTATAATGCTGCTGAAAAAAATATTTAACTTTCTGAATGCTGCTATAACAACATTTACTACCCGAGCCTATATGACCTATGAGCCTATGTTTTTGCCTTACGTAATGTAGCTTTTAAAAATTGTGAACCCACCGTGTAATATGCTATTATTGGAAGTGCATTATACAATATGAAATTACGATTACATTTGCGTAGTTTTCAATTACCAAACTTAATAAATACACTCTACTTACCAACCATAAATATATATTACAATAAATTATTTAATTGGACTATCTACCTTCTCTTCTGAGTTGTTTATTGTTTATTCCCAATATCTGATATTGAGCTCCAAATTTAATAGATTTTCCTTCATCGAAATCTCTCTTCTTGGGTTCTGTATATCACAGTCGATTTATTGGTAATAATAATTGCTCTTTTACAGAGTATAACAGAGAAAATTACTCATTTACAACTATTGATTTTAGTGTTGTTCTTGTCACCCACGTTATTTATAGGCACAAGTTCGTAACTGTTCTCTGCCATTAATAAGCTCTGAGGCAACAGAATACATCCAATTTTAATAAAATAAATTCTGATAACGCCCTGTGTTATTCAGAATCATGAAAATCAAACAAATGTTTGAAAATTTTCACTCTTATTGATTCAACCTTTCATAATAACATTATTGAACGCAATGCTATGGCAGAGTTATGTTTTAGCGAAAAAAGACCAGTATAATTCTAATATTTAAATTTTTTTTGTTTTTATATAATTAAAATATCTAAATTTTTCACCTTTTCCGAACAGTAATATCCTTAAGCTTCCATCCTCAGTAAGGTTTACTTCTGGTTCATTTATTCTTAACAGTAGAACCTTAGTAACAGTAATAACTGATGAGTACCTAAATCTGGAAAACCATTTGGATGTTACGTAAGTAAAAGAATATATATAAATATTTGAGTACAATGGGTTGTTCAATAGGTGTAGTTTACTGAGAAGGGTCACGGTTGAAGTGAGTGGGACTCCACTAATGCTAATTGTTTTGTCCAGCCTCTACACATAAGGGAGTATTGTCTCTCTTGATCACCCTTGCTCGCTTTCACGGGAAGAAGCTGGAACTGATTGAGTTTCCCTTTCTTCTGAGGTGGCATTACTGAGATAGTGCCAATTACTCTTTTAAGGGATCTTTGGGGGGCGGCCCCTATCCCCAAATGTACCCATCTTGTATAACCTGTCACTCTGGTAGCAAAAATCCTTTTAGAGAGCTACGTGCAGTTTTTCTCTCACATTTTTTGGCTTAAGTAAAATAATCCAGATAAAGTCAAGAAATGCTCTACTCATAACAGTTTCAAAATTCTAAAACATCCAGGCATCTGGGAGTTCCTATAACAAATAATTGTAAAGTATAAAATTATAACGATTTGTCACAAGTAACATGACATTTTCTTAGGAGAATTCCAAAGAAGCAAGTGTATATAATTTGTGTTGTGGGTGGACCGATGATTTTAGGTATCGAATGAGACGACTCAAAAAAAACCCGATTATAATTTCTCATAACCAATGTAGTATAACAAGTTTAAATATACTTTTCTCTATTATTTATTTCTTCAAAATATACCATTAAAATCGACAATTTATACGTGATATAATTCCTTCAATATATAAGTAGAAAAAAAGCATTTACTCTTTGGATGTAACTTTATTAGTGTTAAACATTTAAATTCGTATTACATTCACATTTCAATGCAATAACTACCTACTTTAGTTGTAACTGGAAGCCGTAAGTATAATACATAAAATATAAAAATAGGTTCAAAGCCTATCAGAATTCGTAGCCTGAAATTATTTGTCTGAGATCTCGCTACGAAATAAAAACGCACAGTGTAGTTGACCTTGGAAACTTCCAAATAAAATTAATCGTTTCTTTGTACAAATAAATTACTTTAAAGTCCAACACATATTATATAATTCAATAATTTATATCTTTGTCTGGCATGGTTTTAATAGAACTTTTAATATGTAACTTTTGAATTATTACGTAATATAGAATATTATTTTTTTTAAATATAACTAAGGCTGTACCGTTGGACGATAACACATGAGGGTGGTGACTTCTGAGGTCGTAGTAATAAATACTAGAAATCCAAAGTTTACTTACAAGTTCAGTTTAATTACGAAAACTTACAAGCACCACTTTTAGATGGTAAAGGAAAAATAAGTAATGCCACGTTGCTGCCAATTAGAACACAAGAACTAAAAATGAATATCCTCTAAGTGGGCTTAATATCCAATGTTTCTCTGGAATTATGCCTTCGATGTTCTACTTTATAAAACAATAAGATTTCACTTCCCTTCGCAATATGTAGACTCACAACCCGGGTGTCGGCGTCATGGCACGAGACATTGAAGCTGTAGTCTAAGAACGGTTACTTCTAGAAGAGGAGTAGAAGTTGGGAAACTGGTAGCCATCTACTCAAACAACACGTGAGATACATCAGGTACGTGAGCTACGTGAACTACGTGAACTCGCGGACAAAGCGCGCGAGGTCTGATCGGTCATGTAGTTGGGCTGCTACCAAGGGTTAGAAAAAAAATTCATACGCGTGCCAATTAGGTAGTTACTCCGCCCAATAATTTAGTTCCGGAACATTGGATGTAAAATAATATTATATTATACTGGCTGACTAGGTTGCGAAATTTACATTATATGAAATTTCGGTACAAGGCACAACTACGCTACACTACGTATAGCTTAACAAGCATTGATGGGAGCAGACAGGCAACAGTACTTCAATTACTTGGTCCGTTTTAGATTAAATTTGAAAGGGATCTCAAGTCGGATAATGAAACTGTTCTTTACACGTAAATTTGAAATTTTCTTGAATTTCCCTCAAATATTTCATGGAATAGCTTTCACAAATTCAGTAATAATTGAGAGTTTTTGTTCTTTTTTGAAAATTGCTAAAAGTAAAGGGAAAATAAAGTCCTTAGCTTATCAGTTAACACCTTTGTGATGTTATAAATGATGGGATTTTCCTGTCGTTAATTACAATCCCAAAAAATGGAAACCCAGATATATACTGCACGAGATGCAGCAGTGCGAAGAAAACGACCTGAACTGTGGACAAGCCGTGACTGAATCCTGCAACACGTCAACGCGCCAACTCATTCCGCAAATCTTATTCAGCGTTTTTTTTTTGGTTCAAACACGACATCAACCAACTACGACAGGCTCATTACAGTCCTGACATAGCTCCTTGTGACTTCTGGCAATTTCCGAAATTAAAACTTCCTTTAAAAAGAAAAATATTTGACGATGTTGAATAAATAAAACAAAATGCGACGAAGGACCTGTTAGCCATTCCGCAAAATGAATTTAAGGAGTGTTTCCGGAAGTGGGAGGAGCGTTGGAATAAGGTAGTGGCTTGTGGAGGGGAGTACTGTGAAGGGTACCAGATTGCCGTTGCCACCGAGTAACGTCAGTTCATGCCAGAGGTCAAGGTCGGATACTTTTTGGACACACCTCGTATACTGCATGAAACATGACAATTCAGAGTGTAGATGACTTTGACAGATCAATGAACAGTGACTTTAACTGTTTAAACGCGTATAAATAATTATTATTATTGAATTTAACAGGTGATTAAAAATGAACATTTACTACGTTACAGAAAGCCAGAAAGGGTTTTAGAGACCACTGAGACATACATAGACCGGAAAGTTTTTCGAAATATGAATAAACATAGACATTATCTACGGACCTAGAATTTTCTATTTAAAATTTAGTACAATCGGTCTATTAGTTTTTACAATGTTGAATAAAACACACGCAAGCATACAAAGTGGCAATATTATATTATAATTACAATGATATAATAACTAAAGTATGAAATGATATAAGGAAATAATATTGGATACAATTCAAAAGTTAAAAGGTTTCTAAATCACGAAATAATGAAAATATTGCACATAGACCAAAACTGGCCCAGGAGCGTCATTTTGTCTTAATTTTTGAACTGATGACTTGACGCATAAGAAAAAATAGTTTGCGGAGAATTTACTAATATATCACTGAAGTTTGAGTGATAACAAGGCCGTAGATTATATTCAGAGGTACGAGGCCGTGGAGGCTAGGTACGGGTAAAACACATTCACCGTGCCGGGATGCCAAGAGAGCGGGGCAGCCACAATTTCTAGCTTACTAAATTCCTGCTTGCCACATTATTCAGTAAGAAACGTATTGTCGCAAACGGTATAAGCCAAGAGAGCTAACAAGACGACCGCAAGCTAATCCTAACAAAACATAATTCAACTGAAAATATTAACTAAAAACACTTTATAGAGTCTCGGACGGGAGGTTTATCTTCCAAAAGTATCAGACGACGTGACCACAAAGTGGCTCGACATCGCTACGTGCTCAACCTCCGCCACCAGTTATCGAGGACAAGAGAGATGGCTCTCAAAGCTTCAGATTAGTTTCTCTAATTGTTTGCGGGTAGTTGTAAACTACATTCAATTTATATGCTTTTAACCTCTTCATAAAGGGATTCTTAGAAAACTCGTACTGTAACTACAGTACGAACCTCAGCATTGACATCAAAATACGCAGAAATAAAATCTAGGCTCGAATAACATAAAAATAGTCATACCAAGAATAGTAGTCTCGCTATTTCCAGTCTTTAAGTGCATTTTTTCTCATCAAAATATTTAAAGCTTTTACGCTGCACTGGTTTGCTCGAATAACGGCAAAAAAGAATTAGCTAAATAACCATTTGGTAAACCAACTATTTCCCTTAAAGAAAGGCTTTGGTTCGAATAATATTTTTCAAACCTAAAAATAATTAGTCCGATTAGAAACAAAACTATACCCTATACTCAATCAACAGTAGATTAGAAATTCGTATACTCGAAAATTACTAATCTATTATTTTTATAATTTGCAATTATCAAAGTACTGCCTCATTGTCCAATGGTGGAATTAAAAACCCGTCGTGGCTTACAAAATAGACAACACAGTTTTCCATATCAGTTGAAACACGAAAGTCATAATTTATCATAGATAAATAGTAATGTTGCCAATCTGAAAACAATTCGTCATACTTCTTTAGAACCATAGAAGTGCATTCAGCATAATAAAGAACTACTGAGATTGGTGATTTTATTTACAAGTGAGTGTTTACTTCACTTTACTTCTTACTTTAAAGTAAGATATATAATATAGTTATACTAATAACTGTTAACTAGTAGTGTCTATAGTTCGGTAATAATAACAACTCACCTTGACTGTCTTGCAGCACTCTCAAATGTATCCTATTAATGAGTTGGGCTGAAATAAACCTTAATAAATACACTTTTTGAATTAAAGTTTTAATGGTTAGTTATTATCATTTTAAAGCGCTCAACACAAATTTCCATGGAGAGCTTTTAAATTCATAATATTATTGCTGCACCTTCCAGTTTTTCTATTAAGCTTAACGAAATTAACGGAGTAGAAATTAAGATTGCATTCAGGTAACTTACCAAATCGACTCAACTTAATTCTACTCAACTCAAGAAGTTTGTGTTTGAAGACTTCTTCAGAAAACTTTACCGCTTCGTCAGCCAATGTTTTTAAGCTTCACGCTAAGTTAGTGTTTATTGCACACAGTTTGTACTCGTTTCTCTTACATCTCTTACAACGCTTATAAGTAAAATTAAATAAAAAAAATTAAATTAAATTAAAATTGAAATCAAAATACACCTAAGAAACCCATTTTTTATTTTCTTACACAGGAATCCAGTAATTAGCTGTATATAAAATTTATATTATACATAAGTTTGATAGTTTTGCAAGTTTGATAGTTTGATTTGATAAATAAATTTAGAAGCTTTAGAAGTTCGGTGAATTTTTGGCTAAACGCAATCCTATCAATTTGGCTTATTTTTGCTATACTTGCAGTGTGAGGTTATTACACAATATTATTTTCAAATATTTCAATTATATTTATTTTTAGACTTTTAATTAATAAAGTAGCTACAGTTTTTACCTAATAAATAATCTGTTTTCATCCTTCAAAAAAAAAAAAAAAAAAAAACCGTAATACCTGTATTAGATTATGTTACCCTCACATATGATTTTAAAAACTCTGAGTGTCTGTCTCTTGAAACAGTCTGGTTTTTGAAAGTACAGTTTACAATCTCTAGAGTAATATAATAGGTCTATGTCACCGTCTGATTTTTAATCGATATAAAATAATTTATACCACGATTCGTTTCTTATTGTTTCCATCATTATTACAATTGTTATCTTGTTAATTAATGTTATTTTTTAAATTGTGAGTACTAAATTGTGGGATGTTTTTTATGAAAACCCGCCAGAGCAGGCTGGCATGATAGGGCCACAGACACCACATATAAGTCTATAGTTTAATCGTACTATGGACAAATTATTATAACTCCTATAAAACAGAAAAATAAGTAATAAATTGTGGTATAACTTGTTTAATAGTACTCGGATCTAGTTGAGGGCACGTCATTGGTCCAGTCGCTATATTCAAGTTGATAACAGTTTGTTTTAATAATGCAATCCATATTAGTACTAAATTGAATATTATTAAGTTTAACGATAAACACAAACTTTTACCGGACGAGTGAGGTAAATTAATCGAATCTTTTTCTGAATCTTCTTCAGTCCCAGCTCAAGGCTTCTATAGGTCGGACATTCAGGGACACCCTGGGATCTTTGCCACGGGACCTATTAGGTTTGGATCCGAAAGGTTGAATCCATTGGTACCATTCTCACACTTTCTCGGTAGTAGGAATATTCATCCTGCTAATCTCAAGAATCTTGAACACTTTTAGCTACTGGACTGTTTTGCTATTCCAAGACCTGCATGATTTCCGATCAAGTTAAATTCAATGTCCAAATTTCATTATAAATAAATATTTTTACTCGTTTTTACTACTACTACTGGTTACCACTTAATAATTTTAAAACTTTTGCATTCAGAGATCTTATTAGCAGGAGATAAATACCACTGAGTCTACTTTGTATTGGTAAAGAACTTACTTCACTGTCATTTATTGGCCAAACTTTAGAAAAGCATATCACTTGAAGGCAGGAACAGTTTTGTTTCTGTCTGCCTGTTATAGAGCTCTTTAAATTATTTTTGGTGCGTAATTTTGTATACCGATGTTAAAAAATTTTCAATTTTAACAGTTGACTTAAACAATTTATGGTAGTTTATCGCAGCCGACGCCTGCAACCCGCCTTGCTTGGGGCCTGTCTATAGTGGCAAATGTCCAATTTTATGTACCATCCAAATTTTTTTATTACTACAAATTCTAAAAGTACACAATACAAAATGATATAAGTGGTCCGCATCGATAGGATCAGATATTTTCAGAGTACGCTCCAAAAAGAGGTATTATTTCCGTTCTTATTAACAAAAAACTTGAAATAAACAGTAGTTTATTTTAGTTCTCCTAGTTATATTGTAGTTAGCGTTTAAATTTGAATGAATATCTATACTTTTTAATCCCAAAGTAGTTCTTCTTCAGTGCATTAAATCTTTTAATATCACTTAGTGGGATATAACATTCACTAATAAAGTTAACACAATTAAATTAATCTACGATAGTTACACTCGTATGATCTATTCAATGTTTAAAAATACTTTACATTACATAAATCTACATTTATATAGCGCTTTAGAAATAAATAAACACATCAAATACTAATTGAAATGTATAATTATTTTATTTATTCTTCACATTTCTTAAGTACTAAAAATGTTACAATGTTTTTATAAATGCTCGATGAATCATACCTCTAGAATTGTGGAAACGTTATATTTATTCAAGAGCTTTTAAATTCATAATATTATTGCTGCACCTTCCAGTTTTCTATTAAGCTTAACGAAATTAACGGAGTAGAAATTAAGATTGCATTCAGGTAACTTACTAAATCGACTCAACTTAATTCTACCTCTGTTTGTGTTTGAAGACTTCTTCAGAAAACTTTACCGCTTCGTCAGCCAATGTTTTTAAGCTTCACGCTAAGTTAGTGTTTATTGCACACAGTTTGTACTGGTTTCATCTCTTACAACGCTTATAAGTAAAATTAATCAAAAAAATTAAATTAAATTAAAATTGAAATCAAAACGCAGCTAAGAAACCCATTTTTTATTTTCTTACACAGGAATTCAGTAATTAACTGTATATAAAATTTATATTATACATAAGTTTGCAAGTTTGATAGTTTGATTTGATAAATAAATTTATATGCTTTAGAAGTTCGGTGAATTTTGGCTAAACGCAATCCTATCAATTTGGCTTATTTTTGCTATACTTGCAATGTGAGGTTATTACACAATATTATCTTCAAATATTTCAATTATATTATTTTTAGACTTTTAATTAATAAAGTAGCTACAGTTTTTACCTAATAAATAATCTGTTTTTATCCTTCAAAAAAATAATAATAAAAAAAAGTCTTAACAGGTTTTAGTCATGAAATTAAAGTATTTAAAAACTAATAAAGCCTTATGTTTTACCGACCGTAATACCTGTATTAGATTATGTTACCCTCACATATGATTTGAAAAACTTGAAACAGTCTGGTTTTTGAAATCTCTAGTTTACAATCTCTAGAGTAATATAATAGGTCTATGTCACCGTCTGATTTTTAATCGATATAAAATAATTTATACCACGATTCGTTTCTCATTGTTTCCATCATTATTACAATTGTTATCTTGTTAATTAATGTTATTTTTTAAATTGTGAGTACTAAATTGTGGGATGTTTTTATGAAAACCCGCCAGAGCAGGCTGGCATGATAGGGCCACAGACACCACATATAAGTCTATAGTTTAATCGTACTATGGACAAATTATTTTAACTCCTACAAAACAGAAAAAATAAGTAATAAATTGTGGTATAACTTGTTTAATAGTACTCGGATCTAGTTGAGAGCAAGTCATTGGTCCAGTCGCTGTGTTCAAGTTGATAACAGTTTGTTTTAATAATGCAATCCATATTAGTACTAAATTGAATATTATTAAGTTTAACGATAAACACAAACTTTTACCGGACGAGTGAGGTAAATTAATCGAATCTTTTTCTGGATCTTCTTCAGTCCCAGCTCAAGGCTTCTATAGGTCGGACATTCAGGGACACCCTGGGATCTTTGCCATGGGACCTATTAGGTTTGGATCCGAAAGGTTGAATCCATTGGTACAATTCTCACACTTTCTCGGTAGTAGGAATATTCATCCTGCTAATCTCAAGAATCTTCAACACTTTTAGCTAATGGACTGTTTTGCTATTCCAAGACCTGCATGATTCCGATCAAGTTAAATTCAATGTCCAAATTTCATTATAAATAAATATTTTTACTCGTTTTTACTACTACTACTACTGGTTACCACTTAATAATTTTAAAACTTTTGCATTCAGAGATCTTATTAGCAGGAGATAAATACCACTGAGTTTACTTTGTATTGGTAAAGAACTTACTTCACTGTCATTTATTGGCCAAAATTTAGAAAAGCATGTCACTTGAAGGCAGGAACATATTATTTATTTCCGTCTGTCTGATATAAAGCTCTTTAAATTATTTTTGGTGCGTAATTTTGTATACCGATGTTAAAAAAGTTTCAATTTTAACAGTTGAACTTAAACAATTTATGGTAGTTTTATCGCAGCCGACGCCTGCAACCCGTCTTGCTTGAGGCCTGTCTATAGTGGCAACTGCCCAATTTTATGTACCATCAGGTAGAGGAAAAATACTAAGTAATTAGTTAACGTATTACTACAAAATTCTAAAAGTACACAATACAAAATGATATAACTGGTCCGCATTGATAGGATCAGAAATTTTCAGAGTACGCTCCAAAAAGAGGTATTATTTCCGTTCTTATTAACAAAAAACTTGAAATAAACAGTAGTTATTTTAGTTCTACTAGTTAGATTGTAGTTAGCGTTTAAATTTGAATGATTATCTATACTTTTTAATCCTAAAGTAGTTCTTCTTCAGTGCATTAAATCTTTTAATATAACTTAGTGGGATATAACATTCACTAATAAAGTTAACACAAGCTTATTAATCTACGATAGTTTACACTCGTATGATCTATTCAATGTTTAAAAATACCTTACATTACATAAATCTACATTTCTATAACGCTTTCGAAATAAATAAACACATCAAATACTAATTGAAATGTATAATTATTTTATTTATTCTTAAGTACTAAAAATGTTACAATGTTTTTATAAATGCTCGATGGATCATACCTCTAGAATTGTGGGAACGTTATATTTATTCAAGTGATGGGTTCCTGAGCGGCTAAAACAAAGGGAGTTGAGATGGAGATAGACAAGCAGGTAATTTATCGTCTCAACTCCATCCTGCCTTTGTTTGTTTTCAACTGCTACTTCACAAGGTACTTTGCAGCTATCTTGAGCCAACGTTCTTTCACACATTGTCTCTCAGTTTGGAGCTGATGTTGAGATAAACACGTTGAATTACGTTTTCACTAGATAGAAAGTTTGGAAGTTAACATATGACGATTGTTTTACGTGCAGTTTACTAGTGTATAACATGACTACTGTTTGTATACTCGTATAAACGAGATACACTATTAAAGTTGATTTGGAGAGTTTGCGTTTGTGAAACTTATTATCTTGTACGCGTTGTAAACTTTCAACCGTCTGAACAAGTTTTAAATCAATGATAAATGTATAGAAGTTTGTATTTAGTGTAATTGAAGATAATAAAAATATTATATAATCAACATGCATAAAATATATATTGAGGGCGCATGACAGGAAAATATAAAAAATATCATTTGTTTTATTATCTCAGTAATATGTTAAACATTAATTTTTAATTGGATCAATCATATCACATACAAGGAGTTTTATCACTTAATAAGACGTTATACGATCATCAATGCCACTATAATCCTAGGACTTCAATTAAAAAGCTGGAATAGACAATTTCTTTATTTATAATTTTTTCTTCATAGTAGACTATATTATTCTATAATAAAAGTTAAAATGAGTAGATGTGTTGGTGAAAGTTAAGTGATAGAGTAAACGTGTTAACTGTATAGTACATTGATACACTAGGAATATATATTTTGTTCTTGAAAAAAAAAAAAAAAACTTAAGAAGGAAACTGTGATGTAATTGAAAACTTTAATAGGTAATATATAGTAAGTACGTCACAATAATTGGAATAAATAAAGACAGGATGATACATCTAAATAGATGCAAGATACGTTAAGATTTATTATGAAACAAAGGTACATTTATTTTGTTTCAAATAAGATACTTTTACTAAATCGCTCATAGTTGTAACTTTAACTTAGAAATACATTAATCATACAAATTTTTGTAAATATATATATATATATATATATATATATATATATATATATATATATATATATATATATATTTATATTTATATTTATTGTGTGCGTACATAACGTACATAATTATGGTACTAAAGCTTAGTTATGTTTTATATATAACATATATTTGTTATTTTTATACATTGTTAAAAACTGTTATCTATTCTAGAAATTATTATTTATTTATTGAATTATTATAGTTTAATTTTAGTAACTAAAGCTTTATTATGAAATATATTTTTTATAAAAGAATATTTTCCTACATCATTATTATTCATTGTTATATTATTGTCTCATGATTATTATTATAGGGATCGTTTACGAAAGGGTTTTAGATGGTTTGTTTATGGCTTATCATATTTTTTACAGTACAGTTTATGATTGTTCTAATTTTTGAAATTACATTTAATGATAAAATTTAATAACCGCTTCACTAACAAGAAACTTATCAGCTTGATACCAGCTTTGCAATGTACCACTTTGAGTATCATATATGAAATTGATTTATTAATAATTGTAGTTTTTTTTCGTGTATGACTAAAAATAATAATAAGCTACTTGGATCGTAGCAACTTTTTTTTTAAACATACACTATTAAATTGATTTCATCATTCTAAAGGCAATGAAGATCTTCTTAACTATCTTCAATGGGAGTTATGTGTTTAATATAAAAAAAAAAAAAAAAAAAACACTTCAATATAATGAGACTAAGGATTAAAATCCAATCATTAACATTTTCACATTTACATTTGAATTTTCTATATTGCGTTAAAATTGAATGCATTTGTTTGGTGATTCGATTGCATTTTTATAACTATCACTTCATATAATAAATGCTAATTTAGCATTATTGGAGGTTTGGTTTAAAAATCAATTTTGCAAGAAATCTATTTAATGTCCAAAAAATCATAACGGCGTTGTTGGAGATTTTAATTAACTTTTATTGCAAAATTATTCCCATAATATTTAAATCTGAAACTAATTAGTTGAATAAAACCTTTGAGAAGGTTATAAATGTAAACGTCAAAAATAAGTGACATTATTCTCCTGCATTTGTCTACATAAAATAAACATAATTTATTTTGAAATATCCATATTTTTATATTAATATTCTTCTTGCAAAAGAAACGTATTAGAATTTTAAAACCATGAAAAAATACTTAAGGTCCGAACTTGGTACTTCGAACTAACGTAGATTTGAGTTTCCAGACTCAGTCGTAACTCGAGTGTCAACTCTGACACAAATTGGATATCCAACTCGTAACACTGGAAACTCGTTCAGACTACGAGAAAACTCCGGTTAAACGAAACTTACTTCCACACTCTCTCTTTAAAAGTGTATAACACGTCCGTCGTGTCTTATATTACGTCTTACGTTACGTTCGTCTTATGTTCAAAAAATGGTGTTTTAAAACGATTCTTGGAAGCTATATTGAGATGAAATAGATTTCAAGAATCAAAACAGTTTCACAAACGTTGATTTATTTTCGTTCGGTTAGATCCGTCTGCATTTTCAGTGAAAAGATTTATACTTAAAAATGACGTTGTAGTTTTAAATGTTTCTAAAATTATGATTTTTTATCTGCATATGCAGCCAAAATGCAAAGCAAAGTGAAATAGACCGGAATATTAAAGTTAATTTGTGTTTTTGTTTATTTTCACATATTTATTAGCGTACATAAATACCGTATATTTTTAATTGTGTTTGTTGTAATATTTCATTTTGTAATATTTACAAAATTTTATTTATAAAACCACTGGATACACAGTTCGAAATACAACTGTGGAAAGAAATTAAAATCCTTTGCGTTTTAAGAAAATGATTAGAGATATTTATAAAATCACATCTATTGAATAATAAAACGAAGTACATGAAGGAAAATCAGCTGTCACTCTTAAAGTATCCTCTATGAATAACATATTTCTGTATGTTTTTCAAAAATAAATTAGTTATAGCTTTGTGGAAAACACAATATTCGGTGGTTTATTTTTTATAATACTTATTAAGCCATACAAGTGATGTAATAAATTAATATATAATGCCTATAGGATTTGAAAAGGATCAAAGTGGACAGGGAAAGGATTTATTTTATTCAGTCTTTTGCCTAAGTCCAATCATTGTGCGTTTGTATTTTGCAAAGAGATTTCTCACAAAGAATTTCATCTGGATTCTGTAATAACCTCCTTTGTGCAGATATTATTTTAAATACCTCTTGAGCTTATAAGAGTACTGAGTACTATGGAACAAGCTCTTAAAAAATATAAAAACACGTTGGGACGATTAAAGACAATTCCAAGAGACACCAAAGAATCTAGACATGTATATGTAAATGTATTGTGTAAAGATACAAGATTAATTACAAGGATTATGTCTGGTGCACATTATTGTTAATGAGCGCTATTAATATATTTTTATTTTCTATTAAATGTTAACGTTGAAGAATAATATGAGATCATTTAAACTGTTATAGGTTAAATATCTAGTTATAATGCATAGTTACACCTTTACTATTTGTAAATCTATTGCGGTAAACGTCTTGAACTACTATTAAATGACTGAATAGCTTTAACCAGGAAGAATTGAACCATAATAGTCGTCTATTAGGCTTAGCTGAGGTCACATGAACCATTTCGGCACATGTATTATTAACCGTCTTAGTGGCAACCGTCTTACGTGTTTCGTGTTATTCCCTATCGCTATATTCCTCCTGAGTAAATATATAAGGTATCATGGGATGAAAATGACTACTAAAGAAGTTTTAGACTATTAAAAGTAGTATATTTCTCACGTGGATTAAAATTTCCTTGTTCTAAATCTCTGCTGGGCGTCACTAGTGCACGTTGAGACCATGAATCAACCTCTTATTGGTTCCTGTTGACGTCAGTTAATACGCCATATTTTGGCGGGTAAAACAGTAATGCCGAAATCAAGGGAATCTGAACCAAATATAAGACTTTTTTCTGAAGTTAAAATTCTGAGGATAAAAATCCATACCGCTCTGATACAAATACCGACTGCCTTCGGTGTCCCGCAAGTGACTCATAATCAATTGGTACCAATGAATGCCGTACATTTTAAACACTAGCTCTACCCAGAAGGGTTTATCATGTTATAAATATAGTTATAATTTATAATATTACTGTTCCATATTATTGCATATCTACTACTGAACTATGTCAATCATGCCAAGTTCTTAGGTCTTCCGAAAGTTCGCTTCAAATCGATTAAAACATTCTTACTTCTAAACAGACTAGTAGTCGGACTAATAAATACTAATAAATAATTGGAAATAGCGAACTGTTGTGAAACTTGCTAAAATTACTAATAATATCCGCGTTTGATTCGTAGTTTAATTTAAAACAATCAGCAAAGCATTTGAATAATCAGACTGTAAATAGATTATGTGTATTACTAAAAAATGCATAACAATATAGAAGTATGAATGTTTGTACAGTGTGCCTAAATGTAGTTGTTCGGTTACATTCAAACCTCAGTGATGACAATATGAACTGCTTTGTATGGAATAAACATTGGGCACTCTAGCTGTTTATTTACATTTCAATAAGCTTGACTTCAAAAACATGCCTAATTTTTAAATATTTTTCGTTGATACATACTTACAATTTATGACCTTAGGTATATTTATATACTTTGTTATAAATTACCTTTACATTCTGCCAGACGGCATGAGCATGTATAGTAAGTCTATATGCTCATTATATGTGTATAAAGATCTTAAAGTCGTATGATATAATTAATTTTTAATTTCTCTTAGTCTCTCTATCGTCTTGTCTCTCCAGTCGGTATCTCGGGAACAAACTGTCATGCTGAGCTGAACATACTAACTTAAAATGTTCCTAGAAGCTTCATTTAAGTACGAAAGGAAACATAGTGTGCAATAAACGTGTATATCACTCCATTGAATTTGGCTGAGTTTGAAAATATTTCTCATTGGTTTTGTCGGTGAACAGGATGGTAACGAGAATCGCAGAATGAATAAATTTCCAAATACACTGAATACGATCATATGTAATTTTAACATTAAACATAGAGACTCATGCAGCTTAACTACTAGAATGATTTTTCACAGCTCATTAGTTTTACTTGAAGCTTTTAAACTAATATCACAAAGCTTGTTACGTATCCCATATAATGGTATATACACCTACCAATATCTGGAGAGCAATTTGAAAGACAGAGAAATCTTAATACACACACTGACTTTGTTAGCAACACCTTTAAATTAAACCAATAGCGGTGTTGGATACGTGTTATTTGTCACGCTTTTATCGTGTCAGGATACACAAATTTGATTTTCCGGTAACCTCTTTTCGCTACGCTGCTTCATAATTTAAATTTGGAAAATACTAAGAGCTAAATCAGTATTTAACTCTTGCATACCTGTATACATTCTCATCACCCTCACGATGTACATGTCCCACGGTAACCTTCAATGGCAGTTTATCCCAGCCTTAATGCTTTTTCACTTAAAATCTAATAATCCTACAAGGTAATTATTATTTTTATATCGGGTCTTTCGCTTTGAATAAAAGCATTATCAGGGCCAAAACCGAGTACAAAATATCTAGCACAAAAAAAATATCACCTGTATAGTATTTTTAATGTAAATCCAGAACTAGGTGAACTGTCTATAATGTAGTCTGTATGCTTGTTTGGATTATGATTATTATTTAAATTAGCAAAATAAAGTATGCCATAAGAATGTCCATTTTAAATGTTGTTATAAACTCTCCATAAATTAAGTGATGGTCCTCTGAAATGTATTCCAATGCACTGACCCATTTCAGAATAATTGGATTTTAAATTTAAAAAGCAGTGCTTTTGGGTTACGAAGTTGCAGAGTAAAAGAGTTTTGATGCACCGTTCCATAATATTTTAATGAATAGTTCTGAAAATATCAGTAACACTTGAACTATTTTAAGAGAGAATGGACTAAGTCCGTCATAGTAATCTTAATAAAATCACTTGCGATTTAACAAAATATAACTTATAATAATTCTTATTTAGTACAAGACACGTTTATAGTAAATATCGAAAACCAACAAAAATCTCTACTTGCTTTTATTGGAGGTGTAACGTTTGCACAGTAGTTTGGTGATAATGATGGTGCTCAATTAAATTAAAGTTTGTAAAACTTGGACAGTTCTTCGTTTAATACACATTTTAAAATCTAATATTAATTTTCTCAGTTCAACAATTATTCCACGATTCTCCCGTTTACATCATGATTACCCATAAGTCAATGAAAAATGTTTACTACCGTTATGCCAACTCCCATGAAACAACAAGCTCTATTACGAAATTGATGTTGGCTATATAGAAAAGAAGCTTAATACAAATATTAAACTCAATAAATCAGTGCTTTCTAATTGACAGCCAATTAAATAAAGTGTTGTCTTTTGCTATAGTGCAAGATAATAGAAGCGGGAGTTAACACAAGAGGGAGTTGTTATGGTATCCCAGTATTGTACCAACAATCTACATTCAGTTGATACATTTAAGAATTTCTCTCTCTCTCTCTCTCTATCTCGATTATGACAACCCTCACACTCTTTAATTAAAGTAAGCCTAATGAACTAATTGTTCCATAGTCTCTCCTGTCAACATTTAACACCTGCCTTTGCTCTCTCCATGGCCTGAGAAAAATTACGTGATTCAAAAACTGCACTTTATAGATAGCTGACATTAAAATATGAATAAATAAATTATCAACCAGTTCAATCAACGATTTCAAAATTGGCGAAAAGAGATGTATTAATATGTTTACACGTCTTAATGCTTGGCCCTTTGTCGATCTTATATTTCATATATATATATATATATATATATATATATATATATATATATATATATATATATATATATATATATATATATATGTGTGAGAAGTAAAGAACTTGAATTTCAAAAATACAAAAAAAATAGTATTCAACACGACAGAAACAAGCCTGTCATGCCTCAGCCTGGAGCTTACCATATTTTCAATACATGTTTTAATCGAACGTTTTAATTACGACGGTTATAGCTATGAGCCTCACCCTCGCCAATTAAATCGCGCTTCGTCTAAACCTAGCTGATGAGTTTGGTAAACTAACTTTCAATATTAACAATTTCAGAAAATAACAACTCATTTTAATTACAATATATTATATAAACACTTGGACAGATAAATTTAAATATCAACGAATTATGTATAGCATAAATGTTAAAATACTTAACTGTACAATGTACTGCATTTGGTACCTTGCACTATAAAGTACTTCTTCAAAGATTAAGAGTGTTTTTAAATATAGTTTTACTTATACGGTGTTATAACACGGAGAAAAATGTTTCGTTGGTGTACAAACTCATCATTCCAGACAAGGTAACTACAGTCTATATATTCAAACTACATGTCAAATCTGTAACAGATAATTAAAAGTTGGCCATTCTGATTCTTTCTCAAATTCATATATATGTTAAATTTATTCATTGATTAATATAAAAAATCATATTAGACTTGGAAGGATTCATGTTAATATACACTATCAAACATGCCATAGCTGAGAAGTTTTTTTGTCATTACTCGAGAATTCAAAAACCTAATATGGTTTACTCACCAGTGCTTGTTATTTCACACCGAATTGTTTCCTTTCGAAACTATGATCGGCAACCATTTAGAAAATTAGTGGTTTAATACATTTAAAGTAGCTTAAAAGTTGTTTTACATTATACATTCTTATATTACAGCAGCTTTTTGTCTATAGTGGCAAGCACCGACATCAAACTGGGTGTTGCCGCTATAGAAAAAGAAGTACGCCACACCACGTGTCAGCTAACAGGCTTCTCTAAAGTTGTATGCATTATTTTAGATTACATTCATTTCATTTTACACATTTCCTGTAGACATATAGACAATCATAAAGCAAAACCCTTTCTTGGGAAATCTTGGCATACGATACGTTCATATATAGTATTCATTAAATTAGGTATCAAAGAAGGAATTAGATATTCCTACACACTTTTCATTTTACTATATGCATTACATATAGCGAATAAAAATTCTGTATATATGATGATGTAATTGGACACATATATCTAATATTATGTGTCATGTTAAAATCACATATGCTTATATTCAGTTTGCTTAGAAGCTGTTTTATTCAGTTATTTTTCACACGTTTTGCTCTGATTAGCGAAATTCCATGAAGTGAAATGCACTATCATCAAAACCACTATTGACTATACATAAATCTATCTTTATGAGAAATTTCTAAACCTACAGGTTACTTTGTTCTCGAATAGCATGCAGAAAAAACAAAGGAGAGAAGAGAAAACCTGCCATCACTCCCAAGTGATTCACTATGCTAACGTTCAGCTAATGAAAATAATAAACAATTTTGTTAAAAACCTTATGTGGCTTTAACTTCTTGTCATGGTGTATTCTTAGATAAACTTCATAGCAAGTAAGTCATATCCAAAGTGAAATAATTTATACAGTAAGTTAACTCTGTATACTTATTATGAAACTCGCTAAACCGCTGCATCAGGAGAATGCTCCCCACCACAGACCGCCCTAGATATGAATAGTTCTGTTGCTATTAAAGTTATGTTGTTAGCTTAGTTCATACTTAGACAATGCATCTCCATGTTCACATTAAGCTTTGCCTTAAGACGTTCTTGAGATATATCTTTATACCTCTATTAAAGCTATTAATTATAAAAGTTTCTTCACAATAATGTAAGTTCGAAATGCATTTGGAGATTTGTGTCAACAGGAAAAGTTTATTCAGTTTACTAAATATATCTCTACAGTAATTTCATAAAATTCAGAGTTCTGAGAACTACGACCATACATTCGTTATGGAATTAAGCTTAAGATCAATTTAAATCATTCCAGTGTTTGTTAAAACCTCTATTTTGGTCCTAAAAATTTATATGTAACAAATAAAAATACCTCTGTAAATAAATAAAAAGTCAAGAAGCTATTACCCCTCTTGTATGTGACGTATTTTGGTATCGGGTGCATCTAATTTTTTGTTAAATATTCGTCCATGTAATCGTTGACAGAAACAAAATGCTGCGGTAAACAGCTGAACCATAACGCGCGTCACTGTTTTGGCGCCAGTTGGTTTTGTCAGCACTGATCATCCAATTGTGTTAATTGTTTCCTAGTTGTTTAGCCAACCTTTTTAAAATCAGTTCCAAACCAATTAGCCAATAATTTGTATATATAATTAACTCGAACTATAATTCCAATGGCGTTTTGTCTATTCACGATTTTTCAGATTATATAAATATTAGTTTCAATATATATATTCTCGCCAATTCCGTTATAGAAGTTAAAGGATAAAACGTAAAAAAAATTGATCAGTTACAAAGAAATAATTATTTTTATTTCCTTTATTAGGTTATTAGTCCAAACTGCACTTCTTTAATAATAGTTGTTATTAATTACCAAATAATTATATAAATAACAAATTCTAGAGACCTAAGTTACACAATAAACATTTTGGTTTCAAAAATTAAAATACTCTAGGCTCAAAATAAACATCTAATAAGGTATCCACAACTTTATTTAGTATACAGTTTAGAAATTAAATAAACTAAATTTATTCTTCTGCCATACATTTTTTTAAATCAAGAAAAAATGTGCAGTAAATAACTAAAATACTTTATCCGAAAACACAAATAAAATTCAAAAACCTGAAGAAAGTCTTAAAAATATATTGATTTAGTTTTAACCACGAAATATTTATAATCTTCCAATTCTGACTATTATATGTTGACCTTTTATAGTGTAATATACTGTATTAAGCAGGTTCTATTATAAGACTCAAAATATACACCACAGTTTCAACAGTTTAAATTCACTTTTTATAATAAAATAAAAATATTGATAAGAATTCCTAAATAATAGTTTAATAATAAATATCAACAATACAAAATACTATTTTAACACTCGATCATTTTTTTTGATCAAATAATAGACTTCCGTTAGTTTATTTCCGATGACGTAATGATTAGCTCATATTGAAGGTGGAGTGGATCATTTCAACGTTAAATGGGGAGGTGAATTGCTTAACGGGAGGAACAATGTTTCAGAAATTAATTAATTACGAAGCTCGCACTGCTACCACCTCCACACTATGGCAAGTTACTCATGTTTAATTAATGTCACGCTAACTTGGTGGCGAATATTTTAGATAATTTTACAGTTTACAGTCCTTGTAGATTTACTGGTATTGATCAGTTCTTATTTCGTCAATTGACTTTTTTAATATTAGAGGTTTAATTATTGCTATCAATTAGGAAGGTGATGATACTGATATAGAATATTAAATGGAATATATACATAACGGTATGAGATTCTGAATATTATAATCATATGACGAAAAATATAGCAACATAACTTTGAAAACATTAACAAATTAAGATGAATTATGTGTGACACAGCAGATATATTTCTGTTGCAGATATTTTGGGCTAGACAATCCATGAATGCGCATGACCGTCATTAGATAAATTCGCGTATTAGCTGTTTAATAAAATCCCTAATATTGTGCACTACATGTAAAATTTAAAAATATCGCAATATATATCCCTTTTTTGTTTAAAAAGTATTTAAACATAGCGTAATGCAGTTGAAATGAAAGTGAAGTTTACAAATTTGTTGGCTATAACATATATTCAAGGTTTACTAGCACAGTAATACAATGTTCTACTGTAAATAGGAATATCAAAACATTTACCTATAAAATAGTATTTTTTGTAATGTTGCAATATATCCTGCAAATAGCTCCTTACAGCAGTGTGGTGCCTAAAGAACAATGGTTTTATCCATATCTTCAGCACTCCCCTTATTCTCATGCTTTTTGTCCTTTCACGATTCCAAAAAACCTTGAAATTTAAATCGAGTACATATGAACCTCATAGTATTCAAACATAAAATACCTGTGATAATGACGAGAATTAACCTTTAATTTCTATAATAATATTTCGTACATGTAATAGGTATAATCTGAAATAATGCTTACTGAACTTGCACCTTGTAGTGTTCAAATAAATATCACGCTATATTAAATTATTTCTGGGTGTTTTTTGTAGGTAGAAAGATATAGTAGTGGAAATGTTAAAACTATTGAGTGTCATAAAAATAATTATAACTGATTTTGATTGCAGTTTTTAGAACTAGCCCTTTATTTAGTGATCTACGCTCTAAACAATTTGGATTTTAAAATAATTCAAACCAAATAACAAGATTAGTGTACGGCTACTTATTACCATTCCCAACTTCCACGATAGTTACATTTCTGACTAACGGATGATTCATATGCTGTAATAATATAATCACTGCTGCAAGTTAAAGAAAATTAGAAGACCATGTTATCTCCTTATGTGTTCGCTTCAAAAATGTTTTGAAAAGATTTAACTAAATATATTCCATACATTTATTACAGTGGCACTGCTCATTTAAATACATATTAGTATTGTCAGATAAAAATTGACACAATACAGTAAAATAAAACGATAGTCAAGTGGTGGTTTATATAATGATGCATGAGTTAAACAAGTAGGAAGCGAAATAAAAATAACCATAATAAATGGTTGTTTGATAAATATGTCATACTATCCAGGGAAATTACTCCACGAAGAGACGTCTTGTGAACAGATACACACATAAACAATCATACAAAAAGAAGTTCTACATCCCCGGCAGACAAAAGTAGAAACTATGCCAACCTACTGAGTGGTGAGCTTTAATTACGTGCAGCCAAATTCCAAAGTTAGACATACACCACAAAAGAACACATTCTTTTCTATGTATAAAGAAGGCTTCAATATACTTCCAGATAATTCTTGACACATGATATATTCACATTTTTGACTATCAAATATTATAGCATTGTTTAAATAAGGTTACTGTGAGTTAAGAGAGTACGATAAAGTGTGCTGAAATAAAACTATGTCACCGAATTTCCAAATCCAATTTCCAAATAGGCTTCCCACTCTATTATTTCTTACAGTTTTTAGTCTAAGAACAAAAATGTACACGTTAAAATCTCAAAAGATTGCAATACATTTTCTTACAAAATGTATTTTTCTGAGGTTTCCTCGTTTGTTACCATGTTTCATCTTATCACCAATGCAAAATTATTCGCTAACCCTCAGCCAAATCCCATGGAGTGACATATACCATAGTTATGCTCCGGTGTTGTATAAAACTGAAGCCTCATGAAAACATTTAAGTCAATAGGTCAGTTCTCAAATATCATGCTGACAGATAAACTGACAGCTAAAAATGACATTTTCCAGCCTATTGTGTGACAGTTACTTTAAAAAAAGCCAAAATAATACATAGGTTGAAATGTGTCGATTCTTTAAGAACAATGTTACTACCCTAACACCTTAATAAACATTTATTTGCTACACCGAACTCTAAATGTAGTTTGCCTTCGTTGACTGTGACTATAATATAAATATTAATTGTAAAAATATGTTAAACAGTACTGCAATTCCTTCAAATTATGATACCTCAATTTATCATATACCTCTATGAATTTAGGACAAGGATCAAAGATGCCTGCTACCTCATCACACCTGAAATTTTACAAAATGTGAGACGCAGTTTTGAATCCAGACTTTATTTTAATTTTATTTATTTAATTTAGTTTCAAAATATTTCATAATCAATGGGGGTTTATTATCCAATTTTAACTTTAATTAGCCTCAAAATCTAATATGGCATCGCTAGAGACCTCTAGTTTTTGGCTACTATTTTTGTTTTAATACATTTAAAATGAAGTGCCACTGGCTAGGGGTTCGTATTTAAACATTTTGTCTTACCCCTCAAAATACCCCATTTGGGACGGGGGAGTCAAAAGCTTTCAAACTCCTCAGTTGGTAATTTAAACTTCCTTCTAAGTAAATTACTCCATCTTGATTCATAAGAAAGCTATTAGAGGGGGGGGGGGAGTAGTAAAGCGGGACTTTTAAGACACCCGGTGAATATATATATATATAAATTTTAAATTTAAACACATTAAGAGTTAGACTTGCAATCTAGGATATATCTTTGGCACTCTTACCTCTTAATATTAACCTCATATTTACTAATAACAATAATCGAATACCATAAAAAGTTCCACGTCATCTGCACATGAATGAAGCAATGAGTACTTCCACTGATTAGCATTGTAGAGACGACAAACTACCACTTGAACAGTAACTCATATCAATTATATCACGTTGTTACTGAAGTAGTACAACTTTAAGTTGAAAATGCATCACATAAGATGTGTTCGTATTCCATTATAATGGTCCATGCACTTCAGCAACGAGAGGAGAATAATCCTTTTGAAATCTCCGTAATGGGCAGCGGGTGGTTTAGATTTTATCATACTGTATGAAAAGATCAATATACAATTTTTCCATTGTGTTTCTAGACTTTCACATGGTCACCCCTAATTTAAATTATTATAACCCGCACGAAACTTAGCTAAATGCCGTTGAAGTGGTATTATAATTCTTAAAACAGTTGTTTACGCTTTGGCATGGCTATGGTTAAACACTATATAGCATGTAGTAAAAAAATAAAGAATACACTGCTTGGTCAGCCAGTGAGTCTCAGTCTTCTAAAATGTGAAAATGTCTCTCTCTATCTCTTCCCCTCTCACCTACTCCTCACCACCTCTCACGAACGTAAGTTATATAAATAAAGTTTTAAATACACATTAAAGAAACATTAATAAATATTTAAAAGTCGATAAATCATGCTAAGCTTTGTAACCTTAAGCACAAAAACTATACAAGACCTTAAATAATAAATAATACTTAATAATACATTTTAATCGCTGATATTTTTATCTTAATACTGCAATTTGTACACCTAGCCAATCAAAAACAAGTTAACTCAAAAGACACTCTTTGTGGTGCAGAATCCACCTAATATCTAAAACAAAAGTATAAGGAGACAATTTATTTATAGTCACCGTATGTAAGTTACCCGAGCTTGCTTTACGCTTTATTTACCTGTTGTGTGCAAAACAAACAAATGGAATAAAATTTACATATATTTGTTTACAGTAATAAAATTTTGATTTTGTTTATTGCAACAGACGTTGAGTAGGTTCAGTTATTATAGACACACTCTAAACTGGCAACAATTTTGAGTGGGGTAGAGCTGGGATTCAGACATACCAACCACCATCAGATTATTTTCTTTCGGGCTGCTTGTATATTTAATCTTATACTTGTACTTGTCGTATAAGCTTTGGAATTGGGGTCCCTTTTCACTAGGGATTATGCTCGGTGTAGTTAAGTACAATCCTACCATGAATAAACGCTACCATGTGGACAAGCGCAGTAGGCTGATTATAACAACAAAATTAACCAAAACTGGTGTACTATGTTGTGTAAATATTTACTTGTATGGAAACACACCAACCAAAAGTAAAAATTAGCGCTCATTTGGAAGGAGCAACAGAAATAATACTGCAAACATTAAATTTTAGTGAAGTTTTATATACAATTATTCAGAGAGGAAACGTAAGGTATACTTTAAATATATATTTATAAGGCTGTGTTTTAATTTCCCTTTTTATTTTGGGATCGACAGGTAAAGTGGTAGTCTGTATCTTCGTCTATGCGATAACTATTTCGTTTTCATAATGTCGGGTCCTTCGATAAGTCAATGATTTTATTGACAAGATCTGGATAGTCAAAAGTAACCTTTAGCAAGGTGCCACCTCAGACTCCTTATCAGTTATCAGTCATACAGAGATCGGTTACCCTATTGGGATCTTTAAATCCGTGACGGTCTTTTGAGAGTGAATTTATTAGTTCTAAAAGAAAAGTATATATAATTGTATGAGCTCATTCGTTAGCAATAAAAAGTGCAAGGTAAAATAAATGATTAGCCTATAGAAGTAACTGAGATATGTTTTAGTTCTTTTAGTCGTTTTTAGGCTACCAACATATAACACAAAATCATTCTGTGTATTCTTCATTATTTTCACTAACCTTTGCAGAAATATTTTCATTAGCTGCTCTTTTAAGGTTGCATATACGCATAGTAACATTTCTATACTGGTAAATCCCCGTTCCTCGAGATTCTACATTATCTAAGTTTCCTGTAAGTTGCGTTATTGTTATTTGAACAAAGACATACTTGGAAACTCAAATTGTCATTAAATGTCAATACATACGTCATTCTTGACTTACGCCAATGAAGGAATATTTGCTTTCATTTTAGGTTTATCAATATTCACAAATTTAGCCAAGCAGAAGATAATTTTTAATTTTTTGACCTGTAATTAATAAAAAAATAGTTTTAAACTTAAATAATCCTAAAAAACCTAAAGAATAACATTAAGAATGAAATACTTGAATGTAAAATACTGTACCAATAATATATGCAACAAAGATAATTTATTATACAAGGGCTATTATGTATTATAAGAGCAGTGACACTTCAATACACCAAATTCGGCGAAAATTAAATGACGAAGCATTTGTAATTTTCCGTTGTGTGTAGGTAGCATAGTGGGAGCTACGTATTTAATTAATTTCGAAAGCATTTCTGCTCGATTCATACAATTTATTGCTAGAATTCACTTTGAACATACTAACTTTAGTGCCTTTATAACAGTTTATGGGATATTTATTCATTATTAATTGTACACAGTATGATGTAGATATATTAAAAATAGAAATTAATTGTTATATGCCATATGTATACTCCAAATTATTTAGTTTTAAATAATTTGCAGCTATTTTGGAATTTCAACTAGAGTAGTGTTATAGCCAACTATAAATATTAAGGGCACATTTATAACGATTTACTCTAAAATTTAAATATACTTTTATGTTGAGTAAACGAAGTTACCCAGCTCGTTGGTAGAAAATAGTATGCCATATCGATACAAATTATGTCTGTCAAAGTATAAGAACACAGCCTACTTCAAGGCTTCGAAATATCATCAATGACTTTAGGACGCCTTCTTCATATTTTTTGTGTTTAATCATAGAGTGTGGCTATGTATAACAACATGCTTTCTATTTTATAAAAAAGCAAATGTTGGTAAACTCTTTATGGATGTTCGTACGTCTTAGCGTACTACTTTAGATATGTTATTATTTAAATATTTACAAATATAGAATTATTAAACTAACTGGAAGATATAAATAAGAAAGAATAATTACAATTGAATAATAAATAGAGAACAAATACATTACTGCTGATGTTTTATCAGGAATGTCAGAACAAAAATAAATCTTTTTATATATAAACGGAGGTTTATACCGAAAGGAAGTTTTTATTACAAGTTAAGGTTATGAGCAGTTTTATTCCTTCTCATATTAAATCTATTTTTGTTGCCCTGTAACGCTAAATTACTAAGGCCTTTTTATTTTAAAAATTTTTACTTTTGTCTTCATTGTATTCCCACGAATGTACACCAAAAGCTTCTCATCTCCATGAACAATACTATGACAGAGACCTGTCATTCTACGAGGAGGGTTAGAGATTTCGCATTTTTATTATTTATTACAAAATTGCAATTAAGATATATTATATTAATTGAATTAAAATTAATACTGCCTTTAATTAGTTACTATTATTAGTTATATTAGTGCTAAATGTTTGGCTAAAGGACACGACTTTGCATGTACAACAACGTGGTTTTTGACAGTGTTTTCAACCGATTAATAATTGTATATTCTATATTACCTAAAATAATAACAAAAACTAAATAATGTTATAAGAATCTTCTATTATGTGAAAAATATGTGTGATACTAAATTGTTAAGAATGATAGCCTATAATTCTCCCTGGTGATCAGTAGGATGGAATATGCTATATCGTGTTGGGGAGGAAACGTACATAAGTAATTTAAAGCCGATAATTACAGTTCAAAAACATTTTATAAGAACAATCAAGAAAAGAAAGAAAACTGAATCATCCTACCCTTTGTTTTTGAGTTTGAATATTCTTCCTTTAAGATATTTGTTTGTTTTTAAAGTTTTAAAAATATTTTTCTTGAGAAGCAAGAACCATAAGTCAACAAATAAATTTAAACTAAAATTAAGAAATGCAGAAGACTTATTAGTACCAAAACGTTCAAATACTTTGTTCACAAAAACGTTTATTTCTTTAGCACCAAAACTTTTTAATCTGTTACAGCAGCATATAAAGAGTCAATTTTTAATTAATATTTTTCTCAAACAGCTTAAAAAGTGGCTATTATCTATGAAGGATATTGAAGAAGTACTTTTTAAAATTAATGTTTAAAATGAGATTGTTTCGTTTCCTTGTAATCTGTTTCCAATAATGATAATAATGCATCATCTAATTATGGTCTAGTTATGTTCATTATGTTCTCCATGTTTATTTGTTTAAATATTTTACATATAAGTTTAGTTGATTATTGTGTGTATATTTAAGATTTTTTTATTAATTTAGTAGAGTTTTTTTTTACGAACTTCACTCAGATTAAAAATAAATAATTTTTGCTAAAAAAATATTACTGTAGTGTTTGTAAAGCTGCTAGTTTTCTGTTAATTTTATGATATTTATCACTCCAAACAGGCTTTGCCTTGGAGTTTTTCTTTTTATCTTTATTTCTCATAGTGATAGTGTAATAGTATCTGTAGTTGCATATATATGTATTGTTTACGTGTAAGTAAATGTAATGTTTTTTTTGGTCAGTCTGTACAATATTATAAAAATCGTATCCTGTCATTTTTATTTGTGAGAAATAAACTTTCTTTCTTTCTTTCATAAGCGCCTCAAGCCAAATTTGATGACTCCTTAATATTTTAAATGCATATAAGCTTTAACCAGCTAGCATAGAATAAAAACAACCTTTTTAAGTTTTAAAGCCTCAATTCTACTCTCTATTTTATTTGTTGGAATTTGTTTCAAAATCATTTGATAGACCATTTATAATTGTTTTTCAAGGGATTTATGCAATTATAAGCATATTTGTATATAACGTAAATCTGTAAAGTATGTACTATTCGTTTCTATATGGGTTTATTCATATATTTGTTTGGAACTAAAGCGACACAATCAAAATCATAAATAAACAAGTACTGAATTAATGAATGATTGGATAGATGTTAAAGGATTGTGTCATATAGACGTGGATTCAACTGTAGGTTATGTAACAGATAATATCAATTGATGTAACACATGCAATTTCTTTTATAATATTAGAATTTTTCTACTGATTATGAATTAACTTTTTCTTTTTATTGTATCATTACAATTTATTTTGACATTGTTTTGACAGGGGAAGTTCAAATAACACTTTGAAATTATGTTTTAGTCAAGATTTTCAAAGTTACGACACATCCTTTGAAGCGATACAGTTCTTAAAATATGTTTGATTTGTACCATTTTTTATATTTCACTTGTTGTATGCATGAATCTGAAGTTCTTTTGTAATTTAATTGGGTAACATGTTAATATGGTAGATAAGTAAAATAGTATACATATCTATTACGTTCATTTATTTTATAGATAATCATGAACTGTTTACTTATGTTCAACCGTTTACATACTTTGTTTTTAAACCGAATTCTGATAATGAGAAGCTGTGAACACTCATAAATCTTTACATACTTTACGAAAAATGTTGTTTATCAGAAAAGCTTTAAAACTTTGACAAATAGGACACAACTGAATGCTTTAGATGTGTTGTTTAAATGGAAATAGGTCTGGAAAAATAAAATTTTGAAGTACTATAAGATACTTTATAATTAATTACTATAAGACACTCTGTATTTAATTCGATAAATTATTTTAATTTAAGTTAAAATATTACATGTTTTACTATATTAAATTTTGAAATAACAATTCATTGCAGACAGACCAGACAAGGGTAGCTGAAGTTTCATGTTAAATGTTTAGAATTCATTGTTCCCTTTGCAAGCAATACTTACTACCCATGAACACACAGTCAAGTATATTACTTGTACATGTGCTTTAAGTTATGATTGTTGAGTACACAACACTTGATATATCCATACAGGAAACCTCTGTGAAAATTCACTGTAACATCACATTTCACTTCAATCGTTTCGGTGTATGTAATACAAACTTGAATAACCAATTAATTTGTTATAACACAATGTACGTATTGTAGTAGTTTTTACTTATATTTACAATTTTAAAATGTCGTCAATTTAACGTTGTTCCTCCTTTATTATCAATATCCTTAATAAATTATACAATTTATTCATTGTGGGATTTTAATGTATAACGACCTTGCTCCGTGTTTCCTATTTGGGTTATTAATATAAAAAAATTGTATAAATGCATAAGAATATGTGTATCATGATTTGAATTACTACATCATATTAAATTTCAAACAATGGTATAAACGTATAGTGTTGCATAGACGTTCCCACTGACAACATTGTGTTGTCTCTTTACACTTCTCCTGTTGTCAATTGTTGTCTCATACGTGTTTCAAGACTAGTCTTAGAATAAAACATGTTTTCTTCACACTTATGTATATTATTTATGAGCGTACGATATTTTTTATCATAAAGTTTCAAACGAACTTAATTCTAAAGGTACTTCTATTTTTACTTTGATCTAATTAAATAGGGAATTTGTTCATAAATAAACCTGATAGTTTTGTTGGAGCTTTTAATATGACAACATAGAGATACTTTTTCGATTTGGTATCATAATGATACCAGTCACTCCTGGTCATCATTATGATTCCCTGAATTAAATAGCACATTGTTTTTTGTTGTACCGAATTTACGCTTAATTAATGAAAGTTATTAACCAGCTAGAAGTGAAGATTTTTAAAAAATTAATGTTATTATAAATGCTTAAAAACCTGACCTATATATAAATTTTTCATTACTACTCCAGAGATGTAATATAATTTTTACAGCTTAATGCTAGTTTTATTGAAATTATCGCTAGTGCATAAATTTCAAGGCTATAGGTAAAATAGTTTTGTAGATGTCGTGTGACAGATGGACTTTTCATTTCCACGAGTGATAGGCCTAGCAAAAGCTCAACTAAGTAAGGCGAACACTTATTGTACGTAGTAACTTTAAGCTGTTATACAATCAATAACAATTTAATAAAGGTTTATTTCTTTATTTTAAATGTTAAAACTAGTACAGCATGTTTCATGCGCTTAACCCTTCTAGCGAAGCAGCAATCCTATGATTAATTTAATTCTTAGCCTATTTAACTCAGTTCAGGTTATGGCCCTTCTTTGGATATATGGCTGAAGTTTATATTATAGAAAAGTTTTTAAATTAAATTGTTTTTTTTTCAGAGAATTCAAAATATTTCACGTTGATTAATGAAGTGGTAAAACAAGAGAAACAAACTCCAAGAAAAGTTGTATGATACATCTGGCTAATACTACTTTAATATTTTCTTTCGTACTTTCAAACAAATGGAAGTTTGTTCTTCTTCGGATCCTTTCCTTTTGATAAACCTCCTCTAAATTACAATAATATTTCATGTTACCTCTCTATTCTTCTGTTTAATATCTTTTACATCGCTTTTAAAACATAGAAAATGGTTTAGTATTCTCAATTATATTGCACAATATAGGTTCAATAATATTTTACTAATAAAAGTTTCATTTTAAACAATTACAATAAAACTTATAAATATAGACCTCTAATTTTATGTTTTACTGAAATATATATAAACGTACGCTACGTTACGTGTCGTAAAACTTCAATTAGTTAGTATGCAAATTTTCAAATTATAGACTACAGACTATAAACTATAAGTAATTTCATTTTTGATATATCTGATAAAATGTACGTATTTTGAAATCAAATGTTACTGGCAGAGGTTGATATATAAATAAATATGTAAATTCAATCTTAGCATACTTAAACATGTAGCATTTACGTTTTTCTGGTTGAGATACTATTGAAATATAATTATATTTTATTTGAAGTTTGTGTTTCACGATGGAGGGATTATAAAGGAAACAGGATTTTCCGGAAATTTGCTATCGCTTAGCGATATAAACAATCAGCAACACTACGTTAACGTAAATATGTTTGCTAGTATTTTTTGAAAAATAAATCTACCATATTAAAATTGCACTATCTCAAACCTTTTTCTATTGCTCTTTAACGAAGTACCCAGTCGTACAGTAACCTAAACACACAATTCAAAGTTAAAATTTTACCTAAAGCGTTTCACTAGCTTTTACAAAACGAAACTATCAAATACATAAAGAATTATTTTACAATACATTTAAATGTTACATTTTATATCTAACGATCTTAAAGCAAGGAACAACATTCTTAACGTAAACTTAAAAACGTTAGTTAAAGAGAGGGTTCATTAATTAAAGTTACAAAGATACAACAGTGCCTAGCTTATGATAGCTATTCAACAATTGGCACATGAACTTCCTACTCAAATTACGTACCAAAGAACATATAACCCCGTGCATAAAACTTTCCGTTTGCAAAACGTCCGGACTTCTCCATATTGACTGAGTATCGCCATAATCTCCTAATCCTTCGGTATCATAATCCTACACCTTGGTAAAGTGCTAAACATGTTTTATTTAAGGAAGAATGTAGTGTAGCGTTGAAGTTCTGGGATGTTTAACATGAGAGCGTGACATCAATTGACAACTGGAGACATCCAATTTATGTCACTTTGTTGTCACCAAGACGTTTGTCACCCATTTCTCCAAGTGCCTGTCTGATATAAAGTGAAAAAAATTACAAATTTAGTTTTTGCTTGTATAGCAATTTTTTTAAACCGAAGAAAAATTATTATTGAAACCCCCCTCTTGAGTTTTCAATCCGTATATTAACATTTTAGTTTTTTTAACTTTTCGGTGTTTTTCTATAAGGAGTATTCTCAGACATGTGCCTCATGATTTCAACAGACAAATAAAATATTTTACATGGAGCTCAACTAAGCACATGAACTGAAATCAGGTTGCATTAATTGTTTCTGAGTTTGTAACATAAACATCGACATTTGCTCTGAAATTCCTCCATAGTGCCTGCATAAGCGTAACCTAGTCTGGATGCACTATTCAAATACCTAATGATTTGCATAATAAACAAAGCTCTCAATAGTACCGATCTTGCTTAGTTTCATTCCCGTAAGCTATATTAAATAATCATGTCGGTGATACAATTTTAGCGTAGACACTGTGTGTAAAATGTAACTGTTGATTAAACTACATTTTTATTTGTTATGATTTTATTACTATAGTACCTTTTAGTTTATAACATATTTTCTGTATAAATGATGCAGTTACATTAATGGGAAATGTTTTATTCCAAGTTATCCATAATATATCCCATTGGCCATAAAATCTGTTTATATTAAACTTTAGGCAATGGTTGACTTGAAAGGTAACAGATTATGGGACAGTCATTTACAAACTCATTGCTCTGTGAATAAATAATCCATTTCCTATTTTAAAACAAACAACTATTAAGTACTGATTAGCAAAGACATATCTAGATAAACAAAATGATTCCCATACAGTTAAATAACTGCTGTCTAAATTTCTGAATAATTTCATAAAATCTCAATATGTGTATTATTCACATTTTAACGTAAACCACGTAGTCAAAAATATACAAAAATTCCTATACTACATTTTAACTGAAGATTGTATATATTTCTACAAAATGGTATTATAACTAGATTTTTCATAATTTGCAAATCACATGAAATAAATATTAATAATAAATCTTAATCTGAATAAAACCAACAAAGTTCAGTTTTTTAAAACCTCAAAAGAATCTGTAGCAACAAACTTTATTAATATTCTGCTCAACTTATAAAGATAAACTGACATAGGCCAATATTATCAAAACCAAGCAAATTATTGTATGAATACTGTTAATAAAAATACTGCCATACTCGATACTGCTATAATACGATGAGGGAGTCTTTCGCATTGGTATATTTTAGATTCTGGAATGCCATGGGGATTTTTACATTTCAGTTGTAAATATTACTGTAGGTCATAGCCAATCGTTGCCGACTTTTGAGATGAAGTTAAAATGTACAATTGACACCCCTTTTTAAATTTTCCACTAATTATTATTGCTAGTGTACAGAAAATCTGTCTATTTCTATACTTATGTGTTTATAATGACAATAGAAATTAAATGTGTTTTGTATACGATTTCCTGTCGCTTGTAGCATAGGCATGTGCTTTCTTACATTGCGTAATAAATTGGGAAGTTAAATGGCTATCACCGGATGATATTTAAATTTCTTGACTCATTTCAGGAGAATTGGAAATTTAAAAATAAAGAACAGAGTTTTGGGACCTGACAGCTTCAGCGAGGCACAGTTTTTATGCAAAGTAATACATAGGGTTCACTGCAAGTTTCCATATTTTTAAACGAATATCTCAAACATTTCAGAACATTTGAAATATTTTAACCCAGAGTGGAGAAACACTAACTCCATAACAACCATAATAACTTGAGATGCAATTTAGTCGAGGACAATGATAATTTTTTACAATTGTTGGACATGTTTTATATGTTATATATATATGAGCTGTTCATTATTAAAAATTGTATAAATTCAAACAAAATTGTAAATGGTTTCTTATTTCAGGCATAGGGTGTGAAGGAACCCGATACAAAAATATATAAATGCTTGGTTTGAGAAGTCTACTCTTCTTCCATCTAAGTCATACCCGATACTCTAGTAAGGTTTCCATTATTGTTCAGATCAAGAAAATATAAACATCTGTAAGAAATGCTGTTGCTATTGATCATAACATTAGTACTACTCCTACTGTTCATGTTTTAATAAATGTATACATAGTCCCATAGATTTTTACGTTCTATAAGCTCCCATTCATAATAATGTTCTTCCTTATAAGGTATTTCCGTCTACATGACAATATTTATCTTTTTATACGGAAGAAGAAAGTACCAGTATATAAGTTGGTAATAAAATATAGTGAGGTCAAAAAAGGATTACTTTCCAATATAAGGCATTTCTGAAACAGTAGTAGCATTTCCTTTGCTGTCCCGATCAAGAAAGCATATCTATACGTTGGCGTGAAACAAATAATTCTATTTATATACTTCTTGTTATAAGGTATTAATACCGGTGGGTCTATACCCACGTCTGTCAAAATTAACCTTTTTAGTTAATTATAGATATTATATTGATTTTAATTCTTATTGGGTGTTATATTCATTAAAAAGCTTGTGTTTATATTTGTAAGTCATAAGGCATGTATGTGTAAAATTACATCATACCAGGAATAGGAAAAGTTATAAAAAGATATTTCTGCAACCCAAATAATATTAAGAGAAGCTGTATTTATACATATATAATCAAGAAAGACAATTATTTGACCAAGAAAGGAAGTATAAAGTTGTTGAAAAGCATACAGCTAGTATAATAAAGCCTTGTTGGAGAAACTCCATCCCATTTAACTTGCCTGTAGAGAATGTGTATTATTAACAGTTTTCGGTTTATGAAATTTCATTGTGTAATTTAGGTTTAAACGTAGTGTGGACCAGAAAACTTTGATGTTAAATAAAATTGACTTCCGATCGGGATTGTTAAGGAATATACTGTGAATGTTTTACAGACTAATGATGAATAAACCGATATAGATTTGTCCGGAATAAAAACAACACAATTAGAACAAAAGTATAAATGCATACACATATATATATATATATATATATATATATATATATATATATACACATCTTAGATTTTAATCTCAAAACCCCAAGTTGAGGAAGAAAGGGATGAGGCAAACTTGAAGAAAGTCAGTTGAAAATTTGTTTTTGAGTTTAACTCACAACAAACTCGGGTTTAACTTCAGATTAGTCCCTTAGGTCAGATTTTCTAAAAATAACTGTATTTGTTAGTATTGGAATTTTAAACAGTTAAATAAAAAATAACATTTTTACCTAATTTGATAAATTTAAAACTAAGCAGACAGTAAAATAAGACGCTAGTGAGATATAAAGAACAAACGAAACTTGAAATGTACAAAGGAGTTATTCAATTACAAAGAGGCTTATTGGTATTTCTTGAACAACGAAGGACGTAAAGTAAAACTATTTAAAACGAAAATTTGACCTCTCTGAAAAACAAACTTTGTTATTCAACTTCAAATGAAGACACGCTTTATTTTTGCCTCTGATAAATCTTATTTGACTACTTGATTTAAAATACATTTCTTATGTACTATAAACAGTATCAATCATAGCAAACTCTCTGCAAGGCTTTAAAGACGTAGGTTAGAAATAGCTTTTATAAATAAACTATCAACACTATTTTACTATAATAAATTAGTGCTGTAAGAATTAGTGTGCCAGACTGGATATTATTTATATACAATATTGCAATTCAGAATCGGGAATCATTAATAGAATTTTTCAAACTGGTAAATGAAATATGATAAAGAAAACATACTTAAGAATGGTCATTTCTTTTCCAATTACATAATCTATACGATATAAATTTACTTTATGCATATAAATGTATACTTATGGAACAAAATTACATTACTAGGTAAAATTTTCATAAAACAATTTATTTTGAGTTTTTTTTAGTTTTATATTTTAATTGAAACTTAAATTAAATTAAAATTTTGGGAACGAAATATTGGGGTTTAATTTTAAATTAGATTGTGAGAAGTTAGGGTAAAAACGAATATGTAATCCTTTGGCAAGTTAGTACTGGTAGTTTTAAATTGTTAGGAAGGCGGTTCACTGCCTTGAATTGATCGGAACTCGTCTTGTTACGGCTATTGTGCTCCTTGTTGGATACAGTTGGACCAATGAGAGAACACCGCGGATGTCCATCAGAATTGATTGAAAGGGGAAGTATATAAGCGCCATCTCATAATTTTCGCCCTTCTTTGGGTGATTTTCGTGAATTAAGTTGATTACAGTGCGCCGTATTTCAAATTTTTTTCCGCGAGGGATTTTGAGGTAAGCACCAAATTTATTGTACGTTTTATTGAAATAGTCTTCCAAAATCTGATATTAAATTAATTTTGTTGTCTTTTTTTATAGGAAAAATTTAAATTCATAACAACTACAGAGCAATCTGCATAATTAATTCTCGATGAACACTAGAGCATAATAGAATCATACAAGATACATTTGGTTCGAACTTGCAAAAAGTGAATTAAAATTGAATTTTTTTAATAACTTTAATTGAGATTTGGAAAAGTAGTAATTTAATTGGAACTCTTTTATTGTGAATTATTAATTGGAAATTAATTGAAAATTAATTATTGTTTGAATTGTATCTGATTTGCAAAGACTTGTAAGTTAAGGTTCAACTAGTGGAAAGAGAAGTTAAAATTTTTATTTTTGAAATTTGAGTGAACTTAGAAGTGAACATTTTTATTTTAGTTATTTCCAAGTGGTATTTTATATTTATTTTAAAACTTTACTACTTTATTTTGGAAGAGAGCTCTGATTTTTAGTTTGATATATTTGATTAATATTTTTATTTCTTGCCAAAAGACCTTTTAAATTTACTAAACGGTTTGTCAATTCTTTGTGAAAAATAGAGTGATGAAAATTTTGAAACGTTGAACTTATTAATTTGCAAGTTTAAAATAAATCCATTATTTTTATTTAGAACTGTGATTTTTATTTTATACAAACCATATAATATTTAATAGTTAGCAATTTAGTACTAAATTATACTGAATATTCACTCGGAGCTTACTAATCAAAAAATATTTTATATCGTCTTGGATTTCTCATTAATATCTACAATCCAAGTCGTTATACATAATTATTAGGAAATGACAAGGACTGGGCGTGTGCAAGGGTAATCAACAACATGGAACGTTACTCGAGTAATATAACACACTCGCCAGCAAGTTACTGTCGTCAGCAGCTGATTGAACAAGACGTGACATGTCTCAAACCAGATAAAAGGTAACTATTCTGAGTATCCCCCATAACTAGCTTTTATTTTTATTCTATGGTAAATTAATTTAACTAAACTGTGATTTAACAGAATATAATAGATATTATAATTGCATCTTCATATACCTGGTAAGTCCAGAGACAAAGAGAAAATTCTGTCGCCGTAAATCATTGATAGTTGTAATATATTAATAAATTCCTTTAAAAAGCCTTTTTTATACATACAGATTTTTTACTGAGTCTGGAGATCGTTTTTAGACTTTTGTACTAATAAAAAAGTTGGCTAATATAATAAATTAATTAACAATATTGACAAGAAAAAAAAATGTAAACTCTACTTACACGAAATGCTTGCTTATTGGTAGTATGTTATTAAAATAAAATTTCAACTCGGTTTTAAAGGAATTTTTTATATATGCTTTGTGCAATATAATTATGTTAGTAAGACTTCACAAAAACCATTTCAAGTTAACAAATTTAAAGTGTTATTTTTTTTCCTAAATACTATTACGCTGACAGCTAAAGTTAAACCCCTAACAAAATAATTTTCGAACAAAACGAGTTTAAAATAATAATAATGTATATCTTGCTTTTTATTATTATTGTTTATTATTTGCTTTGGCACAGAAAGAAATAACACTACAATTCCAGTTAATATAAGAAACAGTATTTTATTTAGTAACTGTAAGTCTTAGTGTAGCAAGTTATATTTCCTGAAATGAAGCAAACACATAAATATAAGAAGGCAGAGAGAGTGAGAACATGAACGCCTCGGGGGTTAGACGTTGTTATCTCGGTTAAAATAAAGGAAATTATATCTGACCTTTCACCGAGCTACTTCTCATACGTATTAGGCATTCTCTCAGTGTATATATGCGCGCTCTCCTCACGCACACACACGCACGCGCGCACGCGCGCACGCGCGCACACACACACGCACACACACACACACACACACACACACACACACACACAAAATCAAATCAAAATCAAAATCTTTTTATTGCAGCGACATTGTATATACATTGTATGGCAAACGTCAATACGGGGTTTCTAAAATTCCAAGCATTCATACACACAATACACATTCATACTTACAATTTTACAATCACGCCTCTTTCATTCTTCGCCAATGCAGCCCACGCAGCAGCAGAGTCAGTCTTCTAATTGGGCGGTCTCCCAGTCAAATGCCAAAAACTCACCTGCATTATAGAATGCCTGAGACACCAAGAAGCGTTTTGAGGCCAGTCTGTAACGCCTTAGGCATTGGGGCATGTTTAATTGAATTGGGCAGTCTGTTGAGGAACTGCACACACCCGCTTGCGAGGGTAGGCGTTCATAAACTACCGTTCTGTGTCTCCCAGTCCGGTAGTTTGCTCTGCCACGCGTCTCATACATGTGTATGTCTTGGCCTCTGGTTAAGGCACATTTACTCACACAAAACAAAGTTGTTTCCAAAATGTAGAGGCACGGGCAGAGTCAACAGCTGCAATTTCCTGAAAGCTTCCCTGCACGACTCTCTAAATTTGATTTTGGCGATTACTCTAATTGCTTTTTTTTGGAGTCTGAATGCTCTTTGAAAACTGAGTGTTTGCGCAAGCTCCCCAAAGGACCACTCCCGTAGGCAAGATGGGGATAAATCAAGCCGTAATACGCCGTAATCAGTACCTGACTCGGACAGTATTTGGCTAAAGATCTCAAAACAAAAATGTCTGAGCAGATTTTTGCGCAAACATGGTCAATGTGCTCATTCCAAGTCAGCCCTCGATCGAGGTGCATTCCTAGGAATTTTGAAGAGCAGACTTCTTCCAGTGTGGAGTCATCTAACAAAATGGCCGGCTCACACTGGTTGCCTGCAGTGCGCAAGGCAAAATTTAAAACGTTGGTTTTTGAAGAGTTTGTTTGTTAGATTGAGGATGTGGAAGTATTGGACACAGTTGTTGATGTCAACAAAAGCCTGTTGTTCCAAAACTTCGCTTGACATTGCATTGAAAAAAAGAGTCGTATCATCGGCAAACTGCACCAATTTTCCATGCAGAAGCGATGATTTTATATCGTTCACGTAAAGCAGGAAAAGCACAGGACTGAGTATAGACCCTTGAGGGACTCCATATCTCAGGTCTATTGGTTTGGATGATTTAATTTGATATTTGGACAACTTGGGATCTCTGACTTAGGAACGAGCTAAGCCATTTAAGAGGCACGCCTCGAATGCCGTGGGACTCAAGTTTCACACTCATTGTGTGGTTTCGACATTCAATTCCCTCTACAATCATATCGACAAGACTCGCAACTGCGTCTGTTGTCGATTTGCCCTTTCTGAAACCAAATTGTTCACTTGAGAGCTGATTGTATTTGTCCAAAAAAATGAAGCATTCTTATAAAGAAATAGCTTTTCAAAAATTTTGCTTATCACTGGCAAAATTGAGACAGGCCGATAGTTAGTAATTGAAGCTGGGTCGTCTTTCTTAAAAATAGGAATAACTTTAGCAATTTTCAGGAGAGAGGGAAACACTCCTTTTTGGAATGAATAATTTACTAATTGGGTTAAGGGTCTCACTAAATGCTTGCAGCATTTTTTTATGAGCCATGGAGACATTATATTGAGGTCGTTTGATTTTTTGGCTGGGAGCTGCTGAATAATTCGGTGAAGCTCATCCTCAACGACGGGCGCCAACACCATTGACGATGTGGGGCTTTGTCTTTGCAAGGGGCGTACTTGAGGTTCAGATGGCCGGGGACCCCGCCCATCAGCAACGGATGCAAAAAAGTTATTAAAACTGATCGGCAATCTCCGTTTCATCGTCCACAAGCCTAGACCCAATTTTAATTTTGACTGATTTTATGAGTTTTCGTTTTAATTATTAATGATGCCCCAAGTTGTTTTTGAAACATTTTTGGAAGAGAGAATAGATTTTGAGACATCATATGCTTTTGCAGCTTGAATCACTTTCCTGTATGTTTTTTTTGTAATTCTTGAAAAAAGTTTTAAATTGTTCGTTTGAAGTGGTTTTGTAAATTTCGGAGAAAAATTTTAGTTTTTCTCTAGAAACTAAGATACCCGCTGTGATTCCAGTTGTTTTTTGGAAGTTTTTTCGCAAACATTGATCATTTTTGTAGGACAGCAAATGTTAATGTGGAAATTTAGAGTGTCGTTAAACAATCTAAACTGCTGCTCTACAGGTTGGAATGAATTTAGAAAATCCCATCTTTTCTTTAGAAAGAGAAGTGTTGAGGTGAGCGATGTTTTCTGGCCTTATGTCTCTTACTGTTTGTTTAATTTTGGGCTCCCTTTTGAGTTGTACCCCACTAACGACGGCTTCTTGGCCATAGTGGTCTGAGACAGCTGTATTCACTACAGACACCGCGACACTTGAGTGGTTGGTGATGATATTGTCGATAGCAGATTGTGTTGTAGCCGTCACTCTCGTCGGAGTTCTGACTAGTAACTCCAGGTCAAATGACCTAAGTAAATCGACTAATCGAATTGTGGAATGTTGAGTGTTGTCCAACGCGTCAATGTTGAAATCCCCCATCACGACAAATTCCTGACGTTGGTTAGTCAGGCATGTCAATAATTTTTCGAATTTAGAAAAAAAAGTGGTCTACATTCCCACTAGGAGACCTATAAATGGAGACACACACACACACACACACACACACACACACACACACACACACACACACACACACACACACACACACACACACACACACACACGCGCGCGCGCGTACAATTAACAAGTGTTGTTAACGCACTCTAACTACGCGTAAGGGAAACGAAGAAAAAAGCTTAGGAAACATTGTAATAGACTAATAGAGCAATTACACCTCTACCCATTTCTATTATAATTTCTATTATATTTATAATTTGATCTGGAACTTTATTCATTATTAATTACAAAATATAAATAATTCTTTTGTATTTATGCATTTTGAGTTATAATGAGCATTAAGGTGCAATGATATCTCGTTAAATTTACTAATTAATTTACAATCCAATTCTAATCCTACGCACTTTTATGCTAATATAAACTGAAACTCTAAGGTTATTTTTTAATTGTAATAAAATCTTATAAAAATAATCAATAATGGTGAAATAATATGCGAATGTAGCTCTTAATAAATAATTATTATCAAAAATACTAATTTTTGAGGAAACTAAATTACAAAAAAATGAGTTAATCTACGAGATGGATTCAATTCTTCACCTGGTGAAATACCTCTTACATATGCCTCTGACGTTAATAAAAGCATTAAAACAAGTTAAAAAATTACAGTACATACCAAATAAAAATAATAGAATAAAACTAAAAATATGTAAAATAATTGGGTTTTTGCAATAATATAATTAAAATCATTATTTTAAAATACGTTACCTTTATATAAAAGAATTCCGTAAAAATGGGATGGGTTTTACTTACGTTTACAAAGTCAACATAGGTTTACGAATATAACAAGTTTTAAGTTTATAATGAGATATCATGTTTGTAATATCTTGGATTATTACAAAGAAGGAACTTGCCTATATTTTTTCATAACAATGATTCATTACTAAGGCAGTACCTACTGTCTGCATAATGAGCTAACCCTCGCTGGTTTTCCTTTCTATTCTCAGCAATTGTAGTCTAAATAAAGGATGATATAAATTAGTATTTTATGATTGTATGCACATCTGACGCTAACGAATTAAAAGTTCATAGTTATTTTATTGTTCCTTCTAAAACTAAATCACTTGAATTTTAACTTTTCGGTAACACTACGAGATTTATTTTAAATAAAAGTTAATACAATTTTAAAAATTAATTTACTTCAAAATGAAATATAATTTATTCTGTTTAAAGCTTTTAAACTAAGTTTTAGGTTGATATGATTTACACTTTGGTGATTCATCAAATGCAACCAAACGTTATTGCATCAATCAGTTCAGATGGTAATAGGAATCAAATTGGGTTTCGTAAAATCAGAATAAAACAAATATGTCCAGTGATTACTGTTGTTGGTATCGCACGGATGGACAATTAATTGAATTCTGATATTAGTTGACCCTCTCTGGTAAACGTCGTCCACATATTTATTCACCTGTATACGCCCATGGGGCCAGTACAGTCCCTCTTCTACTACAAACGTATGTCAGAGTAACAGTTTTTATCTGCTCCATATTCGGGGTATATATAGGTTAATAAATAATCGCAGTAATCAATGAGACGACTATTATGAACCCCCTGAAACACCAATATGTCATTATTACATCCCTTGTTATTGTATTAAAAACAATTAGTATTTTTAAGGGATGACTGGCAACTTCGTAATCCATACATACATAGATAGGATTAGGGAAGTATCTAAAAATGACCGCTGTAATATTTTGAAATTATATTGGTGAAAATTTAAATTTAATCCATTTTTTAAAAGGATTATTTTGTTCTTTAAGAAAAATCGTAATGAAAACTGAACTTATAATATTATATATACAAACAATGACAAAAAAGTGCATCCTACAATGTTTAACAAATGGTATAAATTTATCCCGTAAAAAAATTAAAAAAAAATATATATAGTAATCGATAAATATTTTTGATGGTAAGCTGTTAAGATTTTTTTTTTAGTTTGATACGAAATGCAAGTTATAAATGAATAGTGTCAGTTTTAGGCAATCTTTAATTGAGCCCAGTGGTTAGTTCACATGATAAGCTCTTCTTGTATGAGGATATTGTGCTTCAAAATTACTAATTATATATATTTGTTAATACAAGTCTTGACCGAAAGTGGTCCTAACCCCCCACTCGTACCTAGCCTAACTATCGTGTCATTCCTGAAACAGTGTAATGGGGATTTAGGAGTAAGTCTAATGAGGGATTTCCTCATATTTTTGTTTAAAGTGAATAAATCACAGTAATGGGGGTATCAAGTTTCTACACTACCCTAAAAATTCCATTTAATAACATTTAATACACAACTATGATATAAATTAGTACACAAAATTAATGTATTATTCAGGTTTCTTGTGTAGTTAAACACATTAGCGATAATGATAAGGAAAATCAAGTTGTCCTTACAGCGATAAATTTTTAACACATAAATTACTTTTTACACGTGAAATTAATTTCTAGGTTAATTAAAAAACACACTGTAAGGCTTAGGGTACTTGACGCTTCACCACTTAATGGCCTTTAAGTACTAACGGTGAATGGCTATGTACTCAATTATCGGGAGGCCTAACTTAATTTCCGCTTCGGGTCGAGAGTGCTTCATTATAAATGCTTCCTGTGCCTGAACTAGTTCCAGTAGAATTAAATTCCTGGCTTTTATGGCTGAACCATTTCACGTCTTAAAACTGCAGGATTAACAAAATCTTCTTTCTAGTAGTATATGATTGAAATGTGTCATAACGTAAAAATAGTAATTTATTTGAATAATGAACGTGGTTACTTTTTCTTGTTACGGTGATTGTATATGTTAACGACATTCTTTGTTTACACATAATATTATTTATTTTTCATAACTTGATAATTTACATTTATTTATTTTAGTTTTTAAGTTGATTGCTTTGTTAAAAATAGAAAGAATAATTGCTATGTATAGTAAGAAACAGGAAGCGTAATGTTAACTATAGTAATCCTATTAAGTGATAAGGATAGACAGGTTAGCTCTTACTGCAGCCCCTGTAACTTTGGTTCATATTTTTTCTGTAAGTAGTTATTATCTCAGAGTTACTTATTATCTCAAGCAATCTAAATGCAAGGCCGAAAATTTAAAACTGTTTACATTCTAATTTATACACAGTAGATAACAATATTTTAAAATATCAAGACCTAACATATTATTTATGAACCTAATTGCTGTTATTCGTACCAAAAACAATATAATCGAGATTAAATATATTAACAAAACTTGGTGACATTAATTGCCATAATCAATAACATGAGTATAACAATATAGCAATACATAGGCCTACATTATGTTCAATATTGTTTTCATTACATATATAATGTGTAGTATTCAGTGCTTTACTATGTAAATAGCAAAAATTAATCCCACTCAAAATATTATTTGCAGATACATTTTCATGGAATTTTGAGGAGCATAAAATACATAGCTAATGGATCTGGATTTTTTGGATCTTTTAACTTATATGTAAAGGTTCTTGTGATGATGAGTAGATATAAACACGAAAATTAAACCTTATTTTTGTGTACTAAATTTGTGAAAACACATGCATTAAGATGTTGTAATCGACACAAGTTTTAATTTATTAAATATTTAATTGGAATAAAAGAATATTTAAATTTCAACAATATTTTCCGTGACTTATTGTGTTTCTTAATTTTAATTGATTTGTAGTAACTCTTCTCCCCACCTCTTCACTGCAAATACTTTTCTACGGTCCGAATATTATAAGCGACTGTTGAAAGTTTTTGAGAATTTTTAATACATACCACTAACCACTAAGCATACATTTCTTAAAAATTTTGGTTTATAAACCACCAGTGTGAGTAAAACACGTATATGTATACGTAATTTTTATGGTCTGTACAAATATAAAATTTATGTAAAAATATCAGGATTTGATAAAAAATATATGCAACTACAGGTAATCACTTTACTAACTCAGTCATTATTAAAAAGGGCATAATGGTGGTCAAAATTAAAATTTGCTGATTAATAGTTGTTGTGCGTAACACAGTGTTCATGAATATGGATAAGGTCTCTCTGGCCTTTTATTCAAGGCATTTTTGTACAATATCTCATGTTTAAGGAAGGTAATGCCACATACACATATTCAAATGAACATTTGCTATCGTTATATGCTACAATAAACACTGCGTTTAGAGTTTATACCCTATCCTAGTTTTCGTGTGTTTCAATACCACCTTAAAGCTTATGGTTAAGAAAGCACGTAACCTAACCTAACCCAATGAAATCTAAACAAACTATAGCGTTGAACGAAATCTGACTGACAACGGAACAAGTCTGACCGGTTATCATGAGCACATACTATATCGATTTAGTTTTTAAATGTTCGAACTTTCTAAAAAATTTATGTTTTTCACATCTGAAGAAGGGTATTTATTCCAGTCCTGGATATAATTGTTAAACTTGTTGTAATAAGCTTTGATGATAATACTACGTATACAATAAAGTCTAACGGCAAAAACATGCGCTCTTTCTCTTCACGTATTGAAGGTATAATTATCAGGTGTTAATTATTCACATGCAATTATCAGGTATAATTATCTGTTTCAGATGCATTTCTGTAACTTAACTAATTCTATATGGGGCATGTTCTTTCTATGCATTCCCAATAATTATTTTAATTTAAAATAAAATAAAAATGACTTGACGATTTGTAATAACGATTTGCATAAAATCGTTAATGTTTTTAACTTGTATTAATATGTTTGTATGTATATAACGGTTTAAAATAGCATTTATATTGAAATTATAGCTTTATTTAAAACCTTGTAATTCCACGATAGTTATAGCGTTATATTAAGGGCAAAACCTAGCGGCGCGTGTATGAGGGTTATAAGAATAGGAGTTTCGAAGACCTAACACCAAGATAGAAGACGCCAAATGAGAGATTTATTTATTCCAAACCTAAAACCACTTTTGTTGTTGTGTTGCCTACAGTGCATATCGAATACATCTTAATAAGATCTATTTTCAGCTCTGTCATCTCACCTACAAATAATGCAGCCTGGGATATATAAGATAGTCAAGAATGTGTTGTAAGTAGTAGAAACGTATGTACGTTCACAACTTTTAAATAACTGATAGGACGAGTCCAAGACAGTTAGTTTTGGGAGTTAAGTAAATTGTATAGACAGAGGAGACTCTAGATATTTCTCGCTTTGCCAATGTTTGTAGGGTAGATCATGTCACCAATCTGCTCCCGATCGGGAACTCTAGATATAAGCATACTACATCTAAAATCAAGCAGATATATATCCTGAATGTCTTGTACAATATTTTATGGTCCACTTGATAAAGAATCCATACAAAAGTACTCATATCACTTCACAAGGGACCAATAGAGTGTAAGGTTGTTGTAGCGTTTTTAAAGCTACATTGGTTTATTTTTCTATTAAAACTTAAATTAAATGACAATTTTGGGAAAGAAATTTTGGGATTTAATTTTAAGATAGATTGTGAGAATTAGGATAAAACGAATTTGTAATCCTTTGGTAAGTCACTGCTGGTAATTTTAAATTGTTAGGGAGGCGGTTCACTGCCTTGAATTGATCAGAACTTGTCTTGTTACGGCTATTGTTCTCCTAGTTGGATACAGCTGGGCCAATGAGAGAACACCGCGGATGTCCATCAGAATTGGTTGGAAAGGGAAGTATATAAGCGCTATTTCATAAATTTGGCCCTTATTTTGGTAATTATTCATTAATTAAGTTGATTGCAGTGCGCCGTGTTTCAAAATTTTTTTCCGCGAGGGATTTTGAGGTAAGCACCGAATGTATTGTACGTTTTATTGAAATAGTCTTCCAGATCTGATATTAAATTAATTTTGTTGTCTTTTTTATAGGAAAAGTTAAATTCATAGAAAATACAGAGCAATCTGCATAATTAATTCTCGATGAACAGTAGAGCATAATAAAATCATACAAGTTACATTTGGTTCAAACTTGCAAGAAAAGTGAATTAAAATAGAACTTTGTTAATAAATTTAATTGAGATTTGGAAATTTAGTAATTTATTAATATTTAATTGGAACTGTTTTATTGTGAATTATTAATTGGCAATTAATTGAACTTTAATAATTGTTTGAGAGAGTTGTAACCTGAATTGCAAAGACTTGAAAATTAAGGTTCAACTAGTGGAAGGAGAATTTAAATTTTTATTTTTGAATTGTGAGTGAACTTAGAAGTGAACATTTTTATTTTAGTTATTTCCAAGTGGTATTTGATTTTTATTTTAAAACTGTATTGTTTTATTTTAGAAGAGAGCTCTGATTTTTAGTTTGATATATTTGATTAATATTTTTTTATTTCTTGCCAAAGGAACTTTTACATTTTCCTAAACGGTTTGTCAATTCTTTATTGAAAATAGATGAAAATTCTGAAACGTAGAACTTATTAATTTGCCAGTTTAAATTAAATCCATTATTTTAATTTAGAACTGTGATTTTTATTTAAGACCAACCAGATAATATTTAATATTTAAAAATGTAGTAATAAATTATACTGAATATTCACTCGGAGCTTACTAATCAAAAACTATTTCGCCTTGGATTTCTCATTGATAATTCAAATATTAATATTCTGGAATATTAGTATCTACAATCCAAGTCGTTATAGTTGTTAAGTCTTTTCATCCTCTTGAGGTCCTGATAAAGAGCTCTAGTGTTCTGTTCACTATATTACATATTTTAATTTGAAGATTGAAAGAGATAAGTGTTAGGATTACGAATCTCATATTTTTTGATAAAGGATATGACTGCCAACATTGTTTGGGGCATAATCAGGAACTTGGTGGAAATAACAACGAAAGGTAACAATGCATAATGTTAGGATTTAATTTATTTAAAGTTATTGGCAAACAGATCAAGAAGTAACTAATTGCATTTTAAAATGAGATGCAGTATGTATACATATTGCGAAATGAAAAGTGTACCTTATGTTAGTCACAAAGAATATGCAGTTTTTTTATATATTTCAAATTAAAAAACAAAATCATTATTCACCAAATGTAACGCAATACTTCATCCAGGAAAGACCATAGTAGTTTTTCTTTGTTTATTTATTTGCTCAATCCAGGCAGCGCTAAAAGAAATGTCTTGTTTACTTTTCCTTTATGTTTCATATATATCTTTGATCACAAATGTGTAATATAGTTTCCTGAGTTTAAATTTTGTGGAATTTAATGCTTGGATGGATATATGTTTATTGTTTTAGAAAAAGTATTTCCCATATAATGTACAAGCACGTCAATATATTCCTGCTGAGTAATATACGTGGAGTACTAAGGAATTTTAGGAGTTCTGTAGTCTTAAATTAAAACCTATTTCTCTCTTTGGACCTACAACCTAAGAAATAAGCAAAGCTGTTAGACCCCTCCAATGTTCTCAGCCAAATAGGTAAACAAAATAAATTTTAAATCCAGATTCGGGTCTATATCTTCTAACGTGATAAAGTTTCGTTTTGAAAATCCCTTCATAATATAAACAAATTTTTTATGATAACAACGTCATGAATATTGAGTTGAATCATTATTCATTTGGTTTATTATGTTTAATTAACAGCATTTGCTGAAAGTTTTGTCTCGTATATTTATAAATTAGAATTATATGAGAAATATGCTTCAAACTTTATATCCACTACAACAATTTAAGCTAAAGTAAAGGCCAAAATTATATTTATACTTTTTAAATATATTGTCTGGAACTGTTACTCAAAGTATATTTAATAGAAAATTTAATACGTATATCATAATTTATTAAATAATAAAATGCAATACTTCTTTAAAATTGTGTAATCAGTTTGTCGGAATAACATTCCTAATAGAAAATTGTTCCTTTCTTTGTATACAAACAGAAGCTTAATATTTTCTACTGCTAATGGTAAAGACAAATTTGACAACGTTTTCAAAAATGTTACAGTAAGTAAGGAAGCAAATAATTTCTAATACAATACCTAGCATATGGGGATTATAATGATAAAAACCGGATCAGATATCATTGTGGGTCAGTGAATCAGAATGCAGTCCATCGACCATGCAAAGGACGCACTGACCATTACTAAACACATTAACGCTCTACGGAACGGTACGTGATACTGTACTCTAAGGTGGATTTATCAGATTAGAATACATATATACAGACAACTATTTCCGCAAAGTATACAGTTTTTAAATTACATGAAAAACGTAAAACCAATATTTAAAACTTTTGTTTGTTTTGTGAGGCCTTTCAATAGTGAGGCTATCATCTTCAGACACATCTGTTTTATGTTTACATTATAAAGTTTTTGTTTACATGTTATTTGTATAATATTTTGAATTCTCAGATTATATGGTTCTGAAACTGAAAATAAACAGATCTTAAATAGACCTAAAATTGTGCATCTTATATATTTGATACGTCTTATTAACAAAAGTAAAATCCCCTGTTCAAATAACTTTAATAAGGACTGTATTAACCTCGTTGTAACATCTCTGTTCTCTGATTTTAAATTACTATTTTACTAGAATCAATGCGAAAAACTCAATTTATTAATAGTTCTATTTTGATCTATCTAACATTTAAACAAATTTGTTATTACAATATATTTATTATTTTTTAAATTTTGAGGATTGCCGGTTATTCCCAAATGAGACTTGATTAACAATATTGCATTACTAATGTCTCTAAAGTAATTACATAAGTCTCCATCAAATAGTTTAGTCATATCTGACCCTATCAAAGTTATAGCAAATAATTTCTTTTGTTTATGAGTTTGTTTTACCGTTGATCCAAAATTATATTCAAGTGGCAAGAATTTATTTGTATTTTTAGAAAAAATAAGCTGTAAATTTCACTAAAAAAGTATTATCAAATTAAAATTGGATGCTATGTCTTAACATTATTTAAGAACTATAGAAAATATTAAAATCATGGCAAAAACATGATGTTTTTCAATATTACTAAATTAATTATTTATAAACACACACATATACACATTATATAGTTTATATATTTTCATACAAAAAATAAATTTGTTATAACGGTTGATTTTACCTTCTATTAACAATCGTGTCTAAAAATAATTCGTAAAGTATATCAAACATCTATTGTCCAATAAGTCAATAACTTTGTTATTTTTTGTGATTTTTGCTTATAATCCAGATTTCAGAAACAATTTTTAATATATAAGCATACCAACCCATTTGTCATATATAAGAAGAAATGAGTATAATACCTATGCCTACTACAGAAGCTGCTATCTGGAGATAACGACTGCCCCGCATTACTTTCATCGCTGGAGATCGGAATCCTTTCTTGGACACGGTCTCAAGCGTTGTTTGTCAACCGTTCCCATTCGATGAACTACCACACATCTATGTCTAGACTTACGAGGCTGTTTAATGAGGTTTTCGCTTCCAAGAGCCTTTTTTCGGGGATTCAGCCACGCCAGTTTCAAGGAAGGCAGGTTTAGTTTCATTCTCCAGAATGCTGACAGGCCCTCAGAAAGATGGTCACGCCTGAGATTAAGATCAGCGAAAGCTGCCTAACATCTTTTGTCTTATTTATTTATTATATACTGATTGTATTATTATATTTTTGAATCGTTTATCTGTTTAATACGTATTGCTGGTTATTTATCGGATAATATTTATTACTGCTATCGTTTTATTGTATCATTTTATCAAATTTATTGTTTCAAGTAATAATTTTTTAAATAGTCTTATTTCCTTGTAATACTGTTGTTTCCCATTGTTATTTCTATATTTTATCATTTAAAATTATTTATTACTGGTTAATATAGAATTTTAATTTTTACTGCACCATTGTATATTATTTCCCATAGTTATTATATTCACTGAAGTCATTTTAAAACTGCTACTGTTGTATGTTTATATATTACTGTATTATTATTTCTTTATTTATTAAATTATCTACTGCTGTATAGCAATGTATTATAAACATTATCATTACCATCGCATTGGCCTATAGTCATTATTTAGTTAGAATACGTACAAATAATTTTTACTAATACTAACACTATGATTATACCGTTTGTGGTCCCATAAATTGAGTGTTTTACTAGTTATTTTGTAATGGAGTTTTCTATAAATAGATAAATAAATCCACAGTCGGCTACGTTAATAACATTATTTGTGTGATTAAACTTTTGGAATATAAAAATGTTGAGGAAATTAAAAATTTGGTACAAAAACAAGGAATTGATCATTTTAACTTTGCATCATAAGCTATTCTGTAAACACATAAAAATAAACTGGAGATATGTAAAATAATCGTCACAGAGCAATGTAAAGACCTATTGGGTGGAAATTGTAGATTCTCCCTTATTTATCTCGATTAATAACTATGATATTGCAGCATTTTCTAAATGTGTACATTAAAATTTCACTAACGAATAATTAGGGAGAAAAATATATACGAACACATTTTAGAGTATAACCAAATTAGTCAAAAATTAGGTAAATAAAGCATTTTTAATTTCTCAAGAAAGCGTTCACGAAGGTAGACACCGGTACAGAAGGTACAGAAAGACATCGGTTTATCTGGAAGTCGACTAGGCATACAGTGGGGGTTGAACCGTTAACAGCTAATTTGTATAAACATTTGATTGTACAGTTGGTGGTTAATCATCGCCGACGTTTTTTTAGTGTGACCTATTCTGTGATGACGTCACTAAGTAGATATTTTATGGTATAATTACGATATTCGTTTGTAAAACTTGTTGTCAACTAATGTTAGTTATCCTTTATAGGCAATATTGTATTATTCCGATACAAACTAATTAATTATGGGAACGGAGTGTACTGAATTATTAACGCAACACTTCAAAAGAGTACACGTATTATCAACATTTGTCCAAGTAAATCTTTAACATTAGTACTAGTTAAAGGCTATTTGTAAAAGAAATTTAATATTCAACAGTTAGAATAAACTTATCAAGATTATAGTAAATAATTTTTAAAGGTAAATACTTTACATAACATTATTGAACTAACCAATGGTCTACACAAGTTTTGTTACATAAATACAAACTTCAATGTGTCAACCTTACAATTTTAAGGATTTTTTGCCTTTCAGGGTTGTATTGAACAATACTGTAACCACAAGGGAAATTTGGGTATACATTCGACGTAGCTTGGTAGTGAAATGTATTGTTAACAGATTCCCACGTTCCGGCGGAGAACCCATGAATGTTTATAAATTCACTTTTGTTTGTTTCAATCGGTCTATTTCCCTAAGGCCAACTGAGGCGCTTTTTATTTAATTTAAATGCGCGTTTTTGGCATTTTAACGCTCCTTTGCTTGTATAGGGTCGTCCTTTTGCTTGTATACAATTATTCCCCCGTTTTTAACTTGCCAAGTAACAAGTTTTATTACTCTCTCAAGAACTATATTGTAGGACCATTAATTATACTGTCCATATATCCGATGGATAATTGAAATTAATATACAATGCTCTTAAAATTGCAATACGATTGAACAGTCACCGTGAATATTCAATCACGCATTCTGGTATAAATATAATCTTATATGAGTTTACAATATCCAAATAAAAGCATTAACTTGGCTAAATATTTTATAGTATAAATAAAAGTGAATATTAACACAAGATGTAGTTAATTCATAAGGCACCAAAAAAAACGACATACAGCAGGTCTACCGGACCAAACGAACTTCTGGATCAAGTAAAATGGCCGCTGCCTTTTTACTTATGATAACAGACGGCCGGAAAAAGGGAACATTTTGATCACCTGCTTTGAATTTAGTTTCACTCAAAATAAGTATTCTCTTTAGTTTGTAACAGGTACAGTACTAATTATTTCTTATGTACAGTGTATTACACATTTTTAACTTTAAACAACCCATTACCTCCGACTATTTCAAACTTTTGCAAATCCGGTTTGCGGCATTGTTTACAGTTCAACAAGACTAAAGATTATATACAAATTAATTTAGGCTGTCTTTAAGGATTTTCTTTTTACTCCGAACAGGGCCGTCCACTAAGGGTGACATCCGATCACTATCTATACATTAAAGTACAATACTATTACCAGTATGGTATGGCGAATTTGGTTGTGAACTCCCCTGTCCGTCTAATAGTTGGTGAAGTCGTCCTAAGAATTAATTGTCATCCAGTATACACATCATCTGTAATACATCATACTATCGCATCATTGTATACATCATTGTATCATTGTCATCCAGTATATATCGTCCTTCAAAAATTAATTAATACAAGCATATGAATGTAACTCTGTCATATATTTGCAATTTATGATGTTTGATTGAACTGTCTTTTCCCTTTAAAATATAATGTACTTATCAGAAAAAAAGTACAGTTAAAATGTGTGCTTTAACAGACCTCGTTATTTTGAGATTAGCTATAACAATCAATGTAGATAAAAAGCCTGCCCTATAACTCTTGCGTAATCTGCTGATAAACAAATACCGCCCATAATTATCTTTGCCAGAGGAGAAATTTGGTTACGATATTTATTCCTAAGGTCATCGTTTGTTTAAGGACTACCCGATACTCAATCGCTTTAAGTTTTTAGATCAATTATTAATAGAGGACTGTCCACCATCGCATGGCATGGGGATTATTGCCTTCTAGTTCATTCGTTTCCAATATAGATTGTGAAGGAAATTAGACTTGATTTTAACTGTTACTTTCTAAAAGTTTATTATTGACGATGGATAATTTTAAAGAATAGCATTACTTTCGGATAACTGCCATCGTTATATGTTTCAAATTCTTTAACTCAAAACTTTTTCCAGCATTTGAATCCAGAAAATCAGTAGTTACCTCTCTATAGGATTACGTGTTAATATATACCACCCTCCCCCTAGGAAACCATGTTAAGGATTGTTAGATGTGTGTTTTAAATTGCTGGTAGCATAAGCTCTAATTAGGCATATAGCATTTTGCTGAAAGCAGTTATTTGGGATCGATAAAATAAAAATAATTTTTACAATCTAGTATCCTAAATAATTTAATTTACTAGTTTATTTCAATTCCAAACATTACTATGTCACACAAACATTACCAAAGCTGAAACATCTTAGAAATCAAGTGTCGTTGGTAACACGACCGAGAGTTCTAACAAAAAACAGTTTACTAATTAAGTCTCTCTTGTGCTGAATCACGATAATTTATTGGGACAAAGTTGAGAGCTAATTGGGGAATGGCGGCAAAAAACTAACCCAGAGAGATTAATTGCTCAATTATACAGATTGTGTCAGAGGTAAAATGGCGTAACACATGACTGTGACAAGGATCAAATTAGTTTTCTTATAACCCTATTATTTACGTATTCATAAAATTTCAATGATTAGAGTTCAAAGCAGACTTATTAATTATCACAAGCCAACCATATTTTCATATGATTTTCTAAGCGAACCTATTTTCCATTAATATATAGTACAACACTATTACAATATTGAACGTTTACGGATTGGCGTAATTTTCAAGTATTGAACCGTGGCTGTTTATATTTATACTTCTCACCTTGCTACTAATTATCCATAATATTAAAAATAAAAAAAATGGTTCGTAGTAACAACGATAGTTTAATAACCAATCTCTCTCAATGTCTATTTTTATTTTTAGAATACAATAGCCATTTGACTGGTATTACCATTTTATATTTAAATTTAAGGTATATAGTAATTGTAACATTTTTATTATAAAAATAATATTTCTTACAAGGGAGTCAAACTTTTAGAGACCAGTGGAGCGTAGCCCCGTAATGATTTTCTGAAATACGAAAAGGCCTTCCAGCGACTCTGAAAATAACCATGTACAATTTAATTAAAATCGGTTTTATAATATTTTCGTGATAGAGTAACTCACAGAGTAAGATAAATGTTTTATACAGGGGGTCGAGAAAAGGGTTTCACATAGGATTAAAACCATTTTTATACAATCGTAGGTCAAGAAACATGTGGTTTTGACGCTACCTGGCATTTTCTATTTTATGAACAAAAACAATTGTCTCTAGTACTAGTAAGGCTACGAATATAAAATGTTTTACCTAAGTTTGTAAAATAAGAGAAAAAATTTTAAAAATATGTAAATGAAAAAGATACAAACTGCTGTGTGGGGTATTATTTAAATTTAAACGGTATTATTTATAATGAAATATTTTCAACGCCATAAGCAAGCATGACTGCTTTAAATGATTGCTAGCAGAAGCTAGGAGCAACAATCATTATTATCAACAGCTCTATTATCGATTTTGTTCGCATATGACTCATGCGGAGTGGGTGGAAAAACTTAGCGTACATAGGCTATGTCTATATGTCCTCAGAATTTATTTTAAATAAGAAATCCCATTATAGGAAAGAAATGTTGTATATAGCTTTATTTTCTACATAAAATTAGATTTGAGTTTTATCATAGTGCACGTATATCAATGGGGTTTGGCTGAGCGTTAATGAATCTTACTACTCAGGGTGACGTGCTGAGAACTGATTTAGCTATAGGGGGAAATTATACGTGTATATTGGCTAAAATAAAACTTAATTTATGATTGAATGAAGAGATTTTATAGAGCATTAGAGAAGCCTAATAGTCATGGGCATGTGTCAAGATCAATTTCGGTTAATAGCAATGAATTTAGAATAAATCTTCATTTCTGAATGGGTAATATCGAGTTCAATGATGGTGCTTATCCGTTCTGAGATTTTACAGAGCATTAGAGATTCCTACTAGTCATGGGCAATGTGTCAAGATCAATTTCGGTTATAGCAATGAATTTAGAATAAATCTTCATTTCTGAATGGGTAATATCGAGTTCAATGATGGTGCTTATCCGTCTGAGATTTTACAGAGCATTAGAGATTCCTACTAGTCATGGGCTTTATCAAATTCGGTTTATAGCAATGAATTTAGAATAAATCTTCATTTCTGAATGGGTAATATCGAGTTTTCAATGATGGTGCTTATCCGTCTGAGATTTTACAGAGCATTAGAGATTCCTACTAGTCATGGGCTTTATCAAATTCTGTTATAGCAATGAATACAATCGGTAAAAAATAAAATTTCTTTCCGGATGGGCAAGATGAAGTATGATGCTGGCACATTCTCGTTTACTGAATATATATCAGTCTTAGATAGTCTTTCATTATGAATATTATATTAAAAATGAATTCAGTTCGGGATTTAAAGTTTGTTAGAAATGTAATTTTCTACTTAGGATAATCGATTTCCCTTCATTCGATGTCGTTCATATCCCCATGAGTGCCATCAAGGAAACACCCTAATGTAAAGATATGCCCATTGCCTTGGTGGGGGGGGGGGGGGTGGGGGGGGGGGGGGGTGGGGGGGGGGGGGGGTGGGGGGGGGGGGGGGTGGGGGGGGGGGGGGGTGGGGGGGGGGGGGGGTGGGGGCGTATTTAGAAACAACAACAATAATTTAGAATAGAAAATAAAGGTTAATATCTCCAATATCTATCCAAACCGTTTCAGAAGTGAAGTGCTAACCAAATTACAGTCCAAACCAACAAAAGAATTAATGATGTTTGGTTCACAGAGGATGGTACTTTATGCTATCAATCGGCATTAAAATAATAATGTTTATGGTGAGAAGTAGAAACACGTCTTACAATCAAAGCAGAATCAAACAAAAGTTTTCGTTTCTTAGATAGAATGAACAAGTTTAATTGTGTTTAAATATTAATGTAACTTTGAAATTTTGATATGGAAATGTTACTTATGCATTAAATTTAAACACAATTCGTAAAGTTAAACAAGAAGAAAGTATCATACATTATCGATTAAGCTTATTTGATTTATACGGCGATTTTGTAACTAATAATATTCGGATTAAAGTTTTCAAAGCAATTAATGAATCTAGCTATTGTTAATAATTTATCAGAATATATTTATATTTTAGTAGGCCTAATCACAGCAAGCATATTCATACAGAATATTTTTTATTTTCATTCAAAAATGTATTCTGAATTTTTGATAATGAACAACCACACACATTTTGTTTGCGGTTAGGGCGCTGGATCAACATTAAATCTTTTCCCCAACGTCATTACCACACAACTCAATTTTCTCCGTTGAAGGTGCAATTTATTTATGTATTTATGTCAGTGCGGAACGTATCATAAGTTGATTATTAAAATATAAAAGCTTTACCACAAAATAAAATGTAAAAATAAATAGATATTTAAAATTTTGCCTGAGTAATAAAAGAGCCACTGAGAATTTTGTTAAGCGATCGGCATAACTGTTATAGTCAGTATTAATTATATAAAATGACAACTTTAAATACCACTATGATACAGGGAAAAGGAGGACGGAGTTCTCAACTGGTTTTTAAAATATTTGAAACAGAAGAAGACGTAACAAGTAAAATAAAATTAAACATGTTTAATTTTACATTTTACCAGTGTCATCTTATTGGAAATTCTAAATGCTTAATATGTGATCAAACACTCCAATAAAATGAAAAAGTTTTATTTTGTGAGGCCTTTCGTGCTCAAAGAACACATCGTCAGACCCACCATAACTGAAATAAAAGTAAAAGTAATAATACAAACAATTTAGACTTAAATAAAAACATATGTCTTGAAAAATACAAAGATATCAGATTTTAAAGGCCAGGAAGTATGTCTACTGTATATGTTAAAAATTTATATTTAATTAGATTAAAGGCAGTAACGGTGAATTTTGTAGAGGTCCAGGCTCATTATTTATTAGATAATTTTGGTTCTTCTGCATAAAAATAGTTTCGTAAGCATCAAGGAATTTGTTGTTTTTGACTTCTTTTAATAATTTGACTTGTGAAAAGCAGTGTCCAGTATGAAGTGCATGTTTCGCCATGGCCGATCTTTCCTCTTGTTGATACTTCAGACATGCTTTATGTTCCTTTACTCTCTTTTTTATTTTCCTTTTTATGTTTGGCCAATATATTTTAAATTACAGTTGGTCACAATTAATTTGATATTTAATTGATTCCAGATTTTTTCATCATCATCTATTTTATTCTTTGGATTTTCTTAATAATGTTTTTTAGTTTTATTTTGGAATTTGAGGATACATTAATACTGGCATGTGTTTTAAAAACTTTTAGCAATTTCTGTAGTTAAATTGTTGTAAGACACACAGATATCCATTTTTCAGGTTCTTTGCATTTAGTTTGATAGAGAGTTGTTCTAGAATTTCTTTCAATAATTTTCTTTTTCTTTTTTATCATGTTATCAATCATTTCAATTTTGTAACCATTAAATAATTGCAATTTCTTTAATTTTCTTTACTTCCTTTTTATAATTTTCAATTGATAGAGGGGTATGTAAGAGCCTGTGGATTAAACTGTGAAAAGCTGCTCTTTTTTGTGAAGGGGCATGAAATGAATTGAAATGGGATAAATCTGTCGTTTTGTGTTGATTTTCTATATATGTCAAATTCAAAATGGCCAGTTTGTATTTTTTGTAATTAATAAATCTAGAAATGGGGAGTTGATTGTTTATGTTCTAATTTCACAGGTAAATTTTATGGAAGGTAAAAATGAGTTAAGCGAAATAATAAAATCTTGAAGATTTTGTTTCTTGTCAAAAACAGCAAATATATCATCTACATATCGCTTCCAGATTCTTGGAAAAATAATCCATTGTTTCTTTTGCATGAGTTTCAAATTTGCTGAGAAATATGTTGGCGATAAAACATGAAAGGGGATTTCCCATGGCAGTACCATAACACTGTGTGTAATATTTGTCTCGAAATTGAAACACATTTTGTGACATGCTAAGATTAACTAAATTAATGTACTCTTTAACAATAGTTTTTTCTAAATTTTATGGAAATCAGCCAGTCCTCGATGATTTGTATGCTATCTTTAATAGGTACATTAGGATAAAGAGATTGAACATCAAATGATACAAGATATTCGTCTTGTTCGATCTTAATATCTTTTGTAGAATTTAAGAAATCATATCTATCTTTAATGGAAAAAGTTGGGGGGAATTCAAAAATTGTTTGAAACTCTTGCACTAAACCATTTTTGATATAAAATAAGAAGGCGAATTTATACAAGAAACTATGGGCCTCATTTAAGTTTCCTGTTTTTATGTATCTTAGGAAGACAGATACAATCTTGGTATAATAGGATTTGATAACTGTAAGTGATTTTGAAATTTCTTTTAGATATTATTGTTTCTACAGTGTTTTAATGAAGCTGTTACTGACGCAATTTGTTGATTTAGAGGATTTTTTGTTTGATTTCTACGTAAGGACCATCTTGAAGCATATTTTCCACTCTTGAATAATATTCACTTTCATCTAATGTAACAATTGTGTTACTTTTGTCCCGCTTTAAGGTAGAAAACATCTTTGCTTTTTAATGATTTTATTACATTATTGTTATTTCTAAAGACTTCTTGAGATGATTTTGAATTACTTTTTGTATATTGCTTAGTTTTTAGCTTTAAGAAGAGCTGAATTTATATCACTTCTAATTGCATTTCTTTGGTCATTATTTAAAAATTTTTACGTTTGATTCAACATCAACAAATACATCTTCTTGGTTCTTTAAAAGATTTTATGCCGTAGTTTAAACCTTTATTCAATATTGATAACTCTGCAAACCGTAAATGTGTATGAAGACAAATTTTTAACCAATGTATCTTTGGAAGAATTATTTTCCGGTAGTATTTTTGTGCATATATTTTTGCCAAGCAGTATATTGAACTTCCTTTTCTAGTTTTTCTAGTTTATGTTTGTGTTTGTATTCAATACTTTTCTAAGATCATTGTATATTTCATGTGAAAAATGGGAAATTCAACTAATATCTTGTATCATTTGATGTTTCAATCTCTTTATCCTAATATACCTATTAAAGATAGCATACAAATCATCGAAGGACTGGCTGATTTCCATAAATTTAGAAAAAACTATTGTTAAAGAGTACATTAATTTAGTTAATCTTAGCATGTCACACAAAATGTGTTTCAATTTCGAGACAAATATTACACACAGTGTTATGGTACTGCCATGGGAAAATCCCCTTTTCATGTTTTATCGCCAACATATTTCTCAGCAAAATTTGAAACTCATGCAAAAGAAACAATGGATTATTTTCCAAGAATCTGGAAGCGATATGTAGATGATATATTTGCTGTTTTTGACAAGAAACAAAATCTTCAAGATTTTATTATTTCGCTTAACTCATTTTACCCTTCCATAAAATTTACCTGTGAAATAGAACATAACAATCAACTCCCATTTCTAGATTTATTAATTACAAAAAATACAACTGGCCATTTTGAATTTGACATATATAGAAAATCAACACAAAACGACAGATTTATCCCATTTCATTCAATTTCATGCCCCTTCACAAAAAAGAGCAGCTTTTCACAGTTTAATCCACAGGCTCTTACATACCCCTCTATCAATTGAAAATTATAAAAAGGAAGTAAAGAAAATTAAAGAAATTGCATTATTTAATGGTTACAAAATTGAAATGATTGATAACATGATAAAAAAGAAAAAGAAAATTATTGAAAGAAATTCTAGAACAACTCTCTATCAAACTAAATGCAAAGAACCTGAAAAATGGATATCTGTGTCTTACAACAATTTAACTACAGAAATTGCTAAAAGTTTTAAAACACATGCCAGTATTAATGTATCCTCAAATTCCAAAATAAAACTAAAAAACATATTAAGAAATCCAAAGAATAAAATAGATGATGATGAAAAATCTGGAATATATCAAATTAATTGTGACAACTGTAATTTAAAATATATTGGCCAAACAAAAAGGAAAATAAAAAAGAGAGTAAAGGAACATAAAGCATGTCTGAAGTATCAACAAGAGGAAAGATCGGCCATGGCGAAACATGCACTTCATACTGGACACTGCTTTTCACAAGTCAAATTATTAAAAGAAGTCAAAAAACAACAAATTCCTTGATGCTTACGAAACTATTTTTATGCAGAAGAACCAAAATTAATCTAATAAATAATGAGCCTGGACCTCTACAAAATTCACCGTTACTGCCTTTAATCTAATTAAATCTAAATTTTTAAATATACAGTAGACATACTTCCTGGCCTTTAAAATCTGATCTCTTTGTATTTTTCAAGACATATGTTTTTATTTAAGTCTAAACTGTTTGTATTATTACTTTACTTTTATTTTAGTTATGTGGGTCTGACGATGTGTTTCTTTGAGCACGAAAGGCCTCACAAAATAAAACTTTTTCATTTTATTGGAGTGTTTGATCACATATTAAGCATGTTAATTTTACTATATTATAATTTTTACTTTTTCAATTTATGTTAAAATCTACTAAATTTCCCTATTTTTTAAATCTTAAAATTGCAATATTAATAAATTATTAAAAACCTGAAAGATATTTTTGCATTTATCCTTTAAAAAAAAAAATGTGGTATGCATTGAGTTAGCTGTAAAATAAACTCTTCTCTTCGTATTTTTTGTCTTTTGTAAGAAATTGTACAAAATACCTTAACTATGATATCTTTACTTTATTCACAGGTCAAATCTAAACAACCCTCCGACGGCTGAAAGAGGGTTGTTGCGTACATTCATGATACATTGTCTGATAGTAACCGCACTGATTGAGTGTCAAATATTCATTCTCGTCTAACAGAACTGTCTGTGCTTCTCTACAGTATCGTTAGAAAAAAGCTCAAAAAGACATTAAGTATTCATGAACCTGACAAGGATGAATACGTAATTCAGTTTGACCCATTTTACTATCGGATCGAGTTGCACATCTTTCCTTTAACACGCGTGCGATAAAAATTATTTAACTTATTTCCCTTTAAAAATTTTGAATTATGTTGAATAATATTAAGTAACTTGTAAAAAATGTTAATTTCTCATTGTTCGTAACTGACAGTTGAAAATATGTGAAAACTATACTTTTTCTCAATAATGCCATTGAATTAATACAAACTTTTGTTACCTTTTTTGAACCTGATGAAACAATGCGAGGTGAAGAGTATAATATATTTTCCACTATATTTTCTAGTCTTGGCCCCTCTAATGTTGAAACGTGAAAATATTTCATTTAAACTTCTTCGTCACCCACTTTTTTTGATCTTTTCAAACGAGCATGACTCAAGATTTTAGGAGTCAAGTCAGTGACAGCGATACATTCCAGACGCTGCACTATGATAAACGTGAACTAGAGCTAAACTCAACATTCACATTAAAGAAGCGTAAGTCTACTGAATTAAAATTTCAAAAATACAATATATGGTTACGTTTTATATTTTTTACACTACAGTATTCGTACTGGTTAAAAAATAAACATGTTATATACTCTATGACACAACACATTCTGATATTTGATTGAAAATAAACAATTTCTACAAAAATGTTTTATTTAAATTATCAGAAAATTAATCATTTGCAAATGTTATTGACAAAATATTACGAGTTTAAATAGAGTAATAAGTTCTGAGATAGTTGAAAAAGTTACAACACTTTACCTTACATGTATATTTAGGCAAAAATAGTTATTTGTTGTTTTCAGATTTTAATTTCTTTGCCATCTATATTCAAAATATTTTCCAAACTTAAAACCACAATATAAATTTTATCTTATAATCCTATGTGTACTACAATATTTTCGGTTTTGTATCAGGTAAATAAAGGAAAGGTGATTAAGCAAAAATGAAACTGTAATTTCTTTTTTATTACATACATATTTCAGCAGTACATGTCAGTAATGCTGAATTATTTAAATAATAATAATGGTTTACTAAAGAGTAATTGCAAAAAATTGGAGGAGAGGTCTGGACCCCTTTTACTCCCTCGCTGGCTTCATCCTTGTCTGTAAGGACCACATGAAATTGTACTACATGAATTTTCAAATCTAGCAATACAATAAAATTGTTTTCAATCAAGAATATATGATTCTTACCAATAATGCAACATAATGCATTCCTGCCATTCCTCCTTTATTGGAATCGTCCCCCCCTGTAATATATACCTGGGTTTGCCCATAGATTTTCTACGTAATTATTGAACGTCATATCGGGTGGTGTGGGAATGGAAAATATGAATCAGGTTGTAAATTACAATTGAATACGAAAACATCTGCAAAAGTGATCTTTTTTAACTTTAATTTCTCTCTAAATGAAACAAAATATGAAATGAAATAACAAGAAAATATTGTTTTTATAATTTATACAAAAATTTAAGTTATTTTTTCATATTCATATTCAAGAGTGTCAGGGTATTCAAGATGGGAGAGGGTGAGATACTGGAGGTACGTCATGTCGAACGTATCACAAGCATGCCATCTGAAGAAGGGCATCTGATTCAGCCTCTATCAGTGAAAGCAGGTAGCGAAGGGCTGTCCTTCATTCTTGAACCTTCGCACGAATGGTGTCCCATCCACTCCAACGATCACCCTGGCTCTCCTTCACTCTTGACCCTTAACACGAATGGTTTCATATCCACTCCAACGATCACCTGATTTTTATTACCTATAAAGGTTCAATAAATCATTATTTTGTACAGACTACCATACGCACGCTTTTTACTGTGATCGAGGCCGAGTGATATTAGCCAGTTGTAGTTGCCAGTAGAACGTACACTCGTAATAGCAAAATGTTTTACGTTTGGGCAGCCCAACGGGGTTTCCATGAGGATTAAAACACAGTTGTAAGCAACCTACTGAAGTAAAGGATTGATAGACATATCTAGTTTTCTGAAGAAGAGTAGTGGAGTGGAAATATTTCGTTTATATTAAAGATTGTTCAAGCTTAAATGTGAGCGAAAATTCTTCCTTTAACTACTTTGACCCGAATATGTTGGAACAGAACTTGCTACCCTTACTCTCGAAGAGTCATATGAATAGAGCTGGTGATCTCACCACATGATGGGTGTAGTATGAGATTATTGCAGAAGAGAGCGACCCCAACTTCCACCCTTACTCATTCTGAATATATTGTCGATCAGCAAGCAGCAAAACAGTCAAATGAATAAATCGAATGAAGATTGTCCTCAGCGTTTTGCCTTAAGGTGAACTAAATGTTACATTTTTTCAAGCTTCAGATGGATCACACGTTTTCTGCCATATTTTTACGCCTCAATTAACTGTAATAATTCATCCTAAGAGGAATTGTTTTTGACACAGTTCATATGAAGAACGCTGTTAAAGTAATAAAGAAAGATTCTCAGTAAAGTAATCCAATTACATCAAAAGAGTTCACGTTTCAATCATAGCGGATGTAAATCTATATGCTCCTCCCATAAAACTATTCTGTATTGCATTTTTTTACCTAACTGATTGTATTCAACTATTCCTTTAATTTTTTTACACTTTTCATCAGAAGTGTAATAAGATAATTTATTTTTAATAAATTTTTACTCTTTCCTTAAAACTCTGAAACACCTCAAAGTTCAATATATTGTGTAAAATTAATGTCACCACCACTCAAAATGAGTAAAGCGGAGAATGACATATACGATCAAGATGTTTTTCCTTGTTTGCATCCTCAGAGAAGACTGTTCCACGACACATGGTGTAACGTAATCATTTATTGTATAAACATAGTTCAAATTTATTCAAAGCTGTTAACTACGTGGTAATGCCTTCTGATACTTATAACGTTTCATAAAACTATAATACTAATTAAAATTCACATACATTAAAGTCATTCAGAACTCTTCCAAATCTGACCTATTTACAATAATATTGAGAATTTTGCTATTAAAAACAATATTATACAACTAAAGAATCTGTATGCTCTAAAATAAATAATTATGTCTTTATAGTATTTTTGTAACTCTCCTATGATGTCTACTCGCTTATGCATTTTGCTCCGAAAAGGAAGAAAGGAAGATGGGTCATAATGTTTCTCTCAAAAGGTTATCCCTCAAACAGATGTGGTCGACTGATCCGGCCGACTGTATAATTCAACGTCAGCTTTTACTGCTCTCGTTTCTTTACATTTACTTTTATGCATGAGTGCTTCAGTCTGAGCACTTATTGACGTATATATGTTTTAATGGTGAGAATAAAATGTAAGTTGATACTAAAAAATGTGTGCTATTACAGCAGTTTAGTTATAGTTAGTTATTAGCTGAGCTATAGCGAAGCTGATTTTGATTTTATTCTATTTGTTTGTCTAAGTTTCCGCATGAAATTTCGAAAAACCATTTGGTCTATTAACCTATAGACATGAAAATTTTCACAAATCTTCATTTATATACAGGCAACATCGAGTTCGGTGATGGTGTATGTCACTTCATAGAATTTGGCTGAGCGTTAGTGGATATTTTTACATAGGTGTTTTGGTTAAACATGATGGCAACGAGAAAATAACAATATAAAAAAAATTAAAGAAATTAAGTACACATAAATGAGAATTTCCATACTCTAGGCCTATAGCCCCGAAGTCAATATGAGTAATAACAATAACATGTACCGTCGCTTAGAGTTCAAACTCTAGTAAAATCACTACTAGATTTTCGACTTCTAGTAATTCATTTTCTGGCGTCAATAAGTATTAAAAGTGAGGATTATCCATCTGGAGTCTTCATAGTTCAACATTTATGAACAAGGTCACAAAACAAAACTAATTAACAGAAGGATTTAAGGTTTAAAACAATCAGCAAACATAATACAGACGGAAAATTATTCAATTAAAACGCTCTGATAGAACATTTAAAACTACGAAGAAATACGTCCAAGAGAAAACCCGGCTTGGTGTGAATTGAGTTGGCACTTGTTCAGAGTAATGTGTAAGTGAGATAATAGAACTGTATCTTGTAGGATTAAAAAAAAAATATTAAACTGATTAATAATTATTCACCACGTTTGAACAGAGGTTATTTAATCTACGTTGAGAATAATTACAATAATGCATGCGGGATAATTATTTAATAAATGTGAAATGATTACAACGTAACTCAACCAGATAAAGTTAATAAGCCCTTTGGCCTTTGTCTCAGAGATGTTCCAACACTAATTACAATTTAGTCTCAAATTAATTATAATTCATAACACCATGTGTGAAAGTTTTGCTTATATGTCCGTAGCGTAATAAAAAGCATTTTTACACCCATACCTAGAGTACGAGCTGCGTAGAGGCAATATTTTAATAATAAATAAATCATGTTTTATTTTTCATTATTCATATAATTATTTTTAGAAAATCTACCACACAGGATCTAAAAATGAACATACGCTGTGTATGTGTATTTGTGCATGGATTAATTGAATTTTTGTGAATTTACTGAAACTACTTAAATAATGTCGATTCATCGATAGAAAAGATTGTACTGCACTCTTGGATTGGATTTCATATGCATAGCACATTGGATATCTAACAAGGTTGTACCATACATATATATAAACATTCCAGTTAAAAATTTACACAAAAATAATATTATATCCTCATCTTAAAAATCTGAAAAAGCCATTTAATAGATTGTAAAATGTATAATTTTAAGTTTGGAAGTAAATTCGTATAATATTTCGGTACTATTAATTTAGTTTCATTTTTACAATATAGGAATTTATACAGTAGAATGAAGTACTTGTGTCTTTTGAAACTTAAGTTCTATATTATATTATACCGAGTTCTATATTATTATTAGTTATTGCATTATATTATACAGATTTTTATTATTATCGTAATATAATTTTATTTAATCGGTTATAATTTATATCGGTTTCATTTTCTAAATCGAATAACGGACTTATTTTTTAGTTAAGTTTATTATAAAATTATTTGTTACGTCAACTATAGTTGATTTAGTTAACAAGAAGAAAAGGTAAATGCATAAACGATTCAATTAGTTTATGTTTCAATACTCAAACCTAATCATATCAGACTAACTAAAAAATGCTTATTCATCACAAAATATAAAAGGAATTGATAGGAATGAGCAAGAATAAACATTCAGATCTTAAAAGAAAATAATTTAGTTTTAACCAGCGATTGAAATTCCAGTCAAGCAGGACTACCGCAGTGGGCCGGTATACAGCCCACGCTGACTGCTGACTCTAACCCTAATTACACCATTATATGTTTGGAGCACGTGGAAAGGAATATTAATTACTAGCTTTTACCCGCGGCTTCATACATATTTCCGTATGAGGATTTGCATATTTTCCGTATACTGCATATTAGAGGATTTGTAGACAAGAGTTTTTAAACACTTTCAGAAATATTTATGGAATGAAATATATATAATAACAAAATTTTAATTAACAGTAACCTTTTTACATTTTAGTATTCTTTTTAAAATTTAAAAGCAATTTAAAAATCATTCACAGGTCCACTTAAAAGCCATCTGTGGCTTCAAACCTACAATCACTTCATAAGTGTGGTCTTCCAACACAGCACCAGCTATTACATTTACCTTCACAAGTGTGGTCTTCCAACACAGCACCAGCTATTATTGTTACCTTCACAAGTGTAGTCTTCCAACACAGTACCAGCTATTATTGTTACCTTCACAAGTGTGGTCTTCCAACACAGTACCAGCTATTATTGTTACCTTCACAAGTATGGTCTTCCAAAACAGCACCAGCTATTACTGTTACCCTCACAAGTGTGGTCTTCCAATACAGCACCAGCTATTATTGTTACGTTCACAAGTGTGGTCTTCCAACACAGCACCAGCTATTACTGTTAACTATTACTTTCACCGTAGTGTGGCCTTCAAATACAGCACCAGCTATTACTGTTACCTTCACAAGTGTGGTCTTCCAACACAGCACCAGCTATTATTGTTACGTTCACAAGTGTGGTCTTCCAACACAGCACCAGCTATTACTGTTACCCTCACAAGTGTGGTCTTCCAATACAGCACCAGCTATTATTGTTACGTTCACAATTGTGGTCTTCCAACACAGCACCAGCTATTACTGTTACCTTCACAAGTGTGGCCTCCCAACACGGCATCAGGTATTACTGTTACCTTCAGACCGTGTGGCTACCAACACGGCATCAGGTATTACTGTTACCTTCAAAGTGTGACCTCCCTACATAGCACCAGCTATTACTGTTAACTATTACTTTCACCGAAGTGTGGCCTTCCAATACAGCACCAGCTATTACTGTTACCTTAACAAGTGTGGTCTTCCAACACAGCACCAGCTATTATTGTTACGTTCACAAGTGTGGTCTTCCAACACAGCACCAGCTATTACTGTTACCTTCACAAGTGTGGTCTTCCAAAACAGCACTACTTATTACTGTTACCTTCACAAGTGTGGTCTTCCAACACAGCACCAGCTATTACTGTTACCTTCACAAGTGTGGTCTTCCAACACAGCACCAGCTATTACTGTTACCTTCACAAGTGTGGTCTTCCAAAACAGCACTAGTTATTACTGTTACCTTCACAAGTGTGGTCTTCCAACACAGCACCAGCTATTACTGTTACCTTTGCAAGTGTGGTCTTCCAACACAGCACCAGCTATTACTGTTACCTTCACAAGTGTGGTCTTCCAAAACAGCACTAGTTATTACTGTTACCTTCACAAGGGTGGTCTTCCAACACAGCACCAGCTATTACTGTTACCTTCACAAGTGTGGTCTTCCAACACAGCAGCAGCTATTACTGTTACCTTCACAAGTGTGGTCTTCCAATACAGCACCAGCTATTATTGTTACGTTCACAAGTGTGGTCTTCCAACACAGCACCAGCTATTACTGTTACTTTCACAAGTGTGGTCTTCCAAAACAGCACTAGTTATTACTGTTACCTTCACAAGTGTGGTCTTCCAACACAGCACCAGCTATTACTGTTACCTTCACAAGCGTGACCTCCCAACATAGCACCAGCTATTACTGTTAACTATTACTTTCACCGAAGTGTGGCCTTCCAATACAGCACCAGCTATTACTGTAACCTTCAAAAGTGTGGTCTTCCAACACAGCACCAGCTATTACTGTTACCTTCACAAGTGTGGTCTTCCAACACAGCACCAGCTATTATTGTTACGTTCACAAGTGTGGTCTTCCAACACAGCACCAGCTATTACTGTTACCCTCACAAGTGTGGTCTTCCAATACAGCACCAGCTATTATTGTTACGTTCACAATTGTGGTCTTCCAACACAGCACCAGCTATTACTGTTACCTTCACAAGTGTGGCCTCCCAACACGGCATCAGGTATTACTGTTACCTTCAGAACCGTGTGGCTACCAACACGGCATCAGGTATTACTGTTACCTTCACAAGTGTGACCTCCCTACATCACACAGCACCAGCTATTACTGTTACCTTAACAAGTGTGGTCTTCCAACACAGCACCAGCTATTACTGTTACCTTCACAAGTGTGGTCTTCCAACACAGCACCAGCTATTACTGTTACCTTTCACAAGTGTGGTCTTCCAACACAGCACCAGCTATTACTGTTACCTTCACAAGTGTGGTCTTCCAACACAGCACCAGCTATTACTGTTACCTTCACAAGTGTGGTCTTCCAACACAGCACCAGCTATTACTGTTACCTTCACAAGTGTGGTCTTCCAACACAGCACTAGCTATTACTGTTACCTTCACAAGTGTGGTCTTCCAACACAGCACCAGCTATTACTGTTACCTTCACAAGTGTGGTCTTCCAACACAGCACCAGCTATTACTGTTACCTTCACAAGTGTGGTCTTCCAAAACAGCACTAGTTATTACTGTTACCTTCACAAGGGTGGTCTTCCAACACAGCACCAGCTATTACTGTTACCTTCACAAGTGTGGTCTTCCAACACAGCAGCAGCTATTACTGTTACCTTCACAAGTGTGGTCTTCCAATACAGCACCAGCTATTATTGTTACGTTCACAAGTGTGGTCTTCCAACACAGCACCAGCTATTACTGTTACCTTCACAAGTGTGGTCTTCCAACACAGCACCAGCTATTACTGTTACCTTCACAAGCGTGACCTCCCAACTAGAGCACCAGCTAATTACTGTTAACTATTACTTTCACCGAAGTGTGGCCTTTCCAAATACAGCAACCACGCTATTACTGTAACCTTCAAAAGTATGTGGTCTTCCAACACGGAGCACCGCTATTACTGTAACCTTCATCAAGTTGTGGGTCTTGCCAAAACAGCACCTAGTTATTACTGTTACCTTCAACAAGTGTGGTCTTCCAACACAGCACCAGCTATTACTGTTACCTTCACAAGTGTGGTCTTCCAACACAGCACCAGCTATTACTGTTACGTTTACAAGTGTGGTCTTCCAACACAGCACCAGCTATTACTGTTACCTTCACAAGTGTGGTCATCCAACACAGCACCAGCTATTACTGTTACCTTCACAAGTGTGACCTCCCAACATAGCACCAGCTATTACTGTTAACTATTACTTTCACCGTAGTGTGGCCTTCAAATACAGCACCAGCTATTACTGTTACCTTCACAAGTGTGGTCTTCCAACACAGCACCAGCTATTATTGTTACGTTCACAAGTGTGGTCTTCCAACACAGCACCAGCTATTACTGTTACCTTCACAAGTGTGGTCTTCCAACACAGCACCAGCTATTACTGTTACCTTCACAAGTGTGGTCTTCCAACACAGCACCAGCTATTACTGTTACCTTCACAAGTGTGGTCTTCCAACACAGCACCAGCTATTACTGTTACCTTCACAAGTGTGGTCTTCCAACACAGCACCAGCTATTACTGTTACCTTTACAAGTGTGGTCTTCCAACACAGCACCAGCTATTACTGTTACCTTCACAAGTGTGGTATTCCAAAACAGCACTAGTTATTACTGTTACCTTCACAAGTGTGGTCTTCCAACACAGCACCAGCTATTACTGTTACCTTCACAAGTGTGGTCTTCCAACACAGCACCAGCTATTACTGTTACCTTCACAAGTGTGGTCTTCCAAAACAGCACTAGTTATTACTGTTACCTTCACAAGTGTGGTATTCCAACACAGCACCAGCTATTACTGTTACCTTCACAAGTGTGGTCTTCCAAAACAGCACTAGTTATTACTGTTACCTTCACAAGTGTGGTCTTCCAACACAGCACCAGCTATTACTGTTACCTTCACAAGTGTGGTCTTCCAATACAGCACCAGCTATTACTGTTACGTTCACAAGTGTGGTCTTCCAACACAGCACCAGCTATTACTGTTACCTTCACAAGTGTGGTCTTCCAACACAGCACCAGCTATTATTGTTACCTTCACAAGTGTGGTCTTCCAAAACAGCACCAGCTATTACTGTTACCTTCACAAGTGTGGTCTTCCAACACAGCACCAGCTATTATTGTTACCTTCACAAGTGTGCTCTTCCAACAAGGCATCAGTTATTACTGTTACCTTCACAAGTGTGACCTCCCTACACAGCACCAGCTATTACTGGTAACTATTACTTTCACCGAAGTGTGGCCTTCCAACATAGTATCGGCTATTACAGTTATTTTCACATTTCAAGCTTGAAGTATGAAGAAAATAATGTATTCTTTGCGATGAATAATATAGTAACAATTCTCCTGGTAAGTTGAGCAATGTAAAATGGTTATCTTTGAGAAAAATATGATATAAATTATTATTAATTATTAAGATATTTACTATTGAATACTTTTTTATTTTAATTAAAATATTGTTAGAATTTTTTCATTTCTATTCAATTAGATAGTACAACCACTGACATATGATTCAGTTGTTTTATGAAACTCTGTTTTAACTGAGAAATGCTTGATAATAATTGTAATTTATTATATTAGCACATTTACTAAATCTTTAGATTGGTTTATTTTTGGGAACATTAACTGGTAAGATAACAAGAAAATATGTTACTGTAAAAAGTGTTCTAGAACTGATGATCGTAGGTACATAACCCCGGTGGATTTCCGAGGCTGTGACTAATGAGGACTTATCACGCAGATAAATTAATTATACTGTTCCTTTGATGGATAATTTTGGCTAAATGAATTTGATTATGTTCACCTCATAAGAGATTACTAATATATAATTACTTTACCAAAATATAAATTTTTAATATAGATATAAACACGTGGAACTAGATATCTTACATCTTTTTTATATAAACTAGTTGGTATTATATAACTTGTATTAAATTTTGAATCATCTAAACCAGTATACGTTTAACGTACTGTTTGATATAAGTATATAACGCTGTGTGCGTATAAAACTATCAAACTAATTATATTATGCTTAGTTACTATCGTACATGTATTTACATATATGTTGTATTTTGAAATAAATAAAATTGGCTGAAGTTTCTGACATGAGATAAATATATTGTTCACTTCTCCTCTTAATATTGTACTCAAGTTTCTTAGCAAGTTCATCTTATGAGATAAAGTTGAAATTTTATTTGCAAATTTTTAGGTAAATATTGATGCAAATATTATTGACGTATTTGTAATTATTGCCAATAGCAAAATTTGTGATTCAATGGTTTTTTTAAATTATTTTGAACTTCGTATTTAATAGACGTAAACTAAATACATATGAATTACCTGTGCGTTATACAATAGATTAAATAAGAGAATAAACGTTACTTTTAACCAATAACTTCTCATTTTTGTAATTTTTATCGCATGTTAACGGGTTTATATTTTTTCGAACAACCTAGTCCCCACACGGAGAAAATCCAAACTCAATAACATTTTGCTGCAATTGGTTTTGCTATTTGACATTAAGCATACTAAATAACACATCTGGCAAATTTTGAAACTTATATATTTTGAAATTTCAATCTCTATACTTTCATGGAAAAACAGCCATGATTTGTTTTAATTTTACCACTAACTGAATTTAATTCTGGTTTTTGATACTTGAGATCAAATTTAAATTCAATTTCAGAAATGTATACTCAAATATGAATAAGATGCACTTCAGTTATTTTGAAAAATAATACTCTCCAAAATGACTGCACGTCTGCGTATGGAGAGGACTCATATACTGTAACACATATACGACATTTATTGTTACACTGTAATATAACTTACTTATTTGAACATTCCTATAAAATATACACAATACTAAGTATAATATAATTGAATTTATTACTAAACACAAATTAGTGAGAATTTGGTACTTAATTCACAGCAGCTTATTATGGCATATTTAAACACAGGTATCTTTACATGAATATGAATGAGCATTACTTTAATGGCAGAAGTTTAATTTAAATGCTGAAATCGAGTATTTATGTGTTACACAAATATGAAAATACGAACAGTTTTAGTGCAAAATCTCTAGGATCAGACAAAGTGTGGTTGATTGAAATGGTTGGCAGACTAGTGAATGACAGCGGTACAGACCCCTATTATCAAATAAGCCGGTGGTTATTTGATAATAGGATTCGATACACCCCAAATGTAGCGTGTTTATACGAATAACGGGAACTCTTAGAGATAAGTTTTATCGGTGTGCTTTGTCTTTATTACCTGTGAACGTACAGTTGTTACTTCAATAAATATTTGACTATCGGGAGTCTCCCAGTCCACACCGTGAGGAAACATCGTTAGTCGAGTTAAAATCTTGAAATATTTCGGCTCTGGGTTTTTTTTTTCACTGAGCAAGACAATTTAAAATCCGTCCGCGTAAACCTAAGAATTAAGAAATAGTTGGAGCAATTGATACAAACCTACCATCAGAGAAAATACGTAAAAATGCTAAAATCAGCTACTTTCATGGTCACTAAGTGGTTAGCTGACTCTGTTTTATATTTTATTTACGTGTCTTTCCGTTTCAATCTAAAAAATATGATCCGAGAAAAATTGATCATTTAATACGTTTAACCCTTGTGATACCCTCCTATTTCAACCTCCTTTAACACTTGTGCGACTGACGTTTGATTTTTCCAGAGGGAAATCTCTGAGTCTATTTCAATAAAAAGCATGATATGTGAAAAATACAGCGCAAATTGGCTGTTGGTTCCTGGACTACCACACATCATGTGATAGTACGTTTCCAAGGATTATACTTCTCGGAACTAAGGCAAGTAGAATTAATTTATGTCATTGTCATAATAAGGTACTGGTAAAGATTATTTCTGGACATTACGCTGTTGAAGCCTAAAACTCTGTGTCCACTACACGTATGGACATTCTATACTTATATATTTCGAAAAAAACTAGAGCAAATTTATCACTAGTTAATTTATAACTGAGAAATTTTCAAATTTTTATTACAAACTAGCGTATGTATCGTAAAATTTTATGTGAACACAAATCATATCATTTTGTCAATAAAAATGTAAAATGACATGTCAAAGAGCGACCATTCTTTGCTAGTTGACCCATTTAATTTTGGAGCTAAAGTTCTGTACCCATTGGGAATGATCTGGCTCTGGGGATTACAAGCAATATTGCTGAACAAGTTTGGAGTTCGATTTTGAGATCTCATCTTTATTAAAGGTTTTTATCTTTACAGACAGAAAACCAACCACGTGGTCTTATATAAAGTCTATTTCATTCAAAGTAACTTTTCTTATATTTATCAAACACTGGCTGAAGGAAAGTTTGGATTTTTTATTAAGACGCCTTGTAACAAGAGATGGCTAAAGTTCTATTTTTAACTAAAAGACCTAAAAATTAAACACTACAATTATAAAAAAATACGTTTTAAGTAATGATTTCTTCCTTGACACGAACAGGCCAATCCATAGCAGGGCTTGATAGGAGTTTTAAGGTTTTGTAATAAAACATTAATTTTGTAAGTTCTTATTTTCACGTTTTTGAGATGAAATTTTTAAAGTTGGCAATCTTCGTTCGTCATGGACTATAGTAAAGTATAGTACGAGGGATATGATCTGATACATAATCGGTACGAAAATTATTTGCAGCTATAAATTCCTAATTCAAACAACGGTTGTGATACAGATTATCCAGCTTAAAAACTGAAGTTATAAATTATAAACGGTCAATTTTGTCTTATTGCTCAATAAACTTAACATTTATATATGGATAATAGTATATTTTGATTTTTAAATCCTTAATTTCAACAATAGCTTCTACCATAAATTCTAAATCATGATAGGAAAGAAACACAGTGAAATATATGGGATTGAAAGGTAGGTGATGATTTTTATTTGAACTCGTTCACCACGTGTAATCCATTTATACTAAGATACACAAAAATATAAGTAGTAAACCATTAAATATGACTCAGTAAAAGTCTAAAGAAGCACAAGGGAATCCACAACACAATACAGGTGAACTGCTACACCACAATGCACGCAACAATGGGGACGAATTTGAAAAACACTTATCTGTACTCCAGAATCTGAAGGATTAGTTACCGACACATGGTGAAGGACAGGGGAAGGACAGGATGGTGAAAATTGGGAAAAGAGAAGGAATGGTGACTTTTAGTATCTGTATTTAGCTGATCAACAGCTGACACTACGGCCTCTATGAAATCGTGTCGTTGTCAATCTGAGCAATAACTCTTAATAAAAGTATCTATAGATTTGAAGGATCGTATACTGTGTTCCTCTTGGTCCAAGTAAGAACGCTGTTGGTTTGGGAGTAAAAAGGACGAAAGGAAGTCCTTCCGTCTACTTGTCTGTCACTCTCCCGTTTGTGTCTTACTCTTGACAGGAAGGTACTAGAGACTTGGAACATCGCAAACCGGCTTCCTCTTGCTCAAAGGAAGAACGCTTTTGATTTGGGAGTAAAAAGGACGAAAGGAAGTCCTTCCGTCTACTTGTCTGTCAGTCTCCCGTTTGTGTGTTATTCTTGAAATGAAGGTTCTAGAGACTTGGAACATCGCAAACCCGGTTCCTCTTGCATAAAAGGAAGAACGCTTTTGATTTGGGAGTAGAAAGGTCAAAGGGAAGTCCTTATTTATATTTGTCTGTCAGTCTCCCGTTTGTGTCTTACTCTTGACAGGAAGGTTCTAGAGACTTGGATCATCGTACAATAGGTTCCTCTTGGCCTTGATTCCTTCTACAAAGAAAAATCAACACAAATATTATCTTGTGTTCTTATAAAGTGGATATTGGCTCTTACCTTCCGAAAGAATTTTCTAGTATTTTTGCCTTTTACAATATTAAAAATCATTCAAAATTTCTGTTGTTAGATATTGCTGCAAAAATTAAAATGTTTTTTAGTTTAAAATTTATACACTTTAGTACTGGAGATATAAAACAAATAATTCTTATGCTCTTTGCTTGGATAAGAAAGAACCTTCTGTAAATTCTAGGAGTTGAGATATAAATCTATATCTTATTACCAGTTTTATTGTATAACACATTAATTAGTTTAGTTTTAGAGATCTACTTTAAAAATTACATAATTTATATAGCTTGATAATTCCAAAATAAAGCTTCCAGAATTAATTACGCGTTAATAGGATATATGTTCTTGCAGTCACCCATGGCTTCGTACGCAATTTCTTATGCTTTGCACGTACTCCACTTCGAGTGAATTATATTTTCGACGACAATGTTGAAGTTTGCCTTGATGCTACGATCAGGAAAATTGGTAAAAACTGTATATTTCTGTGTATTCTAATTTATTCCGTTCTTAGTAAATTTGTCCCAAAGTTAATTTTCCTTCTTTCCATCATCAAGAATAAATACATAGGAAGGCTTTTCGAAGTAAGAATAGAGCTAAATGTTAATCAGGGACCCTAAGAATGCCATATAAAATTTCAAAACAATCTATTCAGTAGTTTTTATGAAATTGAATAGAACACACACACACACACACACACACACACACACACACACACACACACACACACGGGCATATTTAATTACATTTTTATATATAATAGAATCCTAAAACCTAACACTGGCTCAAAGTTAGGTAATGAGACAAGGAATTACATGGAAACATCTTCCTTATCGACAAGTTCTGACTTGGTACACATTGTTTTAAGATTAATTAATGTCGTAGTATTACATACAAAAGTATGCTACGTCAACTTTTAACATTACGTTCCCAAATACAGACTTGTTAAACTTACAGTATGTTAGCACTAGTTATGTAAAGAGCAATATTGTACAACTATTTATTGCTATAAAAATAGTTTCTTCTGCAAACTCAATATAAACTTATTTTAAAAGACTTTGAAAAAGTGTGTCGTGATAAGGCAGTCTATAATACAGGCCGGAGTGCTGCCCCCACCGCCAGTCCTTACGTCACACTATGTCATCAAGTGGTTATCACAGCTGAGTGATTACAAGTGCGCGAATCATCTGATGTTAGTTGTCTGTTACAAATTGCTTTATTATATAGAGGCTTCAAAAGTATGTAAACTTACATCTGTTTAAAATCTAATGTTAAAATTTTAATACACAAACTATTATTAAAAAGCCAAAATGTTCTTTAGCAATAATGGCATTTAATTATCTTCAATTACAAAAGAAAACAATATACAAGTATTAACAGTTATGATGACGAGCACTCGCTTGTTCCCATTGGATGAAGCGGAGAGGTCAGACTCTTATTATGACGTCACCGAGAGATCAGCCTCTTATTATGGCGTCACTGAGAGGTCACAGTCTTATTATGACGTCACGGAGAGGACAGCCTCTTATTATGCCGTCACAGTATTAGGACTACGGCCTGTACACACTGATTAATTATCAATTTAGTTTGATTATCTGACAGTTTGGCATCATGACAGTTTAATTAAAGGTGGAATAGACATTTGTGCCGTATTATTTGTTAGCGAATTAACTACACTCAAATGATATTTCACGGGTTTTAATTTTTTCCTTGTTTAAAGAACTTGCATACCGTTCTGCGGGTATGGAATAACCGAGATAGTAAATTTCAGCAGCATTGATAAGCCATATAAATATCGTATTAGTTTGCAAATACTCTACAAAGTTGCTGATGGCAAAGTTGTTTATTCTATTCCCTAATTCATATTGAAATACCTGAAGGTTTTGATTGTTGTTTTTCTTATTTAATGTTTGCAAAAACACTCATAAATTACGCTATAGTAATTAGTTGTTCCTGTTTAAAAGCGTTATTTCAGAATGGATCTAAAGTTTACCGTTATGCTTTATTTTTAATGACTAACACAAATACGATGTTAAGTCTATAACTGATAATAATTAAGTTTGGTTCTAAGAACTGATGATGGGAAGATAAATGAAGTTCAGTGGCTCTAAATTTCAATTCTCAACAAGACAGCTTATAATGAACGCTGTATTATGTTTAATGTATTATATTTTAATAAAAAAATTTGAAAAGAATTTTAAAATGAGGATTCTTAAATAGCTTTGTCAATAAAGGTTTTCAATAAAAATACTTTCAAATAAATAGCTATACTAGGAATTTTTGCTACAAAAAAAAACTAAAATAATGAATTTCCTAGATGAAGCTGGGTTGGCGTGTTGGAGGTGTTGTACGACAGTTGATCATTACTGTTTAATGCTGTAACTTGGCCAAGAAATGTTTTTTTTGCCTAATAGGGTTCTAGATAAAATGTTTCAAGTTATAACTTCTTAACTGAGGGTATAATGCATACTTTGTTTCAATACATCAGGTTTAATGCATGCATACTTGCAATACATGCATTGTAATTTCTGAATTGGAAAAGTCTGATCTTCTTGTTAAGCTACTAACCAATTACATGTAATTGATGGACAAATTATTTTTATATTTTATATTAAACCGTTCAAGTAACCCTTACATTATTTAGAGCCTGAACAACGAAATTAAGGATTTTTTTAGGTTAAGATAAAAAAGTTAATAATAATAAATAAAGATTTTGGTAATGAAAATTGTGAATATCAACATAAAAAAACACAACATTCCCCCCCCACAACGCAAAACTGACTCTCTTCCGCTGGCTGAATATATAAAGCTTATATATCCCTTAATGTATCTTTATGAAAAATGTATTTTGGAAAATCTGGAGATAAATATGAAGTGGGGCAGCGATGAAATGTTTACCCGGCAGATTGTAAATAAATATATTATTTACGTAAAAATACTATTAATCTATTATAACTTTAGATATAAGTTTTTATCAGAATTATTATGCTTAGTTGTATAAAAATATATTTATGAAACGGAACAATTAATGATGCTTTGTATAAAATAGGTGCAACTAATTTTTAAGATTTATAAAAAAATTTTTTGTTGAGTTCAGCTCCATGTTCAACTTCTTTTTTATTGACGTCTTGGTATCTGAAAGCTGTCTCAGACTTTACTCACTGACTCTGGGAATCCAGGGTTGATTCCAGCATGGTTGGGATTCAAACTGTTTATAGATTCTTGTCCGTACCTTCTATAGTGTTTCTCAATTTATGCAAACTGATGAGGCAAATAAGGACTGCCTCTTTAAACTTATAAGTATTTATATCTTTACATATAGGTGTATCTAATTATCGGAAACGGTGTTAAAGTTTTAAATCGCCGGACTGTTCTTTGGATCTTTTTACACTAACACATTACTCCCGGATTCATATATTGGGCTCATGGGAGTGTTTGCTTTAATAAAAAATAACTGGATTATAGAAATTTGCTATTGTTTCATGTGGCTACCAATAAGAAGAACAAGGCGTTTCGAAGTCAGAAAATACATCCTTTTATTTGAGTATGTCAAAATAGTACTAAAATGCTTATGCACGTAAACATATTCGCAATATATTAGCGATGTTTAATCTAATTAACTATAGTTTTATTTCTTTCTAAATTCATTAAATTTGTCAATATTGAAACTTTTAAAGAATGGGATATAAATCTTTGGGGGACCTACTCTTGTTCATTTGTCAAACTATAAGGAGCTCCTTCTATTAATATACAAATCATTTATGTAGAGTAAAACTCCTATTTTGCTGAGCCTAAATTGGTCGATTTATAGTTCAAAAATTAAGAATCTGTTAAGGAATCTTCTCTGTGGATCTCTGGTGTTTTGAGACGTACATTTATAAGCCATTTTTTTTGTTTACTAGTTTCCTCGCATCGCACCTGTGAGGTGCATTGGGATTTGCTGAGATTTATGTACTTTTGCTGACTTGAGATAAAACAGTTTTTGACTTGAACTTGAAGCCTCCTTAACTATCATGACTATACTACAGATCACCGCTTGCTTTTTCGTTTCTGAAACTAGATTTTAAAGAAGGTACAAAGTTTAATACAACAAAACAATTTTCAGCTTTTTTAGGGCATAAAACACAGGTGAAGCTGTGGTTTTTTGAAAATTTCTTTAATAATAGTTTTAACACTTTTATTTATTTCTTCATGTAATTATTAAAACTTGCTAGGCTGCCGCATTCACGAATATACTCAATTTGAAGTTCGTAAGTTGACATACATCATTCGGGGTTTTACTTCTTCAAAACTTACTTCAATTATTATTCACTATTTGATTTCCTATGCCATTAAGAGAAATTTTTATAACATGAAAATGGCCAATAAATTCCAGTTTTATTTCTATATTTCCACTTTTTATCGTTATAGTGTTGCCAAAACCACTTTCTATAAAAGCCCGTTAAAAATCCTAAGATTACGAGACACTGTTTTGGGACCACATCATTGACAAAATCACACAAATATTTATTGTTTCCAGTTATATTCCTGTTATTCACTTGATTTCTGCATAGTCTTTTCTATACATAGGTAATATTTAGGGTTTCATCCATTTAGAAGAAAGCATTATATTTTATCACTATTTGTATTTACTTCCAGTTAATTGTATTTCAATTGCCGATGAAGGGCACATTAGAAATTGTGAACCTCAATTGAGCTGTCCCACACCATCCAACCGAACGATATACCGTCTCAATGAGGGCCTTGACTGTTATTAATCCATCTCAATAGGTACTTGATGCCAATTCACAAATTCCACCTCTGCTTATGATTGGCTGTATCCACCTTAAATTATTTCAGGTCCTTAAAATGATCATGCCAAAGTGAACACACAAGACCAATAAGAGAAGGGATTTTAATATCAATAACCTTCCATTAACATGACACCACTTGGTGAGTTATTTGGTCTTGGATGAATATTCCTGATAACATGTTGCGTTGATCAGGACCACGTCCAGTCTCGATTGCCACAGATTACAGAGCTGTCACTACTTGATGGCAGGTTACTTCAGCGTTATCACTAAAGCGGGACAGTTTTCTGTTGGAATTGGAAGGCTATGAAAACACCAATTATTAACCGCAAAATAAATTGGAAATTATTTATCATATTGTTAACTCTTACACTTTCTATAGGGTTAGGGGACTTTAAAACATTCTCACAATTAATTTGTACTGCAAATGTATAAACGATTTTTTCAAATCAAAGAGGCAAAAATGTTCAAAGTATCAGGTCCTTGCAATTGAACCAATCTTTTTCGAGGAAGGAAAATCCTATTAATGTTTTGGGCATTTGTTCAGCAACGAAACATTCCTATTGGTATAGCCAAGTTCAATTATTGACACACAAAAAAAGTCTAAAATTAAGATCTAAAGTTCCGTAACATTATATAAATTTCGCAGGGATGAAAAAATGCAACTTGATACTTTACCGACCATCTAATTATTGGGATCTTAGAAAGATGTAAATGCGGTACAAATCTAAACGGTTAATTACTGCTGAGTACGCGCGGGCGATCGACACAGTGGTCACGACACTAGTTTCAGACCACTGAAAACACACTCTTTAATAAATTGGAAGCATAAATACTGTAAATGAAACTTTAATCTTTGATAGAATTTGATATATAACACAAACACTAAATCTGTATTATTTAATAACCTTTTTTTTATGTTTTTTTCTGTCATTTATTTTATACAGTTATAAAATTTAAAAACGATCTAACTTGCAATTTGATATTATATGATAATACTGCAATGTCATCTTACTCACAACATTGTACCCAAGATCTCTCATTCTGATTATTTCTGTTTTATACTGTTTATAAGTCTCTACATTATCTCTCTACTTTTAACCATTTTAAAAGAAATGTAATAATATAAATTTTAGAAGTGTGAGTGTGGGCTTGAGTGATGTTTAATACTCTAGAAATTATTATTTAGAACTTCAAAATTACTTAATTAGTCCTAAAAAGAAGAGAAAATTAACTCAATTGATGTCAACCGAAAAACGTAATTGAGGAACTAATATTTTATTTCATTTTGAAACTTTGGTAAACCCATTCTTATAATTACAGTATTAATTTTTTTTATTTTATTTTATATCCCATCTATTATTCCCTATATTTGTTGTAATAGGACGTGAATCTTCCACAGAGGTTATCAACCAGATAAGTCAACTCTGGGCAAACAATTCAAATGTTCTAAAACTCTAATTCAATATCAAAACACTTAAATTCTTATGACTTATCCAACCAATTATGAACTCTTGTTGATATATTATTATACGTCATTTATGTGGACTGCTCATTCAAACATATATTATTCCTAATTCTCCTACTCTGAGGGGCAATAGGAAGGAAGGAAACGAAGAGTTGCCTTCCTGTTGACGAATAATATTCTTTGGACCTCGTGTAAAGTTTAACTAAAAGTCTAAAATCTGTACGGGTATAGTATTATTATTTATGACTGTTGTTAATTATCTATAGATTAAATATTTACTAAAGTATAATATATTATGAAATAATAAGGGAAAATTCCTATATTTAGATTAAACCGTTTAAAAAAAATTAAAAACAAAATATTAGAAATAGGAATATAAGAAGAAATAGTGATGGAAATATAAACATTAAACCCAGAAACTGAAAAAAAAAGAATTTAATTGATGGGTAGAATTGATTAACACATTATTTAATTTTATTAAATTACTTGTATAAACTAGTTCAAATCTAACATTATATGTAAATATTTAAATTAAAAATTTCATTTCAGTAAGCACGACGTTTTATATTCCATCAACCGTTGTATTTTGTGCAGCATTTCTAAAAAATAACAATATAGAAACTGTTGTTTATGTCTATACACAACCTTAATAGAAAGTACCTTTATTGTGAAATTATGTTAAACTTGGAACCCTATTAGATACGTGCCTATTAAAAATATGCTATAGGACTGGGAGTAATATCCCAGTAATAGGATCTTAGATACTGGGAATAATAAAAATCGTACAATAATACTGCAATATTCTGTACGTGAAAGGGAGCAATGCTCTAACACTGAATCGTTTACATGGGGGCTCCCCGACCATATGGTAAACCCAGGAAGGGAATAAACTTTGTAACTCAAGCTTTTTAGCCGTAGTTTTGATTTTAAACTGATACCCAGGAATTATAAGCATGACGTTTTTCTTTCTCGTCAATATCACTGAATTATTATTATTGACTTGAAGCATTAGGTATTATAATTTATATATCTATATATATATAAATTTAAAAATAGATAGTAATCATTTAAAAATAGGTTCTATATTAATTATATAAATAACTCAAAAATCTCCAAGAGGTAATGTTTTTTTTATTTTATATTTATAAAAAAATATCATAAAAACTCGTATGTTATTGTAATTTATTTTGAATTTACTCCGAGTATTTAAATGAATTTTGTACGCGTACAAGGAACCACTATACTGTTTCTAAAATAATTAATAAATTGATTTAATAAAAAACTTAAGGGGTACTTCTCATATAATAATGTTACTTAATAGGATATTATTCATTATTAAGTATGGTATGAAAGCCAGTGTACCAGGCTTATACTAAATCATAATACCGTTTATTTGTTCAGTATTGTACTGTTTCCATTGTTTGGGTATACACAAAGACGCTTTAGTTCCCGAACAAGACTGATAGGGTGCTCTGACAACAATAACTTGGACAGCCACAGAATTTGGCTTATGTTTTCCTAGAATACTGTCGTTGTTGTCCCATGTATATTACTTAGACTTTAAATTTGAATGAATCAATAATAAAATAGGCTCTTCAGGTTTCCTCCCTTTCTTGCCACCATTCTTGTTCTGACGTGACTAATTATTGCCATTTTACTATTGGCCTCTGCCGTCAGTTTCTATCGGTTATGATAGTGCGCGCATGACATAGTATAGTACGATCTGTAGTTCAGTTTTAATAATCAGTGTTGTGTTTTGAAAGCAAAAAAAATCTAAAACATACACTTAATACAAAATAATGATGATGCATGGTTTTAGATTTGGTGTTAATGGAGGTAGGACACACTCATGGTCATTGTGATTTTTTATTATTACGTGTCACAACGTGTAACAATGATTAGTTATGATTTGTTTATTTTAAAATAGATTTTAGTTATGTGTTAGGTTAAGTTATTCACCTGAGGAAGAGATCACAAAACGTATTTCGAAACGTATTGTTAGGGTGATTTATTCTATCACTGAACGATGACAAATGTCTGGAAAAGGTTTTGTTTTCTTCTTATCCACTCAATTAAAAATCTTAGTTTAAGGTAATTTTATGAAATGTCATTTCTACATTAGTTAGTTAGTTAACAGTTTAAACTTTGATTTTAAACAGTATAAAATGGAGGTCTCCATAAATTAATGCGAAGTCATGATCGAGAACTCAGTTAGAAAAAATAATTTTTTAAATGTTTTGAAAACTCGCACGTGTTTATTAAAATTAATATAATTGCATTAGCTTGTAACGCTTCAAGATGTTATGTTTAAAAATGTTTACTTTATTTGAAATCAATATATTATCAAGCCAGATAATAGAGTCATCATTACCATAACCTGCTTTTCTAAAAGGTATTTTTCAACTCCCATATAATTTATATTTGAGGAAGTATTTCAACTTTTAGATTAACTCCCAAACATACTCGTTGGATAAAATTCTACCTTTAAAAAATATTTAGTCATGCATATTACAACAGTGTCATTAGTACAAGAAATTTGGATCCTTTGTAGAGCGGCAAAATTCTCTGAACCTCAATAAAGGCATGTAGGTTACCTTCAGATTCTTCGTTAAATTGTTTTTTTTTTTTATGAGAATGGGGGATTAGGATTAAGTGAAGGCTCATGGTTCTAGCTCATCGTACAGGGTCATTAAATATAATACACGCCACATCTGAACATTCTGAACAATGTTTTTAGTTAACCAGAAGTAACTTGGGAGTTATGCAGCATCGATGGATCAAGTAATAATATTTTAGATGGGAGGAAGTTGTTTTTTTTATATCATATTTATTGTAACAAGCAATTTTCCAACAAACAACATAACATACAATTTATATAAAATATGCACCTAATCTACCGTCAGTAAGTTTTATGAAATTTTATATTTGATGTTGAAATATGATGAATACGAGGCGATTAGATGTTTACATAAAAACGTTCTTTTTCAAAATCTTGGCAGTGGGGGTCACAGAATAAAATATACATCCGATTTCCCTTGGATCTAGCAATATCAAGAAGTGGGTTATACTATGTTTCAACATGGTTTTAGAGTTATACTCTACAGTCTCTTGGTTTGAAACCACTATAAGTGTACCCCTGCGGTCTGGAATAAGCTACTAGGGTAGCGCAACCAATGGTAACCAGGATATTCCATTCATACATGGCGCGGAAGATTCCTGAGCTGATTGGAGTTTGTGCATGAAAGGAACTTCGATCCCTATTATTTCAGCTCTTCGTATTTTAGTACAGTCTCGTTGTGCAGAGTTTTGTATTTTCACAGCCTGTCAGGTAAAAAAACATATATATAAGGATTCCGGCATCTTACCTTTACTATGACAGATCCAAATATGGAGTATGCAGTCTCATCTAGAATCTCTGGCATCTATATTTATATAATCTCTGCTGGACATATGCATAATACATAGAACATAACATTTCTCATTAAATAATAATAACTTTTCATAGCAATTAAAATGGAACGGATAACAGGATTTTGGACATTTACCACCGTTACGTGTTACCTCAGGTGGCGTTATATTTAACATACACCGATGCCAAATGTCCAAAATCCTGTAATTTGTTCAAACCTTCCATTGTCAAAAACAATATTAAAATAAAATGGAATTTTACAAAGTTGGTCATTTTAATTTATAAAATAAATAAAATTAGAATAGCTGTTAATGTGTTTTAAGTTAACTAGTAATGTGATAGTAAAATATCTCAAAAAACTTTACACTTTTTCTGTAAATAATTATTAACATCGATCACACTAGAAAGCAATCATAAACTTAGATTTGGCCTTCCGCACGATTACCACCAAGTTTAAATTTTCAATAACAAGAGTAGTTGGTTAATGAGTTTCAGTTTGGATTTTACCGTATAATCCAGACGGTTTGTTTTCAGCAAAAATATGCTTTCAGCATTTATGCCTGAATTGCTTACTTCCTGTTTTATATCCGGTGAACCGACTTCCATAAAGTGGTTTGTTTGCATGAATAGTTACAACACGTTAAGTGAATTTGCAGCACAAATTTGTAATTTCGGGATTCTGTCTATGCTAGAAAGAAAATATTATTCATACCGGAGTTATCTATTTGAAAATACATGTAAATCTACACTGGTTATGTTTTACAACATTAGCGTGTGTATTATTAAACGAAAACGACCAGAATTTAAGTATATGAATATTTTATAGAGGAGAAATGAAATGATTCCACAGAGAACGAGAAGGGTCATCAATTATGAAGCAGAGCCAAGCACTGCTTGCGGAAGAAGAGAGTTAATTTGAGAAATTAATGTCATAACGTTTGCTCTTTATTAAGCGAACTTTATTAAGAGGCCTTAAATCGTGTTCTTACCTGTCCGTCAAGCTATTGTCCGTCTGACCATCTGTGCGAGAACTTTTGGCAGAAAGATCCCAGAAAATTGAAATTTTATATATAGGTTTGTAAGGGTTTGTAAAAATATATAATGACACTTTACTGAATGGTTCCTGATATAAACACTATTTTTATTGTTAGTAGGTAAAATAAACACATTTAACTTTATCTCTTAAGAAAATAGTTTTTGTACAGTTAAAGGTATCGCAGGGTATTATAGACGAGCCGGTAGAACGACAGGCGCGGACACGAAAGTACACGTGTTCTGTCAGGTAGCTACAATGTCGGTGCCTGGTGAGGGCTCTGCCACCCCAACCACGGGGTGGAGTATGAGAGGAGAGATAGAGGACAGAGCCTGGCTCGCCGGGGCCGTCATTGATTCAGATGGTAGGTTGAGATTGCTTGTATGGTAGCTGTAGGCTTGTAACCTGAAGTAGTGAGGAGTATTACACAATTTTGGACGTGATAGAACGGCGGCGTAGTGGGTAGAAGAGATCATTTGGTAATTTGGTTTCGGAGTAAATTAAAATTATTATACAGGCGTATTCTGGAAGTTTTATAACTATTAGTGAATGATTTAATACACTGAGAGTAATTACTCTGATAGCTTTAGTACTAGAACGGAGTAATCCATCAAGAGTTGATAAACAGAGTAATACTCGGATGTTTGCATTGTGTTTGCCTGTTTGTATCTTTCGATGTAGAGACCGGGTGTGTCGGTGTGATCTTATGTATTAATCTACTTAAAATGGTGCAATACACCGAGATTTATAACATTGAGAAATAAGCCTGTAGTTTTAGTACTATGAGCAGTGTAATCCATCAAAGGTTGCAAACAGAAGTTCTCTGATAGTTTTAGTACTAAGAACAATGTAATCAACCAATGTAACTATGCAGAGCAACACTATGACATCGTCATTACATAAAGCGGTGAATCAACCGAGTTTTGATTGAACACTTAATGAGACACTTACAGTGTATGTATTCAGTACTTTTTATAATTTCAAATTCAGAAAAAAGGGTCCGCCGGAGTTATTTGCAAGGCAGAAAGTAAATTGGACAGTTGTAAATATACTAAAAACGTTAAATCCCCGTGAACAGGTTCCTCACAGTCCAAAGTAGAAACGGTCAAAGTTATACTTTGTCGGATATTTCGATTCTTCACTGTAGCCAAACATAATCCCGTAAAGTTCACTATAGGTTGTAATATTTTATGACGTATAATAACCACATACGTTTTCCTAAATTTACAACTGTTTAAGGTAAATGAGGCTGAAGGAGTTCTAGTAGTAAGAAGAAAAGTTGGACGAAGAAACAAGAACTGTAATAACAGTAAGTGAGAAAACTTTGTTAGAATTTTTCTCCGTAATGTCCTAGGTACTAATGTCAGTTTGAGATGATAGCCTAAACCTAATCTGTATTGGAAACAGCATTAATACAGGTTTACCATTCTTTATGAGTATTTATACACCATAGAATGTACAATTCGCCTTTGAAATCGATCAATGCAGTGAGATATCATTTATACCACACCACCCGGAACGGAGGTTGTGAACCGTAGTAGTTCTTATCTTTAACTGTCGATTCAACGAGGTGGAGTTTGTAAGTAAGAGAATCATACTCGGTTCTTAAAAATATAGTTTATGATGTATAAATATTATATAAAGATACGCCTACTGCATATAAATAAAATTGTGTTGTACACTTAATGAAATACATACGTAGTTCTGAAGATATCAACATTACTGTTGTGTTTTGGACTTGTTTATCGACATTATACATATACTTATAATTACATAAAATTAATTTAACATTTTTATATCTTATTTTACACACAATACATCTTGCCCTTTTGTTTCCTGTATACAACTTTTATCAATAATCATATTAAGGCAAATTAGGGCAAGAATGAATTTCAGTCATGAGTCATCAAGAATTTTATCGGATGATTTTGGCTTCTAAACTAAGAATTGAGTAGAAAAGGAGAATGTAAAGCTAAGAACTCTATAAAACCTTTACACTAAGCGATCAGTAGTTTATATTTGACGAATCAGTATTGTCCAGGATATAGAAGGTTGCTATGATATTAACATTGGGATATTTTCGTATATGGCATCATGATTCTTGCATTTTGAAAACCAGTGCCTGTATGGAACAAGTTAACCGAAAACAAATAGACACATATAAAACTTTACTCAAGCATACACAGTGATACTATTAATGTTTAAATTTTATTTTGATGTAATATATATTTTCTCATATCGCAAGTTAGGTGAGTAATAATATTAATTATAAACATCATTCTTAGAATATTTTTCTTCTTGAAATCCATTGTACCAAAGCAAACATATGCAAAGCAAAGGACGCCGAGAGAGCACAGTGAGACGTGATTGCGCCGGAACACGTCCCAGCGGACCATCACGTCCCTGACTGCATGTTGTCACAAACTCTTTAAACCTCGGTTACAATAAATCATATTATGGGTTTGCGTAACAACCTTATTTTAAAAATTGTAGAGGTTCATGAAATATCTTTATATAGTGTAATTTTTGCTTAGTCTTGATTCTCTTTAATAAAAGTTGTGTGCAATACGTGTAATACTAAATGTATACTGCTGTTTATTACTGGCTACATCTTTGCCCAGAGTGCTAGAGTTTTTAAAATTAATATTTTTTTACATGGTTAAAGTATAAAAGTATCCGTTGATGAAAAACAATGGCATAGGAGAGATTACAGCATGTTTCAATGTTATAACAGGCATAGAATAACAGAATGAGACGTTTGAATACGAACAAAATATAAAGCAGCGTATGAATGAGACGTGTTTCATTAAAGTAAGTGTTCCAAGTGGTCTCATAGTTGAGAATTCTTTATACCTTGATTTGTTGATTGCCTTGCTACTACTATATCAAACACACATTTCAAAATGGAGTTGAACTAAATTCATTCTCAATTTTATTTATTAGTAGTTTATTTTTGTCTAACCACGTTGAATACATTTCAAGAATGCCAGATGACAAATCAAATATTTTAATCTGGTGACTTTGATAGTCTCGCAATTATTGATTCCTGTTAATTCGTACATGTGAATTCGTATTATTGTTAATAGGGGTATTTTGAACTGAAAAAGTAAAATAAATGCAACAGGACCTGTGAAAATATGTAAATAGAACTTATTCTGATGCCTAATCAGAACAATTTTCTTCGAAAGGTCTCACCTGTCCTATAATTTCAATTATAACAGTTAAAGGTTCCGTTTGTATTCGTTTATCAGATAAAGGATAGAAAAGGAAGGAAAGTCCACAAAAATTCTAGACTATAAATTGTCAATATGGATAGATTATTCAGATAGTTATATTTATGAAAAGGCTGGACCAGCAAGTGAACATGGTAGTTTTCACGATTAAAAAACCCTCCACAATAATTAATGGTAAATCCTCTCAGTAGAATATTTTCTTCTTCTGGTGTCAGAAGGATCTTCTTGGGATCATATTAATACTCGTGTATATGTGATTCAAAGGATATCACAATGTTAGTGAAATATTAAAAGTGCCATATTGTACGGATAAATAAATGTTATTTCACTACTTTCAAAATTGCTCCGGGGGTAAAAAGTGAACTAATTGAAACTAATTTGAAAAGCAATTTAAGATGGAAATCCTTTTGAGAAGTATCATTAAGAAAATTCATGTAAACAAAAGAAATTAATCACAGAACCTATGAAGTAAAGTATTTTTACTTTAAAAATCCCAAACTCTGTACTTTATCGTTTGCCAATGTTCCTAAATGGATTCCACATTGATATCAACAGGGTCGTCTTCTCGAAACTACAGAAAAATAAACATGCATTACTGAGATAGGATGATAATTAATTGATAAAAACAGTAGCCCTTACCTTGTGTTGATATTTAACGAGATATTGTGTTATACGGTGGTCTGATCCTTACAAAATGAACGTAGACCTACCATCACTTTTTTATAAAAATTAATAAAAATTGGATCCAATATTGTAAAAAAAATTATTTGCAAACATAGCAATGAAACTTAGAGTTTGAAATTGGTTGAAAATAAATATTCGGTGATGAAAAAAACATTTTTCCTTCCATGAATGACGAATAAAGCTATAATAACAATAAAAAAACCACATCTGAGTACATGAAAGTTTTTGCAAATTTCATCATAAATTGTTTAATATATATAAATATGATTAATTTTTAAGAAGCCTGAGAGCATCAGGTATACTATCGGAAGCTTATTTAACATAATTAAGATTTATTATGAAGGCTTTTGTCAGAAAAATATCTAATTTTCACCGCACATGGAAGTTAATATACAAAACATTCGTGTAGTTTGAGTATTTAAGAATTAGTTTTGTAAAAATAAATTTGTACATAGATTCTGCATGAATTTAATTTGCATTATAATTATATAACTGTTTGTACATACAAACGAAACTTAATACACAAATATTAGTTTCAGTGCTTAGTGTTTAATTTTCCTTTCTTAAAAATATATTGTATACATATATTTACTTTTGGAAATCATAGTGTTGATAAGCTACTAATTACTGTTGTGTGTCAAACAATAAACATTGTATGATTAAATTTTAAATACTTCCCTCATTTAAAACGAAAGGATAGGTCTGCGTTTTTTATATTGTTTATTCCACGTTCTTAAGTTTTGATAAAATCCATTAATGGTACAACAGAGAATCATTATCATCTTTTCCTCATTGGCGTTATCACAGCAATGTTTCGAAAATATATTATTAGCTGCAAGTATCCCAGAGAAAAATGTTAGTAATCAAGATTATTTTATGTATATTTATGTTTGGATTATTCCTGTTACCGAGAAAACAGAGGGAGTTTATTCTGTAAAATAACATGTTCTGTTATAACACCCGCTCATTTGTAACTTTGCTATGTTGTTATATTAGCAATATCAATCCAATTACTGCATCCTTGATAATAATGACTTGTTGTCAACTAAATTACCTCGCCAATTGCTTATGTTGTGTCTATGACTAGCTGTACCTTGTAATTATTAGATCTGAAACAGTCCACTTCTCATAACTATTCCCTGTACTGATTTAATAAAAATACCCTATCTGGCATAGTCAAATTAAAATTTGATTTTATATTTGCTGCTATATGAATATATCCAATTGAAGATGCATTTTGAAACTGGTAATAGTTGTATTGAAAGTCAATTAATTTAATGCTAATAGTCGAATATGCTGAATATCATGAAACTTGTAACCCTATTATTAAAAAAAAGCATTTTCCCAACCAGTTTGAACTAAAATTACAACCAATTATTTTCTTAGGTTAGGAAGTAAATCGGATGATTTGTAAAATGGCTTTCATTTTAGTAACAATAGATCTTCACAACTCATTATGGTGTATATCTACTGCTCGTGGTCCTGTTTGATGAAGGTTTATGCGAATTGTTATGAAATGAGTTTTATTACCAAATTTCGAGTTTCCAACTCCTTTCCAACTTTCCGTAAAAAGTTCTCGATTAGGTGTGCTATGATTAGTAATATTGATTTTATTTTTTATGTTAAATGAAACCTTTATTTTGAAACGATACTGTTCTACTTAAAGCTTTTGGGTGTTTTCTGAGTCATAACTTTGGTATAGGGGGTATTTTGATTATTCTTTGATTTTAACTTAAGCCGGTCCCAATAAAACTTTCCAAAGGGAGCTAAAAGTTTGGAACCTTTCCAAAAGATAAGAGAGAGGATACGGACTTTTAAAATAACACTGCAGATAAGGATTCAGATAAAACAGCAGAACTGGAGTAAAACGATCAGCGCGTGGAATAACTAATCGCTGATTGTATTTGTAGATCAGCTGTTAAACATTCATGTGATCCAGCTTATCGGCTACAGCTGGTGTAATATATACCAACTGTTTTGTATTGCATCTTCAATACTAGCCAATATTTCGGGATGCAGAGATAGTATCGGTAGTTAAATAATTGATGCGAGTTTTATGCTTTGAAGTTGTCAATATTTCCGCTTGCCTATCACTTCCTGTACATATTATGTACATATTAATCATGTCCCCCTCACCACTGCCTTTTAAGTACTAGCTGTCTAAATTTATACCCTAAAACATATATAAGAACTAATGTAAAATTAAAATTCTGCATACAAAATATATATTTACAAAGTATAGAAACATTCCCTTATGGACTTTCAACAAATAGTGACAATAAGAATAAACAGTTTATAAGTATATTAAAACAAGAATTATTGCATAAATTATAATAATTGGACAGTAAATATTGCTAGCCTATTCACCAAACATTAACAAATTCAAAACCCATTTATACTTACATCACAATGTAAAACAAATTAAAATTAAAGCTTTAAATTTGTGCATTTCTTAATGCGACAACTACTATTGAATTTCTGGAATATGTATTTATTTCAATTATGAGTATGACATATTAGTCCAATAAACACGGTTTTCCTTTTGGTCTGTAATGATGCAATGCCCGAACCAAGCATCGAACCCGGATCCTCGGATGATAAACTGGAACATTGTCCATTGGCCTACCATGGACTGCTCTCTTATGTGATGTGGTTGTACTATGAGTGCAAAGCTTTCTACTGAGTGAAGAACAGGTTTTTTATAGTTCATCATATGTTACCACATAGTATAGAACTGTTTAAATGAGATAACAAGAAAGTTCTAAATCTCTATAGCAATATCCTAACAAGTCAGATAGTGATATTGTGCATTTTGATAAAATTTCCAATATCGTAATAGCGGCATCATTCAGTATCAACTTGAGTAAGGAGTGCTAATGATAATTGGCTGAGCTTTAGCGAAGCTAAACTCATGTAAACATGAAAACATTGTATATTTTTCACTCGAAGGGCTGAAAAATGTAATTTATATCTAATAAAATTAATAATAATAATAATAAATAGTAATTAATAATTAATTTAATTAATGAAATAAATTAACTAAAACTAATTACTAACTATCTTAACTTAACTTACCTAACTTTTATTTTTATTTTTTTTATTAATTTTTATTTTTTATTAATTTATTTAAAATTTTTTTTAATTCGCATGATATCTCGAAAATTAACTGACCTATAGAATTGAAATTTGTCATGAAGTTCATTTCTATATATTATATAGGTATTATGAGTAAACATGTTGGCAACGAAAAAATATCACAATAAATCATTGAAATTTAAACAAAATGGGTATAATCATACGATAAGTTAACATTTGACACTTTTATTCATAGAATAAAATGAAAAATAAAACTGAGTTTCTGTGTGCGCTTGTAAGTTAGTGTTAAAAGTTAATGACAAGATTTGTTTTCAGCACACTCTTGTGTTATAGTACCTTGCCTACTTTTGTTATTTCATCACTGCTATGAAACCTTCCTTAATGAACAAAAATTTAAGCGTCTTGTGACAAGGTAATTCGAGAAAGAATTTCACCTGTAGGCTTTAAATTTTTCACGAAACATTTATTTTTTCATTTGGAAAATGGTTTCACTTTAGCACAGATTTGTTAAGTTTACAGGAATATCCTCAAACAGTCTTGTAATTTGTAACAGTGCTTGGAATAAAGTCAGTTTTAAAGAAAATAAATATAATTTCTGCAGTGTTTTAAATTCATCGTTACTAATAATTATACTATGTTCCCTTAACAGAGGAATCTTTACCTCTACTTTTCTTTCTTGCGTTAGTTAAAATTATAATTACAGAGTTATAAACGTTTTGTCTTAAACCAATAATTAATACATTAAAGTATAAGCAGATAATATGTGATTTCATGTGTGATAGAAAGTTGAAAGATTTCAGTCAGCTCATAAACTATATATTACACAAACTGCTTACATACATGTTACTGATGAAGTAAGGGGATTTACGAAGAGCCTGTTAAGAACACTCGTCGTCGCCTAAATTTATATGCGTGCTTACATGCTTGTAAATACATGCATAAGTGCGCGCTCGTACCCTTTACAGGTTGGATATTGAAATAAATAGAGCCAATACATTTATTAAATAAATAATTATTTTTGTAAATTTTGTATGACATATATCGTATGCTTAATTTGTTCTTTGTTTGTATACACTTTTTACACGACAATAAGTTGAAAAATTAAGCGATTTTGACCAAGGTTGTTTCTTTTTTTATTATAAGATGTCTTTATGATTTATTTTTCCACATTATATATGTATATAATCTTTCTTCTTAGCTTGAAACACTAAAAACCTACCGTAAAACATGAAACATTTAAATCCACGTCACCTTAACATAGCGGCTTTTAGTTATGAAGTGTAATTTTCCAGCCCCTCCAATGATAGGCTTCGCTGACGCTCAGCCAAATATTAGTAATTGAGAGTTAAAAATTATCTTAAATGTTGGCAAAATTTTATAAATGTACAAAGAATTTAAAGTAATTTTCAGTGGAAAGATGTTACAGTCAACATATTTAATGCAGCCTTGTAACAGAAATTCCATTGGAATCAAGACTTAACTATGCAGTTTAAGCATTATTAGTTATTCTTTAGACATAGATTAAAAATTGCCGCTATAGAAATTTTGCCTTGAAACCGTAATTCTTATTAAATAAATACATTTAAAATAATAAGTTATATATTTTAAAATATGTCAAGAAAATGTTGTAAATTTAAAACTGTATTGATGACAGAAATTAAACTGTGCATTGCCGTCTCGTGACAGTTGAGTGTTAGGCTTTATTAATATCGGTTACAATACCGTGCGGCTTGTGGTTGGTCTATAAGATAAAACAAAATAATGTGAACTAAGTTCGAACATAAACTATGTAATGTAAGCTAAAATACTGTAAGGCTCATGGTTGGACTTCAAACAAAATCAGAATAATGTGATTGGATTCCTTTTGAATTTGGGTTCGGACAAAACTATTTCGTTTTGAATCTTATGGATTCTTCCACGCGTGCTCTACACCACTTGTGCTTACCATTTACTTGTTTTCTTTCTTCCGTAACAAAAAATATGTTACTTTTATTGATTAGTCTCTCTCCCATCTCTCTCTCTCTCACTCTCTCTCTCTCTCTCTCACTCTCTCTCTCTCTCTCTCTCTCTCTCTCTCTCTCTCTCTCGATGGAACTTTTGAAGTCAGTGTACATAATTATCATACTACTTTGAAGAAGATAAGACATATACATTATGTACAAATCAAGCCTTTGATTTGTATAGCACTTATTGAATAATTCTGTAGTTGTTTCTATCGTATAGGCAAAACTTAATGGCTTACTAGAAAGACATGGAGTTGTAATTTTTACACCAAAGTCAAAGTTGATTTTAGATTATATCGATTAATATGACAGAACGATTAATCAATTAGTACAGACACTCACCCAAATCGATCCCATAGCATTGTGCATGTGTTTGCAGTGGGATTACATCCAATTTGCTTATGCAAGATTTATTACTGAAATTATCGCTACAATAGCACGCAATTTTATACTCTCAACTTGCTGCAATTGCTGTACCTTAAATATTACTGTAATTTTTCTATGTACATTAAAGAGTTCAACATTAATTAATAATTATTTAATACCCCATGGGGAGGTGTAGCACTTTTTTAATACATCGACATCCGGAATGCACGAATGAGGAAATATTAATCAGTTTAATGATGAACGTCGATTATTTGCGTATTCCTCAAAGAAGGCTGTTACCAGTTAAACGATGCGGGTGACAACGTAGTTGGCATCTGTTTATATAACACATTAAACTGCATGAACCTGATTACTTTATATCTAAAAATACTTTACGTAGAACACATCCTTTTTATCCTCACTGGGATATACGAGGTTTTGTAGAATGTAATTATTGGTTTTGATGTTATATTGACTTATATTGATGTTACTGTTGCGTTTTATTAGCTAAATTAAAGCAATAATTTCACTCATCAGCCATGCTTTATATTGAAAGATTAATTAAAAACTTAATTAGATATTTAATTAAACCAGTATGATTCATACGAGTTTACTCTTAATTAAGTGGACATATAAAAGAAGAGTTGTAATAGTTACAATACATTTTATGTGCTGAAAACAGTAAAATGGAATGGAAAAATATTTTTAATTAAGCTATGGAATCTACTAAAAGCGTTGCTTGCAACAAAGTAAAAATTTGATTAGAATAAAATAAAACCTAGTTTTTATTCCCATCGTATTAAGTTATTACATCCATAAAAAATATTGAACTAAAATTATGATTGTAACCCCTTAATATTTCTTTGCCTTCTTCTTTTTAAATATTTTTTTCAAAATTCAAACTTAAACAATTTTTAAAACAGAAGAATTATAAGTTAAATCTTTCATAACTTATGTTAGATAGTTGAAAAAAGTATGCTATATAGCAGCTTTCGGGTATGTATAAACCTTTTCTTTTTTCTTTCTATTATTTATTTTTGTAATCTTTTAATAACACCTCCACCACCTGACGAAGAATTGTTGTGAGATGATGCATCTCCAACCATGGATTCGGCTGGACGTAAATTTTTGCGTCAATTTCTTTTCTGCACTATATCTGGGACATTTCGTGAATAAAATGAGTTATGTGTTAGAAATTTTGCATGCAACCTTAGCGAACTCTGTCTAAAGTGAAGTTGTAATTTTTTTGGAGTCTTGTATAGGAGAATATGTTTTGAATAAGTTCTTTAATAAACACCATTGTTTATTATGAAAGATATTTGCGTGTTCTAACTACAGTCATATATCGTATAATCAATAACAATTTAAACCATAGAGATTTTTAAGTGTAAATACTCTAAAGAACTGTGGTTGGCGTTTATTTTCCAATATCCCTTAGTATATCAAAGTGGTAGCTGTACGAAGTTCTGTAAAGTTACGTAACGTACATACACCTACACAAGTCAACACAAGTTCAGTAGCTAACTTCAACTAAACACGGTACGGCTATCTTTAAATATAAGTTTCGTTACCATTCATTCAATTAAAACTTATTTAATGTTGAGGCCGTTTGATTTCGAAGTAGTTTTTCTTTTAGTTATTGAAAAATGTAGATTGTTTAAATAAAGCGGACATTCAAGTTTGTAAAATTCGTATGCAGAGCTTATAACAATAGGTATATATAACTGTCCCGCCGTCAAAAAAACGCTATACTTATAATTATTGTGACTACGTAACGTAAAATCTTTAACTTTATTAATTAACACACAAATCTGTTGAAATATCTTCAACTTCTCATTTCATCAAAATGTTATATAAAGTTACACTACACAAGGTTTTCAAAATTTCACAGAAGGCTAATTTCTGTACGACAATAGAAATTTAGTATTGTTTATTTAGTGAATGTGTCTGTATGTACTCGTATTTAACATACTGAGTAATAACAATTTAAAGAATCATATTGTACAAATAATGAATTCGACTCTACCATACAATGGTTATAAACAGAGTTCTAAAGCTTAATTGAAGTCACAAACTAAACAAAAAAATTTAGCACAATAAAGAAATATGTTTCATTAGTACATTTTTTACTTTGAGGGTTCACGATAAAACCTCATAAATGTCGAGTAAAGAAGATCAGATAAAATAGTAGCTTACGTTATTGTGGAGGTACAGGTCATTGACATTTAATGCATACTACTAAGGGGAATATGGGCAAACTGAGAAGCTACTGGAATAGAAATATCATACGTTTGTAGTCAATGTGTTAGATATCTTCTTTGTAGTATCAAAGGCTTATTGTGAAATCTTAAAGCATGGTATCTTCTTGAATTAAAACAGTAAATATTGAAGGGTGGGACATAAAGTTTATTGTATTAAATTATATCCAAGGCAATTCAGGTGCGAAATTTCTACTAAGATATTGTAATGAAGCATAGATATAATGTTATAACATTATTTATTTGATCTTCATCAGATGCTAACTTGAGTCTAACAGTAACACTATGAAATGAGAACCGCTGAAAACCATAAAAGAATGATTCAAGTGATTGCTTTAGTGGAGAGAATAAATTTGTTAGAATGTATCCAAATTTTGATATGAATAATAAAAAATTTATTGAATGTACACAATAAAGATTTTATTTAATATTAAAAATATTATTTATTATTAATTTGACGCTTATTTCAGCTGTAAAACAGATTTTAACAACCATATTCAGATAAAGTTTGCAAAGCAGTTGTTAACAGATTTAACTTTTGCTAATATAAACATTATTGTTGCTGACTTTCAATGCCACACTGAAAGATTATTATTCAGAATTAAAAAAACAAATGTTGGGTAATATCTATTAACAATTCTGTAGTTGGCCTCACAACACAGGGTTCAATACATCTATTCTCCATCAATACATGTATTGAACCTGGAGTCATTTACTGCTATTCAATTCCAATGAATGCTCTGAGAACAAAAAGTAACCTTAAAGATTGTGTCAGGATTCAGGTCACTGAATTCACTGTGACGAGATGTCTGCAAAACTGTTCTACAATTGTGCGTTGTCAGTAAATAAATACTATTCATTATTTATTACGTTTACAATATAAGATCGAAACTCAGTCATTAAAAGTATAGCAGAGGCATGCTATTTAAACATAGTTATTCAGGAATGTAATCTAATTGTATGCCTTCTCAATTGTAAGTAAACATTGAAGAAAAATACAGTAACGTTAAGTAAATTATTGCCGTTAATTTAATTATTTAATTAGTACTGGATGAATTTAGGTTAACATTAAAAATTTCTCTATGTTTAAGTGTTCACATAACACTTTTAAATACACATTTGAAAGATTTCCATAACCTTATCTTATTGAGCACACTAGTAATATTTTAATTTTTTATTTCAAGTAATAAATACACAAAATACCTTATTTGTGAATTTTGTACTTAAGGCCGTGTTTTAAAATCAATAAAACTTCAGAAGTCAGCGGTCAGAAGTAGGACAGTACGATGTTGATGTCTGAGTAACGGATGTCCTGTAAAGTCACAATACATTGTCTGACAGTGACCGTACTGATTGAGAGTCAAATATTCATTCTCGTCTAACAGAACTGTCTGTGCTTCTCTGCAGTACCGTCAGACAAAAGCGCTCAAAGTCATTAAGTATTCATGAAGCAGACAAGGATGAATACGTAATTACAGTTTGACCCATTTACTATCGGATCGAGTTGCACTTTGTACCCCATAGTCCGAAACGCGTTAGTCCATAGTTTTTGTTCAGTTAATTCCTGTTGCGAATATTATATATATATATATATATATATATATATATAATATATATATATATAATATATATATATATATATATATGTATATATATATATATATATATATATATATATATATATATATATATATATAAGCTGTAAATTGCTTAAATTATAACCCAAGAAATTCAAGTATAATAACGTGCAATCATTAATAATGGGTTTATTATATTTTTTCTACACTACTGTTTCTTTTACGTGTGAAACACCACAATCTCGGACGCACACATTCAATTAGTGAGCTAGTTATCTTGACAGTATACTATTATTACAAAATTAAATTTATTTAGTAGCTCAGAAAATTAAATGTTTACAGCGTAAACAGCAAAATATTGGAGTTAAATATAATAATCAATTGTAGTGTGTTTGAAAAAGGTATACAACATTATACCTGAATATTTATGTTGTAGACTAAAAGAAATGAAGTTGTGAAATACAAAATTAAGCTGGAACTTATTTCATTACATTGAGCTACAAAGGTTTAGGACATAAGACATTTATGAATTTAAGTTTCGTAAAGAGACCAAACATCAAAATTGTACGAATTTAGTAATCATATGTTTCTCTCTACAGGTACACTTCTGGCTGTTTTTCACCTGCCAGTAGAACGTAGACTGTTTGTAGCAGTAACAGGAGTTACATCAGTTCAACAAACGGGAGTCCGGGAAGGGCACACCACTAACCTCAAATGTCGAGATTTTGCGGTAAAGGGTTGATACGAGGAGATAGGTCTAGTTTACTGCGCAGAATTATTAGTGAAATGGGATCACTGCAGGAAGTGACCCCAACATTCAATATAATATATTCTGAATTTAATGTCGATCAGAACGCAGACATCCATATAGAAATAAATTGACTGAGAACAGGTTCTTGTCATAACTGACCCAAAAACTATTTAAAAAAATTCTAAAATGTTCCTACACTTCAAGTAATTTTGTAGTAATAAAATTGAATCAATCATAAGAAGAACGGCTTTTAAATCCCTGCAGAAACAATTAAAAAGACGATGGCTGTTAAAGTAATAAAGAAAGGTTCTCAGTAAAGTAATCCAATTAGATAAAAGAGGTCCGTCTTCGTTTCAATCATAGCGGATGTAAAGCCATTTGCTCCTTCAAAAACTTAAATATTTTATAACTAATTTATACATTTGTATTTTTCGACTTATGATTTTATTCAATTTTGTGAGGTATTAAAACTACTAATTTTCTAATTCTTTAACTATTTTAGTTTTTACTCGTTTAATTTTTTAAATCCAATTAATTTTCAAGATTAAACTGAATTCGAATATTTGTTTAACTCATTGGAATATTATCAGCATACTGCACATTTCTTCCGTTTGGTAATGATGATTCTGTCATTGACATAGATAGGGAAAAGAAAAGGACTAAGAAAGGTTCCTTGAGGGACTCCATAGCTAATTTTAATTTAACTACAAACATAGTTTGAAATTGGTTTAACAGGATATTTATATTTGAACTAAAATATAAGCGACGTGCTTCTCGAATGCCTTTGGATAGGGAATCAAATCATACTAATATTGTAGTCTGTCTGTTTTCTATGTGAGAAAGAAACAAACGCTTTTTCAAGCTTTGTCCACCTCATGATGAATATTACATCAAAAGAATATTGTCTGTACAACTATATGGGAATAAATCTTTATACAAGTGCTGTTATGTATAAACCGACCAAGATTTATTTAGTTTAATAATAACATATAATTGATATAGCAGAAAGTATATAAAATTCTATATGTAACCCACAGTTCTACTTTTATTATCTTCTGAATAAGAAAAAATGAAAGAAAAATAATTTTTGTAACAGCCATCTATACATGGAGATAAGTAGTATATATGTAAGTACCTTATTGAACTTAATTTACATATCAGAAATAAACTTTTATAAATATTATCTTCAACAGAGATTACCAAATAGAGTCTGACGATATTATATGAGTATATTTAGTAATTTTACTGCAAAATTGCCGGTGTAGAAATGTAATATAAACTAATTAATATTAGTTTCTTAGTATTATTTTTAATTCTCAGTAACTACTTTGTGCAAAACAATTAATAGAATAAAAAGAATACCAAAATACCATAAATCATCACCAAAGTACTTAAAATGCCTTACAAAACAAAATAGTACGCTAACTCACGTGAAGTTTTACTCTGTGTGTTTTGTTGTTGTTTTTCTTCTAATAAGTAAGAATTATTTCTACAAAGTTTTTGAATACCTTAGTAATCATGTTGAAACTCAAGAGTATGTGTTTGTGGTGTGTATTGTATATTATATTAATTCATAAGTGCATAATAGTTATTCAGTTTGAAATAAATGATAGCCAAATAATGATAGATAAAAAATAAGGTCTTCCAAAAAGACGAGGCAAATATTTGAGACAGCTATTACACACGAATTTCTTTGTCTCAAACAATACAAAAAACAGCCTAGTTCCTAGTTATTGTGGCCATTATGATTGATAGTTAAAAATCTACATTCTTGTAAATAAAAGCATTTACCTGCACACACGTGAATTTACGCAAAAGATGTGCAAAGACTGGAAACGTCGGTTAGAAACTGGGCAGGGAACAAATTACGGTAGGAAACCGCCGTGATGGGGGTTGTCAGGAGCGTCATTTGACAACTCTGAAATGTCCGGGAAATCCTGATATCACGGATCAGGATACTGGATCAGGGGCTAAAACGTTCAAATTAGTTAAGTGTGAAATAAACTAATTGGTTCGTTCCACAGCCACAAGATTATGAATAAACGCTAAATAGCCATAAGTGAGAGAGAAACAAAATATAGCTTTCTATTTTAAATTGTCTTACAATTTGTAATATAATATTAAATTACCAATCATAGAGTCAGAAACTGTTGTCACTGTCTTGGTCAAGTTTGATTTAGTTCATCTCAGCCAAATTCATTACTCTATGGTAAACGTTAGAGGCAACGCTGCCCGCAGGGCTTAATGCGAAGTGACATTTAACCCACGAACCTAACCTACATTGTTACTCTTCGATAATCCCTTCTGCGAGCTGTTTATTTATTTCAGGTCGATATACTGGGTACACTGATTAGGTTTATGTAAAACTTTATAAAATAATACTTAGAAATTCATTCTCAAACTAAGTAAAAACTCGTATTTTGGGAATGAGCCTCTTGTAATATACCGCACTGTTATTTAATATTTTATTGTAGTTTAGTTACAAAAAAACGTATAATTGCTGTAAAAGTAAATATGGAAATATTAAAAAAATTATGAATTGAATATGTTTTTAGCAATTTATAAAAAAGAGACTAAAGATGTTTGGGTTACATAGGAGAAGACTTCGGCAGCTGCTACCCTCCCCCCCAATAACTCGAACTTACCCAATCATTCGCACTCACATACACCCAATACACACTTAATCAAACCCACGCTCACTCGTACACACACACACACACACACACACACACAAACACACGCGCGCGCGCGCTAGTACAACACACACGCTAGCACAACACATTTGTACTACCGGAATTGGGGCGAAAGTTAAGTTTATTATTGTTTCTTTATCTATAGATTGATGTTATAATTTGTTCAGTTCTTTCCCATCCAAACTGCAGTAACAATGTATTATCTTTTTTTATATGTCATGCTTGTATAAACGTTGTGCTGTAGGTCTTCAGTCATATATTATTTAACATTTAAGTTAAATGGAGCGATAATGGTGCAAGTTCTAAATCTTATAAGGTTAAAAGCGAGGCCATAAGAATTTTAGTCTAGGTGAATATTACTCTTATACCAGTGTAAAATTAGTTTTTATGATGCTAATTCTGCGTTTTGCTTTTTTCTTTCTCCAATTGGGTTTTGATACAGTTACGAGTTATAAGTTACATTTTCAGCGGAGATTACAACATTTTAACTGAGTCTCCGTTTTCTTCCATTTTTTTTAAAGAAATAAACCTAGAATATTCTAGCTTTTGTGATATTTCTGGTATTCTTTGATATTTAATTGATTGATTATCAAACATAACGCACGTTTGTTTATGGATATTAGGTAGTTTTATGTGAATTTATGGCTTATCAGCAAACTATGTATGTCACGTTCACTATATCCTTAGACAGGATTTAAGTTGTACAGATCACAGTATTGTAGAGAAGTTATAGCATGACCGGTGACTTCGAGATGCGCCGTAGGTAAAGACGGAACTAAAGTGGTGGGGGGTGGAGCGGCTCAGTCTGTTGCCGTATTTAGCCTTGTGAACTTCGGTCACCAGTCTTCTACGTGCCGCCCAAAAAACATTCGCTTGTGCCAATTCACGAGTTGTAATACAATTTGTGAATTAATTGCGTTGTGCTCATTATGTTTTAAGTGAAGAGTTTGTGATGGATCGTAATGTAAAAAGTAAAATTGGAGGTAGAAAGGTTTTAATACATGGCCAAGCAAGAGAAGTGATTGCAAATATTTACCATTTTATGAAACGGGAAGCAGAAACCGACATACTTATAAATTTGAAGAAAGTTCAACAGCGTGTCGTAGAGGCAACTGGAATTTCTGAAAGTACGCTGAGACGAATTTAGAAGGAGGAAAAAAAAAATGTCCAATTGGCAATTCTTTTAGTACGCCCACCAAAGTAAGAAAACGCAAACATACTAAAAGTGATGTGGAAAATTTTGATTTGGGTGTAGTTCGAAGAACAATAAATAATTTTCATCGACAACGGGGTTTTGTTATGTTAACTATTGCGTGTGGATCGTTGGCGTTATTGTTATTTTAAGTATACATCATTAAATTAACTTGATACAAGTTGGTAGATAAAACTGAGTTTTTTCTTATTCTACTGTGTATATTGACAAATTAGTTTAACCAGTTTTATATTAATTTTTAATTTAGCAGCTAGGCTATGTCAGTTGAAAATTTTGTAGTGTATAATTGTATCTACTATCGTAAATCCTGAAGCTTACACGGTTAGTATATGATAAATTGAATTTTAATGGCTAACAAAGCGTAACAATTACAATTCTTAACTGTTGTCGTCGTTGGAGATAAAGAATAATATAAATTCCTACCCCTTCCCAATTTATGAGAACCCTTTCTTACCACCAGGTATCTCTACTGCGAACTCATTAAGAAGTGTGAGCTATGAACACAATTTCGGCAGAACATAGTCATTGTTAAGATCACATCCGGTCCCAATATTTCCAAGATTTCCTGTATTGAATTCCCCATCATAAAAGTCCGTCGCCGTAACTACAAAAGAGTCTAGAAATGTTCAAATATTCTAAGGGTCTCTTATACTAAATTGCTTATCATAAAAGACCACCGTGGTAAGAACATAAGGGCCTAGAAATGTTGGCAAACACTACAATATTCGGCTCCCACCACCATTATGAGCCGGGAGCCGAAAACTCTCAGTAGGGGTAGTAGCACCGTATTCACTCCCCTACTCTAGATTGTGCCCCCACGCGCTCACCTCCTCCACTCCTCACGCGCATCCCACCGGTCATGCTATAACTTCCCTACAATAACTGATCTGCTCCTGACAACCCCCATCACGGTTTTCTGCCTCAATTTGTTCTCTGCCCAGTTTCAAACCAACACTTCCTGTCTTTGCACATCTCTTGCGTAAATTCACGTGTGTGCAGGTAAATGCTTATATTTATCCTGTTCGGAAACTGTTCGGAACTATCCACAAAGGAATAATTATTTCCAGACTAATCCTTCCCTTAAGGATGTTACTAGTGTGACAACTGAGACATGATTTGTGCGTCGGGTATCCTTAAATATCCTAAGATACTGAGATTTCGTAACATTAGAAAATAAAGTGTAGGTTATACTGTGAAAAGAAGCAACACTAGTATATTATAATAGACCAGCAGTAAACCGCAGCTTCGCACATATTTTGAAGGCTTTGCACGTGTACGAGCATTTCTGGTTTGAGCGAATTACTTTTCCGACACCAATGTTGAGTCTGCCTTCTTCCCATGGTCAATATGTCAAAAAGTGCACAATTATGGCAATTTTATTTTACTCCATTCATGTTTTATTTTTTGACATGGTTGATTTTGCTTTATTTCCGAGATCAAAATTAAAAACAAACATAAGTCAGAGAAGCCTATTTCGGCCATATAGCGTCTAGTTACGACTATTTTAATTTATTTCCAGGCTAAGATATTACTAGTGCCACAATTGCGGTTGTGTTGTTGCTCTATTCAAGAAGATATATACATAAACAAGTTTGAGAAGGCTACTTCTGACCAAAGACAACTAAGATGGGCGCTACTAAGTGTCTATTTATAGTACAAGTTAGTAACCTTTGTCTTTGATATCTAAATACTAACCATGCTTACTTAATATTTGCTAACATTTACAGTAAAATTATACTTGTAAAACATTTTTATTTCCTTATCTGTATACGTATTTTCTTACCCTAGGCTCTACAGCGGTTTGGAAAAAAGAAGAAATAATAAGTGTTGTTACCATCAAGCTTACTATACGCTTTCAAGACTATAAATGTAAACAAATTGACGGAAGTGGTTATATTAACCATGTTTCTGCTGTTATAAAGCAGTGTTTACGCAGAGCATTGAATTAAAAAGGATCTTTGAATTAACAACGTTTTTTCCTATAATACTACTTTAGAGATCAATGGGGCTTTGTCAGGAGAAGCTTTAGAAAAAAGGAACATGTCTATAATATGTTAACAATGAACCCTAAGATGTCAATGTAAAATTTCAGAACAATCTATCCGGTAGTTTTTACATGTTTGAGTAAAACACACACACACACACACACACACACACACACACACACACACACACAGACCCCATTAGATTTTTATATAACAAAAAAATTAAAAGCTTAGAAAAGTTATGCATACAGAAATTATTGCAAGTTAAAAGTTAATAAAATTGTTTAAAAATATTTTCTTACTTGCTTGTTAAATCTACCCAAACGAGTATTTAGATATCAATGGCTAATTTAATATTACAACACTAGAAAGAATTCTTTGTATCATAGAAATAGAGCTGGGATATTTAAAAATTAGAGAATGTTTATATCGGTAACGAGCTACGTTGAGTAGATTTTAGGAAGTGATATAGCCTGTCCACCTATTTTTAAAATTGTGATGGTAATAATGCATATCTTTTGTAATTATAAATTTACTTTGGCGTTGACTTAACCCGGCCCGATGTCATGCTGTGACAAGGGTTGGAGAAAACAAAAGATGGTAGCTTCATCACTGGAATATTAAACCGTAATCCTGCATCAGATAAAGCGCTGTTCCGTAGCGCTGGGGCAGAAAATAAAGAGCACAAATGTTTTTCCTGTAAATAGGGTGCTAAGTACTTTTCTTCCAAATACCATGAATTAAGTGTAAACCATAAAAAAGTGCTTGAGAGGTCAAATCCATACAATTTTTTTATAATTTTACGCGTATCTTGATACCAATTTACTACTTCCCTCATATTGGTTCTTTCCTAAAAAAGTTCACAATACATAAACGAAAAATATGTTACTGAATATAAGTCCAAATACCTCATGGAATTACATTAAAGGAATATTTTAGCAGGAGCATTTTTCCCAAAGGATATATACAAATAAAAAAGAAAGAAATTGATATAAAAATTTTTAAATACCCATCTGCAATAAATCATAGTAGAATAATTTATATTCGTAATTATTAAAAAAAATAATTTAGTCGTTTGCTTGAAAAAAAATTGTTTAAACGTTCGGCAATTATTATTCTTTATTAGTAAATATAACTGATATTAGGGAAAAAATATTTATTGGTATATCGCGCCAAGGAAAACTACGTAATGTTACCTCTAATTACCCTCAATTATTAGATGTGTAAAAAAAAACACATTAGTAATCCTTAAAAAATTTGGCAGAATCAGGATTTGGGTCTCAGGATCCAATACAATGCACCTGCTTTAAGAATATTGTTCATTTCTGAATATATTTAAACAGTGTTTCATACATACTTTATTACATACAAATTAAATTTTTTGTGTGTTTTCAACTAATTTAAAAATGCATAGCAATTCAAATAGGTTAAAAACCATCATTAATTAGTTACTGACTCTTTTCAACTCTCATGTAAAGTTATAACCTAGATATTACTATCGTACTTGGAAATGTTAAACACAATTATAATACGGAATAAAGGATATGTCGGTATTTCTCTAACCAACCGTTGTTTTAGAAGGGCTAATATTGTTTTAATTGACCGATAATAGAGTTCGGTTTTGTCAATAAATAATAAAAAGTAATTTATTGTAAATAAAACTCTTTCAATCCTTTGTATGATTGCAAGGTTTGTTTAAAGATATAGGTGTTTTATGATATTATTTTGTTGAAATAAATTATAAGTGTAATGGAATTCATAAGAGACAAACTGATAATAGTTAATCATTTAATACTTATGCTTGATTTAAATCCTTTATTTATATCGTTGTGGTTTTGGGAATCAACAGATATAGCGGTGTGTGTGATACTTTGCTAAACATATATTTGACCTACGAGTTAGTAAAACAAAAAGCATAAAACATTTTTTTTGTTACATAAAAATTAATTAATGGATAGTATCGAACACTTCTTAAGTAAAAATCTCGCAAATTACTTCCTATTATTGTTATATTATCCCTTGAAATTAAAATAAAATTAAACACAGATTTTTGGATCTCTGAAGTTAAAGATCAAATTTCTTGGCGAATATATTTAAATAAATATGAATATATACGTAAAATGTGATAAAATGTCTTTAAAGGTTTCTAGAATTTCCCGTAGTTTCTGCTGAATAATAAGGTACTAAGTTGTTTTATCACTATACCTTATATTCATATGAATGTTGACGCACCATGTTAGTAAATAATTAGGATGTTGGTGGAAAAGATCCAGTGTATGTTTAACAATTATCGTTATTTATGGATGAGGGATGAATTAATTTTATTGTTTTATTAATATAAAGTAAGTTCTCATGGCCACTAATTTATGATTAACCAATAGGAGGTAAGAACAAACCACATCTAGCGCCACGTAACAGAATACAATTGAGATACATTCAAAATGTTAAGTTTATAGCTCAAATTCATTATTCAGATATCCTACGGAAAACTGTCTGGCGGAAGACACACATTGTCAGGTCAGGTATTGAGTGATAGCAAAATATGCAATTTGTTTTCTCATAGATCAGTCTACTTGAGATATCCTGCGGAAAGTTTGGTTTTGCTGCCGCTCATCCAAAGCCCATTAATAAGCTGACAATGTTGCTAGCCTCCAGAGAGATACGCTCGCTAATATATATCTAAAAAGTCAAATCATCAAATATGTGATTTTTACAAGACAACTCTCTTAGGGTTTTCAATGGACGTGCTTTTTCTGGTCAAACGATTTAATAATAATACATTTTATTTAAAACACCTCTAAAAGTAATCTGTATGAAGGTTTCTGAGAAAATGTGGGATAAAACTTTTAAAAATTATAAATAAATAAAATTGTATCCTTAACAGCAAAAAAGCTTTCTTTCAATAAAGTAATATCAGTTCTTTTACTAAGAAATTGTAAAAGGTTACAATATCAGCTCCAACTGTAAAAGGAAACTGTCCCACAAATGCAACTTAATTACAACTGCTTTTAATTAAAACCTTTCTGAAAGACACAGTAATTGCAGAATCAAATAACTCGGTAAATTAATGGTTACAGTTATTTACACGTCGGTGAATATTTGACCTGTAATCAGTAAATACCCAGCCTTGTGTAACACTACCCGAGTTTTAGACGAAATGTAGACCAACTCAATATGTTTTCAATCGATTTATAACTCACAATGTTGATTTGGTTTGAATAAGTTTTTATATTTCACTTTTATACCTATTAAATTATACAGTCTAGCGTTTTTTACTTGATAGAACTTCTAACAACGAAACAAAAAACTGTGAGGTATTATCTTATTTTAAAAAATATTAGGTTAATATTGCGTACTATTCTTTACTTAGAATTGCACATTAGAATTTTTTTATACTTTTATGTGCTGAAACTTATCTCCATTTTATCTTCTAATACATTAGTTATCAAAACCTAAAATACTAAATATTAATTAAATAGTAGGAATTACTTTGGTAGATTTTTGAATTTACTGCAGTATGAAATTATATTAAATTTAAACTTTACGGCAAAACATAGCCTATACGCTCGTTAATGGTGAGAATCATAGATATTTATGTGAATAATAAAAATCGAGTGACATAACTAGCAATTTATTTTTAATTAACTAGATATAATAATTATAGGTAGATAAGAAAAAGTTATTAAATTTAAGTAGCCTACAATTACTTTTAAATGGTTCATTCACAAACAAACGACGGACAAGTCACGGAATTTATTGTTTCCACTTTATCTTGATTTGTTGAGTTTCAAAATATTTGACAATTATTAAAGGAAGTACAATTTATTTTTATTGTAAAATTACTTCTCTCCTAGGAATGAGTGCGCGACACCTTTGAACTTACATCGTTGAAGTTGCATGCAAAAGTCTGTGTCTACAAGTGTTAGAAAGTCTCTTACTAAAAATCACATATGGTTGTACTTAGTTTATTAAAAATATTTTTTTCTATATGAAATACTTCATGTAAATTCTTTAAGCTATATTTGCATGGCCATCTTCTAAGGAGAAAAGACGGATTTGAATAAAATCCAAAAATGTAATTATGTCTAATAATTTTAATCTTCATTAATGGCTGATTAGAGCAAATTGTGGTATGTAAAATATCTGTTTCAGAATTTATTCTGCAAAGCAAGTTGACAAAGGTAAAAATACATATTCAATTTCAACAAGGCATGATTTGTCAAAGTCAGGTTTGTGTAATGTATTATTCATCCTAGCCAAGTAACGTCTGATTAAAGATAAAACTTGCAGGGAACTTCATATGAAACGTAATACAAAACTGCTTTAATATCTGTACTAATATGAAATCTATTTCAAAAATATAATGTCTTGAATCAATGAGTTAATTTTGTATTATTGTTTTATATAATGTGACTATACACACTTTATTACAATTGATGACTGAACAATAGTGTACAAGACAAAACGAGATATAAATTATTTGTCAAGTTATACAGAAACGTGCTGAAAACTTGATTTTATTTAGAAAATTTCAAAAATGCTACCAAAATCATCGTGAGTATATAATTGAAAACCTTATCTACATAATATAATTTTAACTTCATAGCTAACAAATTTATACTTATATTTTGTAGACAATAACACAAATTGTTACTTAAGATAACAGGATTTCGGACATTTACCATCGTTATATGTTACAAAAGGTATAAAACAATGTATCAAGAATTTGAATCCATCCTCTTCTATGATCTAACTGTTGGTATCCCACTTCCATCGGTGCTATTGTGATTGTGTTTCTTATACTCGTGAAAACGCCTGGAATAAACTTCATGCAGCTTTTCGGTACGTTTAAACCCTTTTCTTTCCCTTCTTTTCTTCTTTTTGTTGTTTATTTTTGTATTTGCTAATACCAACCCCACCTGACGAAGAGGATAGATTCCAATCCTCGAAACGTTGTGTTATACTTATGGCAACATATAACGATGGCAAATTCTGAAATCTTATTATACTACAAAAGATTCCATCGCCAAAAACAAACTTTAAACAAATAAATGGTTACAAAGTAGTTGTTGGGTCTACTAGCATAGCATATTTATTGAATGTGAGGTATTCTATTGATCGTATGCCTAATCCATCCTCAACTGTAATATAAATTAAAATATAGTGTTGAAAGAGGTTTTTTATTAAAATTTTACCTAGTTTACTCTCACTTTTAATACAAATTCAAATATATAGTGCTGACATAGGTAAAAACTGCTGAAAGAGACCAAAAAGTTTATTTATTGTGTTACTTAATGTTATTTTAGTCATGTACTTAAAACGTGCAGTTAAATAACATGCCTTTAAACGTTCACGTTTAATACGTGTGATACAAAATAAATTTGTTTCATAAAACAAAAAATACATACTTTAGGATACTTACATATTGATTATTTTTAAAACTTTATTAAAAAAAAAAAAATGTTTTTCAAATTTCTGGCGTGTTGAAACATTATATAGGATAAAAGTCTATGAAGAATAGATACCATTTTCCTTTAAAAATTCTTGTAGGACTTTAAACCTTTGATTGTTACAGAAATAAATTGGTCGGTGTCATATATCTTCTGTACCAAAAAGGGAATTATATGGTTAAATATTTTGTGAATTAAACCTAATGTAATCAAATTTCTAATTTGTTTTCTCGACTCCAAAAGGATTTTCACAGTATTAATGAATAAACTTCGTAATATGTACAGTTTACAGAATTTTAAGTCACAGAGTTTTTGTGTTTCTTTCTTACTCAATCAAGGTCTGCAGTTCCAACAAAGAAGTAGATCGTTTTGAAGCTGCAGATGCAAACAACTTTTTTTAACCGATAACCGATCCACTTTTTAATTTTATCCTGCCCGTCCTGATGCGTCAATGGCCTGTGCGAAGATCTTATGAAGCAGAGTGAGGAGTTCGGTACAGTACAAGGTCAATAGTACTAATAAAACTGTTGCCTAATTCTTCCCTAAGTATTTACTACGGATGCAAATAAAGCAATATAAATACTATATAAAACTGTAAATATATAAACAAGTTGCATTCAATACGTTATACAATTGGATGCTTTGAATTGTTGGAGTGTAGCCATAAATACAGGAATAAAATCAAACTATGAAACCAATACTCTAAAATTCTCACCCATGTTTGAGAAAAAATTAAACTACTGTATTTGTTTCATATAACGAATCTGGACTCATGAGAGAGCAGAGTATTCGAGACCAAACCATAGTTAGCTTGCGAAACGCGGAGTGTGACCCACATTAATACTGATGTTAAGTAACTTTAATGTACAAACAGTTTAATTAAAACCCACCTGCTAATTTCAGACGATTTAATTTCTTTAACCATATAATTAGTTTGCATATAACTGGGGAGTATTATAATTACTTTGAACCTACCTGGTAAAAAATATGTGTTTTCAACCGGAGCTTTTCTGACGGAAAAGTCTTTAGTCATTGAATATGAGAATATGGCTGAGTGTTAGCGAAGCCTATGACTTAAGAGGATGGGAAAGTGCATTTTTCAATGGCAATATAGCATAAATGAAGATACAGATTTAAAGGATGAGGTTGTACGTAATAGATGAACAATATTGTACTACTCGTCACGTCGGAGTGGATTTGGTGACTTTTAACATCACACCGTCATTACAGGTTACCTTTGGTACAAGAGTTTACAATGGGGCTGGATAGTACTGAACAGAAGTAAATTACTCTTTTGTGGTATAGTACTTTGATCTACTGCTCCATATAAAATAATAAAAAGTTACTAAAACCAATTCCGACACGAGATAATAAATAGAATAAACATTATAAGGAAATAAACATTTTATAGGAAATAAAAAGAATAAACATTATAAGCTACTATATTAAATAATCCATGTACTATACTAAATATATCCTTATGGCATAATATCATTCCATATTCTCAAGGTACAATAAAAATACATCTTCTCATGGTATAAGATTACTGGGCATCTCAGAGCGCCGATATTTTGATGGCATGTGTTTTATAATTAACGATATTGGGCTTCTTTAAGAATAAAAATAATTAAAATGAACATAATGGAAAGAAAAATATTAGTTTTGTCTGCATTTTTCAGTTGCTTTAGGTAAACTTCAAAGAAGGCTATTCCTCGCTAACCTATGCAGGTGACAACGCCATTAGATCACCTGTTTCTGTCACATCAAACGGCGTGGGTTGATTACATTTTCTCTGATACACGAGAAATCAGTTCCTATAATCTCTTTTTAAATATCAGCGGTTTATAATGCGTTATATGAACTTGTGTTATCGAATTAGATAAAAACATTTTCACTAATGCTTAGTTATATATTGATAGCTATTTATTGTTACTACATGATATCCAAGATGTTTATAATAAATCCGTTAAGTACTGTATTTAACCATTAAAAGCAACGTATTAAAACATATTCTGCAAATGATGTAATAAGTGTTTCTCTTTTAACTAATTTTATTTTTATATTAAAATTGTGAAACGAATTAATTTTTAAATAGAATAAACGTTATTTTAATACTCTAGTTCTCCCTAGCCTTTTTGCTTAGCACAGGTTCATATTTCTGTCTCGAGGATGAAAAGAACTATACTCTTCACCAATTGCTCTACCTCGTTAAGAGATTGAGTCAGAATTATCGTAGTGCTCTCAACTGTGCACCTGACAAGACAATGAGAATGTCTCTTCACCTAGATCACATTATGTTTCTATACATTGTAGTACAGCTGTTTTTGGTGTTGAAAACATACAGAGAGTTAGTTTTTAGCCTCTTCATCGCCAACTTATTTTAAATCACTACAGACAAGCACGACTCCAGATTCCAGGAGTCAAGTCTGTGACAGCGTCAGATTTCAGACGCTTCACTAAGAGGAAGTTAAACTAGACATACACATTGAATGAACTCTTCCCATCATAATTACGTTATGTGGTATTTATATGATGCATCGACTAGATTTTTGTCTTTTAATGAAATTATTTGAAAATAAACTGATTCTATCTAAAGAGTGACTACAGATAAACACATTTAAAAACCTTATTTAAATGTAATTAGGAAATTTTATTTTCAAAAGATTTTAGCATGAGACTATTACATAATATGAAACTGACTCAACCCCAGCTGGCCTTAGGTGGTAGGTATTGGGTAATTGATAGTAGTAACAATTAAATGGTATTTAGTCTCTTTTAAGCCTTAAGGCTATGCTAGCTTGTGTTTAGTCACTGTGGCTGTTATTCCTATCATGATTGGACCTCTCCGGGATTTGAACCTGTGACCTCTCAGTTAGAGAGCCGTGACTGTATCCACTAGTCTACGGAGGAGGACTGATTGCTAGTTTATTGTTTTATTATATTCTCATAACAGTTAGATTCCGTAAAACTGATGATTTAAGCCATTATAATGATGTAGCTAAAAATAGATTTATATCATAATAATTTATTTATATTTATTAAAAATAGTTATTTAAATAAAGCGAAAGATATATAACATCACAATAACATATTATAAAGTGCTTTAAGAAAGACACTCAATATTTACTTGTTTTTTCCAAAATGTACAAAAATCCTGGATTGGATAAAATATTATAAGAAATTTAAGATCTACGAGCCCTGACAAACCTTTAAAATAAATGCCTCATAATGAATAGTGTTTTCAATATATTTCTTATACTTTGGCTATAAATGCTACTGTTTCATGGTGAAAATGTAGAAAATAAACAATAATATTTTATTAGACTATGTTGTTTGTTTTTCTGAATATTATTGGTAGGAAATTATAATATACATACACTAATTGGTAATTAAATATAACTCCTTATACACATATAGAAGTAATGGAGAATTATACTTCTATACTAAACATAAATATAGATAATCTATTTTTAATATATCAGGGACAAGAAAAGCTGTAAATAAAATCGTAAGCCAAACACTTCTTGGAATTTCAAATGCAACTCAGACAGAAATGTTTCGTCGTAAAACATGAGTGTAACACCATTTTAATTATAAAGCGTTTCTGAGAATTAGATTTTGTAGTTATTGGATTTTCCGTCATAAAAAAACAATAACATAAGTTTAAGTAAGGTTAAGTATAATTAAGTTTTACTAAATGAAATATTTTTAATTTTGTATTGATAAACTACAGACGGCTATAATGATTTTTTCAACAAATATTCAATAAAGTGGTCTTAGCAATGAACATAATAAGAATATACGAGGATATCTTACATCTAATGAGTTAAAAGAACTAAAATGAAAAAATTAAAGCATTTATAAGAATTCTGGGAGGATATTAAAGACATTTGTTTTCTACAATTCTACTTCAATTCTTGTACAAACACAATTCTTTCATGCAATAAGACACAACTAATCTACTTATATATATATATATATATATATATATATATATATATATATATAATATTTATAATATATATATATTATATATATATATATATATTTAATATATTAGTATTTATTTTAAGTATATATATAATATATATAGAATAAAATATTTAATATATTAGTATTTATTTTATACTAATAATAATATATAATATATATATATATATATATAATATATAATATATAATAATAGATTAGTTAATATATATTTTATATATAACAAACCAATTTGATATAACATTAATTTGGGTTTATCATATTTAAAATAAACCCAAATTTTTAATTTATATTAAATTAGGCCATTGCCATTTATACAAATTTAATTCATGAAAATAAAAGTCGTTTGACAGGTATTTGGTCTTCCGATCATATGTTAGTTTGGTTATTTAAACGCATATGTGACAGATTCTTCATAAACGGCCAAATACAAAATAATTGAATCGTAAAAGGTAAGGGCTTGGTGGCGTAATGGTAGCACATTCACCCGGCAAGTGAGAGATCCGGGTTCGAGTCCCGGCGGAGCAAGTACTTTTTGTGATTAAAGTTTATTGAATAAACTAAACATGCCTATTGCCATCTATACAAATTTAATTCATGTATATATATGAAAGGGATTACGTGTGAATATATGAACTGCTATGATTTCTAAAAGATTTAAACTAAATTTGTAGTTTGTTTGAAGCTTAGATATATTTTGCATACTTTGTTTTTCAAAGTCAATTAATTATTTAAGCGCGAATAATATTGAGTGTGACCAATAGTTTTCTATTGTTTATCTTAAAAGTATTGGTAAAATGATGTTTTCAAAAGTTATTAAAAATGTACGAATAATGTTTTAAATATACCTTCTTATACATTTTCAAAAATCTCTACGTGGCAGCTGCATGAAGTTTTGAGTGTATAAGTGTGTAAGTGTATAATAATATAAATACAAGTATACGAGTGAACATGACAAGTTCAGTAACCAACTCCTATCAAACATGGTACGATTATTGTGTTTTAATATACTTCAGAGAGGTTTCTAAACCTTTTGTTCAATTAAAACTTTTTATATTGCGCCCATTTAAATTGCGAGGAAAGTTTTTCTTTGGCTATTGAAAATACATATTGTTGAAATAAATGAAGCAGAAATTTACGATTATCTAAATTTAGGTAGATGCTATGTCCATATGTTTGCCGTATCTAAATCTATAATTTTAATTTTTACCCCTTTGTATTTCTAATTAGATAAATTAAAGATAACAAACTCTCGAACGTTTCGTATATGTATGTCAGCATCTTAACTATCGAAGTCTTCTATAATTTAATTTACATTTATTAGTCTATATGCAAATCTGTTAACATATGTCTCCTTTTACTTCATCAGCATTTTATTTAAAGTTACGTAGGGTTTCCTGACAATCTCAGAATGGTTATTTTTAAAGTAAATAGAAATATGCTCCCTTGTCTTTAAGTTCCTTCCAAAGCACATTTATTTTAAATAATAATTAAAGCATTATGTTTAATTTAATATTACAATGAAGCTGATCCTGCTACACAATGTTTCTAAAACGTCTTTTACGCATTATAAGGTTATTTTATGGTATTATTTTAAGCTATTCAATAGTATAAAAACACATTTTTATTATTAATTACTTCTACCTTTTTAATATTATCTCGTGATATCTTATCAGGAAGCTCCAATGGAGATTAATTCATTTTAATTTTATTTCTCCTATCCTCTAAATTTTATTATCTCCCATATTTTATTGCTTTCACTATTCTTTCCCATTGTACAATCACAGATCTTGTAAATAGTTTGTAGGATTAAAAAGAGCTCACAATTTTTGATTTACAGTAATTATGAATGTACTTAGAGATGATCACATAACTGGGCCAAATGATCAGCTTGCCATTTAAAGCTTAAAGAAACACTAATATTAATTTTAATACTTACTTTAAGTATATTTTATATTCTATTCATTTGACATATCTAAACAATCTTAATGATTGGGGAACTCGAACGATAATTTATATTCAATGGTATATATTATAAATGTATTTATTTGGTTGCAGGAAAAATATGAATTACTTTCTCAACGTTTTAATTAGGATTGAATTACGTTTAAAAACATTTACAATGAATTGGAAATATTTAAAAATAATTAAATATATTATATATATATATATATATATATATATAAATATATATATATATTATAATAATATTATATATAATATAATAATAACAATATTAAAAAAATAAGTACATTACGTTCTTTATGTTCAAACTTTACTGATATTATAACTTTAACACAAGAATATAAACCACAGTGCAAATATACGTGTTTATTTTTAAACCTTGTAAACAATTTAAGTGGACGGAAGTTTTTGATAACTGCAACATATTTTTTTATGTATTATAAATGTATAATATGATGTATATATAATCGATATTTCAAAACTCGATCGTGATACACTAAAGAGTTTAGTACGAATGATTAGGAAATTTACTAGTGTTTCAGAACACTTTTATTTTTATTTAGGTCCATAAATAACACAGTTATGATTCAAACGTTTAGCAAAATTAAACTTTATATTACGTTATAAGTAGACCTACTTAGGTAGGTTTTAGTCTATTAGTAATAATTATAACAGACCTTCCTCAGGAGTGCTTCAAGAGTTTCATTGATGAAAGAGTTGGTGTGGTGCAGATTCCGTGGTAGCGTCAATGTAAATATTGGGAAACCAAACCTGATAACGTAGCTATGGTGGGAAGGGTTGATTCAATGCAAATATTGAGTTCACTCAATTTCACCTTTTGCTTAGTGTGTTTGAGATCTGACACTGTCACAGATTTGAGTCTTTGAATGTAGAGTTCACGTCCGTTTGATGAAATCCAAAAATGTCGACGATGAAGACGTTCAAAGTGAACTCTCTGTATTGATTCGAAGTCAGAGACACTTATACTACAATGGTGTTTGCCTGGTTACCCAGCAGCCATCCTCTGTAATCTAGTGCAAAAAAAGCTTCTATGTCGCATCATGTGAAGCGCTCTTTTCAACGCTGATATTCATGCATCCGTTATGTCTCCGTTAATTTTTGAATAAGAGGTCTATCGTCTTTTAAGCTTTATGCCCATCCTCATGGGCCACTGACCTGTGCGAGGATCTTATCAAACAGAATAAGGAGGACAGTCGATACAGTACAATGATGGTACTGATATAATGTGACAGTCAGGACCTACGATATCTCTAACTCAGATCCAAAGTCCGGAATCTTAGACCTCTCGGCCTTCGGCACTCTCCAATCTGTTACTTTCCATAATATCATACACATCAGCTCGCTAAACATGCAACTGTAACTAGCTTTGGATATAATACAACGATGTTGCCTGTTAATTCACAACCAGCACAAAATCTACTTGGAAATATTTTTCACATCCTTCGTACTTAACAGCCATACTTCTATATTCAATACTTATGTTAAACTGACTATTATTTACTTAATAAAGTATAATACGTGCTAGTTTACAGTAATTGTATTAAAAAAGAAGAGTTGTAAAAGCTGGAACTACAGTATACTTGCTGAAAGCAGTAAAATGGAATGAAACATAAATTCAATTAAGGTTTTGTTGTCTGATGAAAAAGCGTCGCACTAACAAAGTCAAAATCTAATTGAAGAAATAATTAAAACAACAATAATTGATGACACTTTTGTCATCATAGTAAAGCAATATATGAAATGAAAATAAAACATCAAATTAATATGGATTTAGTTTTTAATTTCAACTGGAAGCGTCTATTTGTTCTTGTACTTTATTTTTAAATTGAAAATATAATGATACAACATGTTTGTTGGCAGTCAAAAAAAGTGTAATAACGTAAAATACATTATGTTGTATTTTTAAATAGTTAAATTGAAATGCCATATGTTTAAATTTTTTATATGAATATATTACTGTAAAAGTTTATTTTCACTATGAATAATTGGAAGTCTAAAGTAATATGATTAACTGTATTATTTTTGTACTTATAGTGGAGCACATCTAGATAGGAATTCGAATTATAAACCTATACGATTTTCTCTCATAAGTGGTGGTACAATAATAATTATTAGAAGCATTCCTTGATATAAAAAAGTCATTAATATGATATACTAATTTTTTAATTTTATGTCCATGAATTTCCCGACTTTGTATTTATTTAAAGTTAATTTATTATAATGAAACTAAATTAAAAACTATTAGATCACACACATTATGAATTTGTGATGCAAATATCTATTTTCGCACTAGTTGAAGGCCATTTTGCGATGTATTATACGTAGATAATATTATTTCTTATTTCATGAATAGGCGAAAGTAGTACAAAGTTATTCAGCTTTATTGAATAATGAATTATTCCTTAACACCAGGGAAACGCTTTTTGATACAATCTACTGTATTATTAATATATCATAGGAGGTATATCGTGCCGTTTTTTAATATTATTATATTTTTTACTACAGATATAGGAGATTATTGCAAGTGTAGAAGATTAATTTGAATTAGTCCAAAAACTACAAAAAAGTTTTAGGAGTGAAAAAGGTATTAATACATTTTTTGGACTTCCGCCACAGATTTAATGCTATTTGATTCACATCAGATACTATATATACTATCTATCCTCTAATAATTTTAGTCAAAGAAAATCAAACTAGCGAATCTTCAGATGAAGAAAATAGATTCGTTAAAATATTTCCACGTACCAATGTAACTTAGTGTGTAAAAGTAACTTTAAAATGAATTAAACGCAATTACAAAATTCGCACAAGTAAAATATTAAAATGTTATTCTTTTTTGACAATATTATTCTTACAGTTTTATTTTTAACAAAACTATATACTGATTACATTTTTAGATCAGTAAAGAAATAAAAAAGTTGATAATAATCTAACATTACAGATGCATAGCTCTAATAGGTTTTTTTTGAATTGACTGCTTGCTTTTTAGGACCACTGGTCTATGCAAATATTAAATAGAATAAGATACTAATTACAGTACACATTTAATAGCAGTGATGAATATCCTCGGTCACACACAGGAGTTAAATACCCCGATATCTGTAATTCAGATCCAAAGTCGACGCCTTAGAGTGTGCAGAGATCACGGTTCTTCAAGAGAAGTTTGCAGTTTTTTGAAGTGTTACAGACCTACAATATCAGTTTACAATAGTAAATTTCAAATACTAAACACTTAAAATAGCATTTCATGGTCCAAGTGCTCTTGTTACATTCAAATTTCCTGAGGTTAAAGTGGGTACAATATTATGCATCAGTGGTAAGTTTTATATTGTTTATTTTCTTTAATATGTTTTACTTTCGATCATATTCATTATAGAGCCAGAGCATTTTAATGCGCAGATTAGTAAACATTGAACACATAAAAGATTAGTGTATTGTTAAAGATGTTAAAGTTTAACGTTTGCTTTAGATAATATGAATCCGCTGGTAGTGTTATAATAAAGTGTATGCTTTTGTACTACAATATAACATTTTGTGATAATTTTATATTCGATTCCAATTCGCTTTTGTCCTGTTAGTGAAGAGCTTGTCATGGAAATGTGACAGTGACGTAGGATAAAAATCTGTCCAGAAACTACAGGACAGACAACGTCATGGTTTGTAAGTCCTTATTAACGAGGAATAAACTCTTTTTTTTCTTGTATTTGAAGCGATGTACACGGAATGTTGTTTGATATAATAATAAGTTTACTGCAATATTATATGAATAATTATTTTTTGTGCATTTCTTGGATACAATTTCTAAATTACAATTTATTTGGAACAAACAAATTATTCTCAGACTGTTCTAAATATTAACTTAATAACGCTCTTTTTTGTTTTTTTATTAATCGATTGATACGTATGTATTCTATAGAATACATACATATTGTTCATATATTGTTAGAACGAAAGATAAAAATACTAGTACTATAAATAAAATCAATGAAAAGATAAAAAAAGTACGTAAAAAAATGAATTCTAACATTTTAAAAATAACTTTAAATTTTACCTATAAGGTATAAATCCATATAAAATTAAAGTATAATGTACCTTAAAATATATCCACTTTTAGAAATATTTCTGTATTCCTAGTAACCAACTATGTAATTTGAATTCCAAAATACGCTTATAACCAGAGCAGGTCATGATAAAACTTGAGGTCAAATTATTCTACCGCATAATTCTTCCAGAACAGTGAACTGTTCATTTCCAACTCAAACACTTTACATTAGTTTCGTGCGCTGTTGTACGTTGAATTTATTTATTTACAAAATTTATTTTCACAGTAATCGTAATTTATTTGTTTATATTTAAATTTACAGTTTTTATTCGTGTGGGAGTAGTAAAAATGCACAGTGTACAATAATTAGAATGTTAAAGTAAGCCCAAAGCCATTATATATTATAGTAATAATCCCTGCTATACATAAAACCCCGAAACCCTTTTCTCAATTGCAGAACTGAAATCATTCCCTAATGTTTGCCTAATGTTTGCGGATGATGTCAAGGTCTTCCGTGCTGTTAGGGACCCTTCTGACACTGAGAGACTGCAGATGAACCTATGCTTAATTGAGAACTGGTGCATCACTAACGCTATGAGCATAAATGCCGCCAAATGTGCATTGGTTTCTTTCACTCGCTCTGCCCAACCTCTTGTGGTATCTGACTACGTGCTCAATGGAACTGTACTACCTCGCAGTACAATCATCCGTGATCTGGGTGTCGTCTTCTCTGCAGATCTTAGCCCTGATAAGCATATTGACTTCATCTGCGGCAAAGCCCTACGAATGCTCAACTTCATACTAAGAGCTTCAAGGAGTGGTTTTGGCATTGTGTCGTTGAATATCCTATATAAGTCCTTGGTAAGGAGTATACTTGAATACTGTTCTGTTGTCTGGTCTCCTTATCAGCACAATCACATTGAACGTCTAGACAGGATCCAGCGACGCTTCGTCCGAGCTGTCGGTGTTGGGATGGGTCACAACTATTTTGATGTACCCATTGATCTAGTTGAGGCCTCTCTTGGACTTCTCCCTCTGTCTACTAGAAGGCAACAGGCTGATGCTCTTTTCCTTTGGGGAGTTCTTCGTGGAACGGTCGATTGTCCTGACCTACTCTGTCGCATTAATCTGCGAGCTTCAAGACTGACCCGCTCATGTAACCTGTTTTTTGGTCGGTCGCACCCCACCAACTACATCATGCACGGCCCTCTTCCACGTTTGCATCGACTGGGCAACCAGCTGTGTCGCCAGTTCGACTTCTTTGATGACAGCCAATCTGTGATCAGAGGAGTCTTCCAGAGTCGGGTTCCCCGGTGAATGTTTGTTTTCCGGAATGGAGTTCTCCTATATAAATAAATAAATTATATCTCGAGCTTACTTATTGTTTTATGTTTATGCATGTTATCGTTGTTTCTTGTCATTGTTATGTTAGCTATTGCTATCATTGTTAAACTGTTATTGTTATTATTTATACTGTTTTCCTCGTATTACCTCTATTTATTGAATTGTTGATTTAGTTTATTAAGTTTGCTTATTGAATTACCTTATTGTTGGTTGACAAAAAAAAATATATATATATGATTGCTTGGTTATTGAATTTTTATTTTAGTTTATTAAGTTTGTTTATTGATTTAGCTTGTTGTTGGTTGACGTACTTGCAATATTTTATTGTTTTGTTCTTTATTGATACATTTGTATTTTTTTTCTATCATTTGTATTGTCATCTTGATATCCTTATCTGTAAAATGGTGTATTACCGTTGATAAATAAATAAATAAATCATTAAAAAATGAATATGAAATGTATTCTACTACTAACCAGCCTACCAAAAGTATTGCGATGCGAGTTATTTCGAAGCATTCCTGTTGCAGTGTACTTTTTAGTTCTTAGTAAGTACCTTTTGATAAAGAAGCTGATATGAAAAACGCAGTGACAAGTATGGTTTGAGATTAGTTCTCAGTTATAATTAAAATCCTAATTATAAATCATTCACAATACTTGTGAGTCTAGTACACGGTCTAGTAAGGATTAATTGGAATGAGATGATCGTATAATACTGTGGCTGCAAGAATACATTTACCAAATAACAAACAAAGTCTTGTTGATAAAATATAGATACACAAGGGAAGAATACTATCATTATTTTCAGACCATCCCAGTTGGATTCTAATTCCCTGTGTCACTACTTCCTGGAGTACAATTACAATTCTCATTAGTGTCCTACAATAATGCGAATGGAGTTCCCTTTGTTCCATTTTTTGTTACCAAGACCTCGCTTTGGAGTTTTTCACTTTGGCAGACTAACATCATATATAACATAACATTACTTCAAAAAGTGAAACTACACACCAACTGATAATTATTTAGACAAAAGGTTTGAGGGGTCTTAATTTAAGGTGTTCTACCTACATGTATATCTTCTGAACCATTGTATTTACCGAAGTGACTACTTCTTTTGGTAGGCTAATGATGCATGTTTTGCACGGAGGAAAAAATCTTTAATTTCGAGTCACGGAACGTCACGCATCATCCATGTTCGCTCTGTAGCCGCTAGGGGCGGGACTATCGCGGCTATTTAGATGTCAGTACCTTTCTCCGTTCAGTGGCTATCTAGGTGTGCTAGTGCTAGGTTACTGTCGCTTTTTGTCGAAGTGAGAACTTCTTTTGGCGGGCAATGGATGTACGTTTTGCATGGGGAGAAAATTTTCGTTTCGCTTCAATAAACGTCACACATGTTTATGGTTTTCCACATGCTTTCAAGTAGAATAACAGCTTTGTTGAAACAAAATGAAACCGTTGCATAAACATCTGTTCCGAACTAACTGAAGTTTATGTTATTTAAAATCTGTAAGGAGAGATTAAAAAGAAAATGTAAGCCACAATAACATACAAAATTATATGTGATACGGAAAAAACTAATTTCTTCTCCGATCTAGTAGTGTTTTACAATGATTTTTTTCTAACTGTTCAATCAGTTTATCCATATTATTATAAACGTTAATGTTGTCCAAAATATCGCATCGTCTGGATCTATCCCTGCTTCTGCAGGCTTTTATTGGTTATGGAATTTTTTCAGTTCAAGTTACTTAAGCTCCAACTTAAATCTGTAAAATTAGCAAAATCAATCCATACTCTGCTATTACTGAATATGTTGAATTTAAGGCATTTAAACACTTTCCCAACATAATATTGATTAACTTACTGCATAATTTGATAGCACTATTTAAAGCTCTTCTTATTATTAATAGAAATTTCAGCACGGTTAATATAATTCTCATTCCAGTTCACTATTAGTTTCATCCAGACGGGATTTTATTAAAGGATTAAAATAAGCTGACTATATCTTATCTAGCTAACAAAACCTTAGTGTAATTTAATCCAAGAAGAACATTTTCTCTATTTTGATTATAATTATAACTTTACTTAATTACATTGTTACTTTGTGCCTTACCTTACATTGACTTAAAAAAGAAATTGAGTAAAACGAGATTGTAATAAAAAGTTTGCTGTAGAAACGTCAGAACCATTAATTAACTTTTTAAAATATAAACTTACTTTAACAACGTCTAACGAAAAAAATATAAGTACGACGTGATATGGAACAACAGTGGATGCTAGATTTATAAGGCATTTAGCAAGATTTGATTCCATAATGTGTATTTCTTATTTCAGTATCATAAACCCATCATTTAATTTTCAGAATGCAATGACAGCTAAAATGATTTAGTTATTTCGGAAATACAAGATTGTAGTGAGAATGATACTAACAAAATTTTATAAAAACTAATATAAACCATAATAATGAACATTTATAATTATTTATTATTTTTATGTGTAGAAGTAGGTGATCATTGTATTATACGAAATATATAAAATATCACAAATTGTAAAGTTATATCACAGGTGTCGTGGTTGATATTTTCCGTATTTGGCTGGTAATATTACTATTCAAGTTTTACTTGTTGACATGATCTTACATGTTCCACATCGGATTTGTTTAGGAATTTTTACGACCAAAGGGTTGTGATTTCTTATTTACCTTTTTTATAAGATCATTGCAGTTAATAATCTTTGGCCTTTTAAATAAAAGTGTTGGATAATTTAAAAACAAGTCTTTGGTTTCCTGGGAATTTTTAAGTGGATTAAATGCTGTTCTCATGATTGAGTTGATTTTGTGAAGGCCAGGATAAAATTTGGTTTTGTATGTCAGATGATCAAATAAAACATCTGTCAAAGCATATGCGAGCACTACCACTTTAAAAATACAGTTGCGCAAACCAGGAGCAACAAACACCTGATACCTCTCAACTGTGACATGTTTGGCGCTCCCGGCTTATGCAAGGTTATCTTTACAGTGGTGGTCGTGCTCGCATATGCTTTGACGGGTTTATATTATATATAGTTGACAAGAATGAGGATAAAAGACAACTGAGTCTTTTGTAATGCATATGGGCAGGACGCTTATAATCAGTAATACTTATGTATAATAACCACTTTAATAAACCATTTTTGAAAGGAAAAAGAGAGATTCAAAGTTATTATTTGCTCTTTTGAAATGTTGTGAACAAGAGTCTAACAAACTACTGTTAAAAATTTCAAGACATTCCGGTAAAAATAGTTGTTAGTTTAATTACGTTATTCCCACAACTTAGTTTAAATTTAAATATTTTTATGGAGCTCAAGTTTTAATTTTTTAAAACAGTTTTTAATTGCTACAAGCACACCCTTAAACTTCATATTTTTCATTCCAAGTAACAAAATACCTGATATGTATATTTTTTATGTTTGGTGGCTTTGTAAATTAACGAAGTTTGTAAGTGTCTGAGGCATTGAATTTTATCACGTGATAAAGCTAAACAATCCTTCGATGGCTGAGGGAGGGTTAATGCGTACATTCATAATACATTGTCTGAAAGTGACCGCAGTGATTGCGAGTCAAATATTCATTCTCATCTAACAGAAATGTCTGTGCTTCTCTACAGTAACGTCAGGCAAAAGCTCTCAAAAGTACTCATGAACCAGACAAGGATGAATACGTAATTACAGTTTGACCCATTTACTATCGGATCGAGTTGCACTTTGTACTCCATAATCCAAAACGCGTTATTGAAGAAAATGAGTACTGATTAGAAATTATATATATATATATATATATATATATATATATATATATATATATATATATATAATTTCAATAAACATTGAATCGCAAAAATACGTACTTGCTCCGCCGGGAGTCGAACCCGGATCTCTCACTTGCCGGGTGAATGTGCTACCATTACAACCACAGAGCGCTCACTTTTTTCCGATTCAATTATTTTGTATTTGGCCGTATCTGTCACATATGCGTTTAAATAAGCAAACTAACATATGATCGGAAGACCAAATAATAGCACATTCACCCGGCAAGTGAGAGATCCGGGTTTCGACTCCCGGCGGAGCAAGTACTTTTTGCGATTCAATGTTTATTGAAATTAAATAAGGCTATTGCCATTTATAAAAAGTTTAACGTAAATAAAAGTCATTTGACAGTTATTTGGTCTTCCGATCATATGTTAGTTTTGCTTATTTAAACGCATATGTGACAGATACGGCCAAATACAAAATAATTGAATCGGAAAAAGTGAGCGCTCTGTGGTGTAATGGTAGCACATTCACCCGGCAAGTGAGAGATCCGGGTTCGACTCCCGGCGGAGCAAGTACTTTTTGCGATTCAATGTTTATTGAAATTAAATAAGGCTATTGCCATTTATAAAAAGTTTAACGTAAATAAAAGTCATTTGACAGTTATTTGGTCTTCCGATCATATGTTAGTTTGCTTATTTAAACGCATATGTGACAGATACGGCCAAATACAAAATAATTGAATCGGAAAAAGTGAGCGCTCTGTGGTGTAATGGTAGCACATTCACCCGGCAAGTGAGAGATCCGGGTTCGACTCCCGGCGGAGCAAGTACTTTTTGCGATTCAATGTTTATTGAAATTAAATAAGGCTATTGCCATTTATAAAAAAGTTTAACGTAAATAAAAGTCATTTGACAGTTATTTTGGTCTTCCGATCATATGTTAGTTTGCTTATTTAAACGCATATGTGACAGATACGGCCAAATACAAAATAATTGAATCGGAAAAAGTGAGCGCTCTGTGGTGTAATGGTAGCACATTCACCCGGCAAGTGAGAGATCCGGGTTCGACTCCCGGCGGAGCAAGTACTTTTTGCGATTCAATGTTTATTGAAATTAAATAAGGCTATTGCCATTTATAAAAAGTTTAACGTAAATAAAAGTCATTTGACAGTTATTTGGTCTTCCGATCATATGTTAGTTTGCTTATTTAAACGCATATGTGACAGATACGGCCAAATACAAAATAATTGAATCGGAAAAAGTGAGCGCTCTGTGGTGTAATGGTAGCACATTCACCCGGCAAGTGAGAGATCCGGGTTCGACTCCCGGCGGAGCAAGTACTTTTTGCGATTCAATGTTTATTGAAATTAAATAAGGCTATTGCCATTTATAAAAAGTTTAACGTAAATAAAAGTCATTTGACAGTTATTTGGTCTTCCGATCATATGTTAGTTTGCTTATTTAAACGCATATGTGACAGATACGGCCAAATACAAAATAATTGAATCGGAAAAAGTGAGCGCTCTGTGGTGTAATGGTAGCACATTCACCCGGCAAGTGAGAGATCCGGGTTCGACTCCCGGCGGAGCAAGTACTTTTTGCGATTCAATGTTTATTGAAATTAAATAAGGCTATTGCCATTTATAAAAAGTTTAACGTAAATAAAAGTCATTTGACAGTTATTTGGTCTTCCGATCATATGTTAGTTTGCTTATTTAAACGCATATGTGACAGATACGGCCAAATACAAAATAATTGAATCGGAAAAAGTGAGCGCTCTGTGGTGTAATGGTAGCACATTCACCCGGCAAAGTGAGAGATCCGGGTTCGACTCCCGGCGGAGCAAGTACTTTTTGCGATTCAATGTTTATTGAAATTAAATAAGGCTATTGCCATTTATAAAAAGTTTAACGTAAATAAAAGTCATTTGACAGTTATTTGGTCTTCCGATCATATGTTAGTTTGCTTATTTAAACGCATATGTGACAGATACGGCCAAATACAAAATAATTGAATCGGAAAAAGTGAGCGCTCTGTGGTGTAATGGTAGCACATTCACCCGGCAAGTGAGAGATCCGGGTTCGACTCCCGGCGGAGCAAGTACTTTTTGCGATTCAATGTTTTATTGAAATTAAATAAGGCTATTGCCATTTATAAAAAGTTTAACGTAAATAAAAGTCATTTGACAGTTATTTGGTCTTCCGATCATATGTTAGTTTGCTTATTTAAACGCATATGTGACAGATACGGCCAAATACAAAATAATTGAATCGGAAAAAGTGAGCGCTCTGTGGTGTAATGGTAGCACATTCACCCGGCAAGTGAGAGATCCGGGTTCGACTCCCGGCGGAGCAAGTACTTTTTGCGATTCAATGTTTATTGAAATTAAATAAGGCTATTGCCATTTATAAAAAGTTTAAACGTAAATAAAAGTCATTTGACAGTTATTTGGTCTTCCGATCATATGTTAGTTTGCTTATTTAAACGCATATGTGACAGATACGGCCAAATACAAAATAATTGAATCGGAAAAAGTGAGCGCTCTGTGGTGTAATGGTAGCACATTCACCCGGCAAGTGAGAGATCCGGGTTCGACTCCCGGCGGAGCAAGTACTTTTTGCGATTCAATGTTTATTGAAATTAAATAAGGCTATTGCCATTTATAAAAAGTTTAACGTAAATAAAAGTCATTTGACAGTTATTTGGTCTTCCGATCATATGTTAGTTTGCTTATTTAAACGCATATGTGACAGATACGGCCAAATACAAAATAATTGAATCGGAAAAAGTGAGCGCTCTGTGGTGTAATGGTAGCACATTCACCCGGCAAGTGAGAGATCCGGGTTCGACTCCCGGCGGAGCAAGTACTTTTTGCGATTCAATGTTTATTGAAATTAAATAAGGCTATTGCCATTTATAAAAAGTTTAACGTAAATAAAAGTCATTTGACAGTTATTTGGTCTTCCGATCATATGTTAGTTTGCTTATTTAAACGCATATGTGACAGATACGGCCAAATACAAAATAATTGAATCGGAAAAAGTGAGCGCTCTGTGGTGTAATGGTAGCACATTCACCCGGCAAGTGAGAGATCCGGGTTCGACTCGTCCCGGCGGAGCAAGTACTTTTTGCGATTCAATGTTTATTGAAATTAAATAAGGCTATTGCCATTTATAAAAAGTTTAACGTAAATAAAAGTCATTTGACAGTTATTTGGTCTTCCGATCATATGTTAGTTTGCTTATTTAAACGCATATGTGACAGATACGGCCAAATACAAAATAATTGAATCGGAAAAAGTGAGCGCTCTGTGGTGTAATGGTAGCACATTCACCCGGCAAGTGAGAGATCCGGGTTCGACTCCCGGCGGAGCAAGTACTTTTTGCGATTCAATGTTTATTGAAATTAAATAAGGCTATTGCCATTTATAAAAAGTTTAACGTAAATAAAAGTCATTTGACAGTTATTTGGTCTTCCGATCATATGTTAGTTTGCTTATTTAAACGCATATGTGACAGATACGGCCAAATACAAAATAATTGAATCGGAAAAAGTGAGCGCTCTGTGGTGTAATGGTAGCACATTCACCCGGCAAGTGAGAGATCCGGGTTCGACTCCCGGCGGAGCAAGTACTTTTTGCGATTCAATGTTTATTGAAATTAAATAAGGCTATTGCCATTTATAAAAAGTTTAACGTAAATAAAAGTCATTTGACAGTTATTTGGTCTTCCGATCATATGTTAGTTTGCTTATTTAAACGCATATGTGACAGATACGGCCAAATACAAAATAATTGAATCGGAAAAAGTGAGCGCTCTGTGGTGTAATGGTAGCACATTCACCCGGCAAGTGAGAGATCCGGGTTCGACTCCCGGCGGAGCAAGTACTTTTTGCCGATTCAATGTTTATTGAAATTAAATAAGGCTATTGCCATTTATAAAAAGTTTAACGTAAATAAAAGTCATTTGACAGTTATTTGGTCTTCCGATCATATGTTAGTTTGCTTATTTAAACGCATATGTGACAGATACGGCCAAATACAAAATAATTGAATCGGAAAAAGTGAGCGCTCTGTGGTGTAATGGTAGCACATTCACCCGGCAAGTGAGAGATCCGGGTTCGACTCCCGGCGGAGCAAGTACTTTTTTGCGATTCAATGTTTATTGAAATTAAATAAGGCTATTGCCATTTATAAAAAGTTAAACGTAAATAAAAGTCATTTGACAGTTATTTGGTCTTCCGATCATATGTTAGTTTGCTTATTTAAACGCATATGTGACAGATACGGCCAAATACAAAATAATTGAATCGGAAAAAGTGAGCGCTCTGTGGTGTAATGGTAGCACATTCACCCGGCAAGTGAGAGATCCGGGTTCGACTCCCGGCGGAGCAAGTACTTTTTGCGATTCAATGTTTTATTGAAATTAAATAAGGCTATTGCCATTTATAAAAAGTTTAACGTAAATAAAAGTCATTTGACAGTTATTTGGTCTTCCGATCATATGTTAGTTTGCTTATTTAAAACGCATATGTGACAGATACGGCCAAATACAAAATAATTGAATCGGAAAAAGTGAGCGCTCTGTGGTGTAATGGTAGCACATTCACCCGGCAAGTGAGAGATCCGGGTTCGACTCCCGGCGGAGCAAGTACTTTTTGCGATTCAATGTTTATTGAAATTAAATAAGGCTATTGCCATTTATAAAAAGTTTAACGTAAATAAAAGTCATTTGACAGTTATTTGGTCTTCCGATCATATGTTAGTTTGCTTATTTAAAACGCATATGTGACAGATACGGCCAAATACAAAATAATTGAATCGGAAAAAGTGAGCGCTCTGTGGTGTAATGGTAGCACATTCACCCGGCAAGTGAGAGATCCGGGTTCGACTCCCGGCGGAGCAAGTACTTTTTGCGATTCAATGTTTATTGAAATTAAATAAGGCTATTGCCATTTATAAAAAGTTTAACGTAAATAAAAGTCATTTGACAGTTTATTTGGTCTTCCGATCATATGTTTAGTTTGCTTATTTAAACGCATATGTGACAGATACGGCCAAATACAAAATAATTGAATCGGAAAAAGTGAGCGCTCTGTGGTGTAATGGTAGCACATTCCACCCGGCAAGTGAGAGATCCGGGTTCGACTCCCGGCGGAGCAAGTACTTTTTGCGATTCAATGTTTATTGAAATTAAATAAGGCTATTGCCATTTATAAAAAAGTTTAACGTAAATAAAAGTCATTTGACAGTTATTTGGTCTTCCGATCATATGTTAGTTTTGCTTATTTAAACGCATATGTGACAGATACGGCCAAATACAAAATAATTTGAATCGGAAAAAGTGAGCGCTCTGTGGTGTAATGGTAGCACATTCACCCGGCAAGTGAGAGATCCGGGTTTCGACTCCCGGCGGAGCAAGTACTTTTTGCGATTCAATGTTTATTGAAATTAAATAAGGCTATTGCCATTTATAAAAAGTTTAACGTAAATAAAAGTCATTTGACAGTTATTTGGTCTTCCGATCATATGTTAGTTTTGCTTATTTAAACGCATATGTGACAGATACGGCCAAATACAAAATAATTGAATCGGAAAAAGTGAGCGCTCTGTGGTGTAATGGTAGCACATTCACCCGGCAAGTGAGAGATCCGGGTTCGACTCCCGGCGGAGCAAGTACTTTTTGCGATTCAATGTTTATTGAAATTAAATAAGGCTATTGCCATTTATAAAAAGTTTAACGTAAATAAAAGTCATTTGACAGTTATTTGGTCTTCCGATCATATGTTTAGTTTGCTTATTTAAACGCATATGTGACAGATACGGCCAAATACAAAATAATTGAATCGGAAAAAGTGAAGCGCTCTGTGGTGTAATGGTAGCACATTCACCCGGCAAGTGAGAGATCCGGGTTCGACTCCCGGCGGAGCAAGTACTTTTTGCGATTCAATGTTTATTGAAATTAAATAAGGCTATTGCCATTTATAAAAAGTTTAACGTAAATAAAAGTCATTTGACAGTTATTTGGTCTTCCGATCATATGTTTAGTTTGCTTATTTAAACGCATATGTGACAGATACGGCCAAATACAAAATAATTGAATCGGAAAAAGTGAGCGCTCTGTGGTGTAATGGTAGCACATTCACCCGGCAAGTGAGAGATCCGGGTTCGACTCCCGGCGGAGCAAGTACTTTTTGCGATTCAATGTTTATTGAAATTAAATAAGGCTATTGCCATTTATAAAAAAAGTTTAACGTAAATAAAAGTCATTTGACAGTTTATTTGGTTCTTCCGATCATATGTTAGTTTGCTTATTTAAACGCATATGTGACAGATACGGCCAAATACAAAAATAATTGAATCGGAAAAAGTGAGCGCTCTGTGGTGTAATGGTAGCACATTCACCCGGCAAGTGAGAGATCCGGGTTCGACTCCCGGCGGAGCAAGTACTTTTTGCGATTCAATGTTTATTGAAATTATATATATATATATATATATATATATATATATATATATAAAGGTATTAAAGGAGTTGCAAGTATCGAATGATGTGGGGGGGGGGGGGGGTGGGGGGGGGGGGGGGTGGGGGGGGGGGGGGGTGGGGGGGGGGGGGGGTGGGGGGGGGGGGGGGTGGGGGGGGGGGGGGGTGGGTTGTTAAGTAACTTTAATGTACCAAACAGTTTAATTAAAATCCCACCTGCTAATTTCAGACGATTTAATTTCTTTAACCATATAATTAGGTTTGCATATAACTGGGGAGTATTATAAATTACTTTGAACCTACCTGGTAAAAAATATGTGTTTTCAACCGGAGCTTTTCTAACGGAAAAGCTTTTAGTCATTGAATATGAGAATATGGCTGAGTGTTGGCGAAATCTACTATCACGTCGGAGTGGATTTGGTGACCTTTTAACATCACAACCGTCATTACAGGTTACCTTTGGTACAAGAGTTTACAATGGGGCTGTATAGTACTGAACAGAAGTAAATTACTCTTTTGTGGTATAGTACTTTGATCTACTGCTCCATATAAAATAATAAAAAGTTACTAAAACCAATTTCCGACACGAGATAATAGATAGAATAAACATTATAAGGAAATAAACATTTTATAGGAAATTAAAAAGAATAAACATTATAACCAACTATATTAAATAATCCATGTACTATACTAAATATATCCTTATGGCCATATAAAACATTCCCATATTCTCAAAGGTACAATAAAAATACATCTTCTCATGGTTGTAAGATTACTGGGCATCTCAGAGCGCCGATATTTTGATGGCATATTTTTTATAATTAACGATATTAGGCTTCTTTAAGAATAAAAATAATCAAAATGAACATAATGGAAAGAAAAATATTAGTTTTGTCTGCATTTTTCAGTTGCTTTAGGTAAACTTCAAAGAAGGCTATTCCTCGCTAACCTATGCAGGTGACAACGCCATTAGATCACCTGTTTTCTGTCACATCAAACGGCGTGGGTTGATTACATTTTCTCTGATACACGAGAGAAATCAGTTCCTATAATCTCTTTTTAAATATCAGCGGTTTATAATGCGTTATATGAACTTGTGTTATCGAAATTAGATAAAAACATTTTCACTAATGCTTAGTTATATTGATAGCTATTTATTGTTACTACATGATATCCAAGATGTTTATAATAAATCCGTTAAGTACTGTATTTAACCATTAAAATCAACGTATTAAAACACATTCTGCAAAATGATGTTAATAAGTGTTTCTCTTTTAACTAATTTTATTTTTATATTAAAATTGTTGAAACGAATTAATTTTTTAAATAGAATAAACGTTATTTTAATACTCTAGTTCTCCCTAGCCTTTTTGCTTAGCACAGGTTCATATTTCTGTCTCGATGATGAAAAGAACTATACTCTTCACCAATTGCTCTACCTCGTTAAGAGATTGAGTCAGAATTATCGTAGTGTTCTCAACTGTGCACCTGACAAGACAATGAGAATGTCTCTTCACCTAGATCACATTATGTTTCTGTACATTGTAGTACAGCTGTTTTTGGTGTTGAAAACATACAGAGAGTTATTTTTTAGCCTCTTCATCGCCAACTTATTTTAAATCACTGCAGACAAGCACGACTCCAGATTCCAGGAGTCAAGTCTGTGACAGCGTCAACTAATTTAAAAAATGCGTAGCAATTCAAACAGGTTAAAAACCATCATTAATTAGTTACTGACTCCTTTTCAACTCTCACGTTAAGTTATAACCTAGATAATACTATCGTACTTGGAAATGTTAAACACAATTATAATTACGGAATAAAGGATATGTCGGCATTTCTTTAACCAACCGTTGTTTTAGAAGGGCTAATATTGTTTGAATTGACCGATAATAGAGTTCGGTTTTGTCAATAAATAATAAAAAGTGATTTATTGTAAATAAAACTCTTTCAATCCTTTGTATGATTGCAAGGTTTGTTTAAAGATATAGGTGTATTATGATATTATTTTGTTGAAATAAATTATAAGTGTAATGGAATTCATAAAAGACAAACTGATAATAGTTTAATCATTTAATACTTATGCTTGATTTAAATCCTTTATTTATATCGTTGTGGTTTTGGGAATCAACAGGTATAGCGGTGTGTGTGTGATAATTTGCTAAACATATATTTGACCTACGAGTTAGTAAAACAAAAAGCATAAAACATTTTTTTTTGTTACATAAAAAATTTAATTAATGGATAGTATCGAACACTTCTTAAGTAAAAATCTCGCAAATTACTTCCTATTATTGTTATATTATCCCTTGAAATTAAAATAAAATTAAACACAGATTTTTGGATCTCTGAAGTTAAAGATCAAATTTATAGGCGAATATATTTAAATAAATATGAATATATACGTAAAATGTGATAAAATGTCTTTAAAGGTTTCTAGAATTTCCCGTAGTTTCTGCTGAATAATAAGGTACTAAGTTGTTTTATCACTATACCTTATATTCATATGAATGTTGACGCACCATGTTAGTAAATAATTAGGATGTTGGTGGAAAAGATCCCGTGTATGTTTAACAATTATCGTTATTTATGGATGAGGGATGACTTAATTTTATTGTTTTATTAATATAAAGTAAGTTCTCAAGGCCACTAATTTATGATTAACCAATAGGAGGCAAGAACAAACCACATCTATCGCCACGTAACAGAATACAATTGAGATACATTCATAATGTTAAGTTTATAGCTCAAATTCATTATTCAGATATCCTACGGAAAACTGTCTGGCGGAAGACACACATTGTCAGGTCAGGTATTGAGTGATAGCAAAATATGCAATTTGTTTTCTCATAGATCAGTCTACTTGAGATATCCTGCGGAAAGTTTGGTTTTGCTGCAGCTCATCCAAAGCCCATTAATAAGCTGACAATGCTGCTAGCTTCCAGAGAGATACGCTCGCTAATATATATCTAAAAAGTCAAATCATCAAATATGTGATTTTTACAAGACAACTCTCTTAGGGTTTTCAATGGACGTGCTTTTTCTGGTCAAACGATTTAATAATAATACATTTTTTAAAACACCTCTAAAAGTAATCTGTATGATGGTTTCTGAGAAAATGTGGGATAAAACTTTAAAAATTATAAATAAATAAAATTGTATCCTTAACAGCAAAAAAGCTTTATTTCAATAAAGTAATATCAGTTCTCTTACTAAGAAATTGTAAAAGGTTACAATATCAGCTCCAACTGTAAAAGGAAACTGTCCCACAACTGCTTTTAATTAAAACCTTCTTGAAAGACACAGTAATTGCAGAATCAAATAACTCGGTAAATTAATGGTTACAGTTATTTACACGTCGGTGAATATTTGACCTGTAATCAGTAAATACCCAGCCTTGTGTAACACTACCCGAGTTTTAGACGAAATGTAGACCAACTCAATATGTTTTCAATCGATTTATAACTCACAATGTTGATTTGGTTTGAATAAGTTTTTATATTTCACTTTTATACCTATTAAATTATACAGTCTAGCGTTTTTTACTTGATATAACTTCTAAAAACGAAACAAAAAACTGTGAGGTACAAATATTAGGTTAATATTACGTGCTATTCTTTTACTTAGAATTGAACATTAGAATTTTTTTATACTTTTATGTGCTGAAACTTATCTCCATTTTATCTTCTAATACATTAGTTATCAAAACCTAAAATACTAAATATTAATGAAAATAGTAGAAATTACTGGTAGATTTTTGAATTTACTGCAGTATGAAATTATATTAAATTTAAACTTTACGGCAAAACATACGCTATACGCTCGTTAATGGTGAGAATCATAGATATTTATGTGAATAATGAAAATAGAGTGACATATCTAGCAATTTATTTTTAATTAACTAGATATAATTATTATAGGTAGATAAGAAAAGTTATTAAGTTTAAGTAGCCTACAATTACTTTTAAATGGTTCATTCACAAACCAACGACGGACAAGTCACGGAATTTATTGTTTTTCACTTTATCTTGATTTGTTGAGTTTCAAAATATTTGACAATTATTAAAGGAAGTACAATTTATTTTTTATTGTAAAATTACTTCTCTCCTAGAAATGAGTGCGCGACACCTTTGAACTTACATCGTTGAAGTTGCATGCAAAAGTCTGTGTCTACAAGTGTTAGAAAGTCTCTTACTAAAAATCACATATGATTGTACTTAGTTTATTAAAAATCTTTTTTTCTATATGAAATACTTCATGTAAATTCTTTAAGCTATATTTGCATGGCCATCTTCTAAGGAGAAAAGGCGGATTTGAATAAAATCCAAAAATGTAATTATGTCTAATAATTTTAATCTTCATTAATGGCTGATTAGAGCAAATTGTGGTATGTAAAAGATCTGTTTGAGAATTTATTCTGCAAAGCAAGGTTGACAAAGGTAAAAATACATATTCAATTTCAACAAGGCATGATTTGTCAAAGTCAGGTTTGTGTAATGTATTATTCATCCTAGCCAAGTAACGTCTGATTAAAGATAAAACTTGCAGGGAACTTCATATGAAACGTAATACAAAACTGCTTTAATATCTGTATTAATATGAAATCTATTTCAAAAATATAATGTCTTGAATCAATGAGGTTATTTTGTATTATTGTTTTATATAATGTGACTATACACACTTTATTACAATTGATGACTGAAACATAGTGTACAAGACAAAACGAGATTTAAATTATTTGTCATGTTATGCAGAAAACGTGCTGAAAACTTGAAATGTTACCGAAATCATCGTGAGTATATAATTGAAAACCTTATCTACATAATATCATTTTAACTTCATAGCTAACAAATTTATACTTATATTTTGTAGACAATAACACAAATTGTTACTTAAGATAACAGGATTTCGGACATTTACCATCGTTATATGTTACAAAAGGTATAAAACAATGTATCAAGAATTTGAATCCATCCTCTTCTATGATCTAACTGTTGGTATCTCACTTCCATCGGTGCTATTGTGATTGTGTTTCTTATACTCGTGAAAAACGCCTGGAATAAACTTCATGCAGCTTTTCGGTACGTTTAAACCCTTTTCTTTCCCTTCTATTCTTCTTTTTGTTGTTTATTTTTGTATTTGCTAATACCAACCCCACCTGACGAAGAGGATGGATTCCCAATCCTCGAAACGTTGTGTTATACTTATGGCAACATATAACGATGGCAAATTCTGAAATCTTATTATACTACAAAAGATTCCATTGCCAAAAACAAACTTTAAACAAATAAATGGTTACAAAGTAGTTGTTGGGTCTACTAGCATAGCATATTTATTGAATGTGAGGTATTCTATTGATCGTATGCCTAATCCATCCTCAACTGTTATATAAATTAAAATATAGTGTTGAAAGAGGTTTTTTATTAAAATTTTACCTAGTTTACTCTCACTTTTAATACAAATTCAAATATATAGTGCTGACATAGGTAAAAACTGCTGAAAGAGACCAAAAAGTTTATTTATTGTGTTACTTAATGTTATTTTAGTCATGTACTTAAAACGTGCAGTTAAATAACATGCCTTTAAACGTTCACGTTTAATACGTGTGATACAAAATAAATTTGTTTCATAAAACAAAAAATACATACTTTAGGATACTTACATATTGATTATTTCAAAACCTTTATTAAAAAAAACAAATGTTTTGCAAATTTCTGGTGTGTTGAAACATTATATAGGATAAAAGTCTATGAAGAATAGATACCATTTCCTTTAAAAATTCTTGTAGGACTTTAAACCTTTGATTGTTACAGAAAGAAATTGGTCGGTGTCATACATTTTCTGTACCAAAAAGGGAATTATATGGTCAAATATTTTGTGATTAAACTTAATTTTTTTTCTCGACTCCAAAAGGATTTTCACAGTATTAATGAATAAACTTCGTAATATAGTTTACAGAATTTTAAGTCACAGAGTTTTTGTGTTTCTTTCTTACTCAATCAAGGTCTGCAGTTCCAACAAAGAAGTAGATCGTTTTGAAGCTGCAGATGCAAACAACTTTTTTTTTTAACCGATAACCGATCCACTTTATAATTTTATCCTGCCCGTTCTGATGCGTCACTGGCCTGTGCAAAGATCTTATGAAGCAGAGTGAGGAGTTCGGTACAGTACAAGGTCAACAGTACTAATAAAACTGTTGCCTAATTCTTCCCTAAGTATTTACTACGGATGCAAATAAAGCAATATAAATACTATATAAAACTGTAAATATATAAACAAGTTGCATTCAATACGTTATACAATTGGATGCTTTGAATTGTTGGAGTGTAGCCATAAATACAGGAATAAAATCAAACTATGAAACCAATACTCTAAAATTCTCACCCATGTTTGAGAAAAAATTAAACTACTGTATTTGTTTCATATAACGAATCTGGACTCATGAGAGAGCAGAGTATTCGAGACCAAACCATAGTTAGCTTGCGAAACGGGGAGTGTGATCCACATTAATACTGATGTTAAGTAACTTTAATGTACAAACAGTTTAATTAAAATCCACCTGCTAATTTCAGACGATTTAATTTCTTTAACCATATAATTAGTTTGCATATAACTGGGGAGTATTATAATTACTTTGAACCTACCTGGTAAAAAATATGTGTTTTCAACCGGAGCTTTTCTGACGGAAAAGCTTTTAGTCATTGAATATGAGAATATGGCTGAGTGTTAGCGAAATCTACTATCACGTCGGAGTGGATTTGGTGAACTTTTACAGGTCATTACAGGTTACCTTTGGTACAAGAGTTTACAATGGGGCTGGATAGTACTGAACAGAAGTAAATTACTCTTTTGTGGTATAGTACTTTGATCTACTGCTCCATATAAAATAATAAAAAGTTACTAAAACCAATTCCGACACGAGATAATAAATAGAATAAACATTATAAGGAAATTAAACATTTTATAGGAAATAAAAAGAATAAACATTATAAGCTACTATATTAAATAATCCATGTACTATACTAAATATATCCTTATGGCATAATATCATTCCATATTCTCAAGGTACAATAAAAATACATCTTCTCATGGTATAAGATTACTGGGCATCTCAGAGCGCCGATATTTTGATGGCATGTGTTTTATAATTAACGATATTGGGCTTCTTTAAGAATAAAAATAATTAAAATGAACATAATGGAAAGAAAACTATTAGTTTTGTCTGCATTTTTCAGTTGCTTTAGGTAAACTTCAAAGAAGGCTATTCCTAGCTAACCTATGCAGGTGACAACGCCATTAGATCACCTGTTTCTGTCACAACAAACGGCGTGGGTTGATTACATTTTCTCTGATACACGAGAAATCAGTTTCCTATAATCTCTTTTTAAATATCAGCGGTTTATAATGCGTTATATGAACTTGTGTTATCGAATTAGATAAAAACATTTTCACTAATGCTTAGTTATATTGATAGCTATTTATTGTTACTACATGATATCCAAGATGTTTATAATAAATCCGTTAAGTACTGTATTTAACCATTAAAAGCAACGTATTAAAACATATTCTGCAAATGATGTAATAAGTGTTTCTCTTTTAACTAATTTTATTTTTATATTAAAATTGTGAAACGAATTAATTTTTAAATAGAATAAACGTTATTTTAATACTCTAGTTCTCCCTAGCCTTTTTGCTTAGCACAGGTTCATATTTCTGTCTCGAGGATGAAAAGAAACTATACTCTTCACCAATTGCTCTACCTCGTTAAGAGATTGAGTCAGAATTATCGTAGTGCTCTCAACTGTGCACCTGACAAGACAATGAGAATGTCTCTTCACCTAGATCACATTATGTTTCTATACATTGTAGTACAGCTGTTTTTGGTGTTGAAAACATACAGAGAGTTAGTTTTTAGCCTCTTCATCGCCAACTTATTTTAAATCACTACAGACAAGCACGACTCCAGATTCTAGGAGTCAAGTCTGTGACAGCGTCAGATTTCAGACGCTTCACTAAGAGGAAGTTAAACTAGACATACACATTGAATGAACTCTTCCCATCATAATTACGTTATGTGGTATTTATATGATGCATCGACTAGATTTTTGTCTTTTAATGAAATTATTTGAAAATAAAACTGATTCTATCTAAAGAGTGACTACAGATAAACACATTTAAAAACCTTATTTAAATGTAATTAGGAAATTTTATTTTTAAAAGATTTTTAGCATGAGACTATTACATAATATGAAACTGACTCAACCCGAGCTGGCCTTAGGTGGTAGGTATTGGGTAATTGATAGTAGTAACAATTAAATGGTATTTGGTCTCTTTTAAGCCTTAGCTGTTGGCTATGCTAGCTTGTGTTTAGTCACTGTGGCTGTTATTCCTATCATGATTGGACCTCTCCGGGATTTGAACCTGTGACCTCTCAGTTAGAGAGCCGTGACTGTATCCACTAGTCTACGGAGGAGGACTGATTGCTAGTTTATTGTTTTATTATATTCTCATAACAGTTAGATTCCGTAAAACTGATGAATTTAAGCCATTATAATGATGTAGCTAAAATTAGATTTATATCATAATAATTTATTTATATTTATTAAAAATAGTTATTTAAATAAAGCGAAAGATATATAACATCACAATAACATATTATAAAGTGCTTTAAGAAAGACACTCAATATTTACTTGTTTTTTCTAAAATGTACAAAAATCCTGGATTGGATAAAATATTATAAGAAATTTAAGATCTACGAGCCCTGACAAACCTTTAAAATAAATGCCTCATAATGAATAGTGTTTTCAATATATTTCTTATACTTTGGCTATAAATGCTACTGTTTCATGGTGAAAATGTAGAAAATAAACAATAATATTTTATTAGACTATGTTGTTTGTTTTTCTGAATATTATTGGTAGGAAATTATAATATACATACACTAATTGGTAATTAAATATAACTCCTTATACACATATAGAAGTAATGGAGAATTATACTTCTATACTAAACATAAATATAGATAATCTATTTTCAATATATCAGGGACAAGAAAAGCTGTAAATAAAATCGTAAGCCAAACACTTCTTGGAATTTCAAATGCAACTCAGACAGAAATGTTTCGTCGTAAAAACATGAGTGTAACACCATTTTAATTATAAAGCGTTTTCTGAGAATTAGATTTTGTAGTTATTGGATTTTCCGTCATAAAAAAACAATAACATAAGTTTAATTAAGGTTAAGTATAATTAAGTTTTACTAAATGAAATATTTTTAATTTTGTATTGATAAACTACAGACGGCTATAATGATTTTTTCAACAAATATTCAATAAAGTGGTTTTAGCAATGAACATAATAAGAATATACGAGGATATCTTACATCTAATGAGTTAAAAGAACTAAAATGAAAAAAATTAAAGCATTTATAAGAATTCTGGGAGGATATTAAAGACATTTGTTCTACAATTCTACTTCAATTCATATACAAACACAATTCTTTCATGCAATAAGACACAACTAATCTTATATATATATATTAACAATCTATTTTATAAATATATATATATATATATAATATATATATATATATATATATATATTATATATATAATATATACATAATATATATATATATATAATATATAATATACATAATACTAATATATTAATAATAGATTAGTTAATATATATTTTATATATAACAAACCCAATTTGATATAACATTAATTTGGGTTTATCATATTTAAAATAAACCCAAATTTTTAATTTATATTAAATTAGGCCATTGCCATTTATACAAATTTAATTCATGAAAATAAAAGTCGTTTGACAGGTATTTGGTCTTCCGATCATATGTTAGTTTGGTTATTTAAACGCATATGTGACAGATACGGCCAAATACAAAATAATTGAATCGTAAAAGGTAAGCGCTCTGTGGTGTAATGGTAGCACATTCACCCGGCAAGTGAGAGATCCGGGTTCGAGTCCCGGCGGAGCAAGTACTTTTTGTGATTAAAGTTTATTGAATAAACTAAACATGCCTATTTCCATCTATACAAATTTAATTCATGTATATATATGAAAGGGATTACGTGTGAATATATGAACTGCTATGATTTCTAAAAGATTTAAACTAAATTTGTAGTTTGTTTGAAGCTTAGATATATTTTTGCATACTTTGTTTTTTCAAAGTCAATTAATTATTTAAGCGCGAATAATATTGAGTGTGACCAATAGTTTTCTATTGTTTATCTTAAAAGTATTGGTAAAATAATGTTTTCAAAAGTTATTAAAAATGTACGAATAATGTTTTAAATATACCTTCTTATACATTTTCAAAAATCTCTACGTGGCAGCTGCATGAAGTTTTGAATGTATAAGTGTGTAAGTGTATAATAATATAAATACAAGTATACGAGTGAACATGACAAGTTCAGTAACCAACTCCTATCAAAACATGGCACGATTATTGTGTTTTAATATACTTCAGAGAGGTTTCTAAACCTTTTGTTCAATTAAAACTTTTTATATTGCGCCCATTTAAATTGCGAGGAAAGTTTTTCTTTGGCTATTGAAAATACATATTGTTGTAATAAATGAAGCAGAAATTTACGATTATCTAAATTTAGGTAGATGCTATGTCCATATGTTTGCCGTATCTAAATCTATATTTTTAATTTATACCCCTTTGTATTTCTAATTAGATAAATTAAAGATAACAAACTCTCGAACGTTTCGTATATGTATGTCAGCATCTTAACACTATCGAAGTCTTATATAATTTAATTTACATTTATTAGTCTATATGCAAATCTGTTAACATATGTCTCCTTTTACTTCATCAGCATTTTATTTTAAAGTTACGTAGGGTTTCCTGACAATCTCAGAATGGTTATTTTTAAAGTAAATAGAAATATGCTCCCTTGTCTTTAAGTTCCTTCCAAAGCACATTTATTTTAAATAATAATTAAAGCATTATGTTTAATTTAATATTACAATGAAGCTGATCCTGCTACACAATGTTTCTAAAACGTCTTTTACGCATTATAAGGTTATTTTATGGTATTATTTTAAGCTATTCAATAGTATAAAAACACATTTTTATTATTAATTACTTCTACCTTTTTAATATTATCTCGTGATATCTTATCAGGAAGCTCCAATGGAGATTAATTCATTTTAATTTTATTTCTCCTATCCTCTAAATTTTATTATCTCCCATATTTTATTGCTTTCACTATTCTTTCCCATTGTACAATCACAGATCTTGTAAATAGTTTGTAGGATTAAAAAGAGCTCACAATTTTTGATTTACAGTAATTATGAATGTACTTAGAGATGATCACATAACTGGGCCAAATGATCAGCTTGCCATTTAAAGCTTAAAGAAACACTAATATCAATTTTAATACTTACTTTAAGTATATTTTATATTCTATTCATTTGACATATCTAAACAATCTTAATGATTGGGGAACTCGAACGATAATTTATATTCGATGGTATGTATTATAAATGTATTTATTTGGTTGCAGGAAAAATATGAATTACTTTCTCAACGTTTTAATTAGGATTGAATTACGTTTAAAAACATTTACAATGAATTGGAAATATTTAAAAATAATTTAATATATAATATATATATATATATAATATATATATATATATATATATATATATATATATATATATATATATATTATATATAATATAATAATAACAATATTAAAAAAATAAGTACATTACGTTCTTTATGTTCAAACTTTACTGATATTATAACTTTAACACAGGAATATAAACCACAGTGCAAATATAGGTGTTTATTTTTAAACCTTGTAAACAATTTAAGTGGACGGAAGTTTTTGATAACTGCAACATATTTTTTTATGTATTGTAAATGTATAATATGATGTATATATAATCGATATTTCAAAACCCGATCGTGATACACGAAAGAGTTTAGTAAGAATGATTAGGAAATTTACTAGTGTTTCAGAACACTTTTATTTTTATTTAGATCCATAAATAACACAGTTATGATTCAAAAGGTTTAGCAAAATTAAACTTTATATTACGTTATAAGTAGACCTACTTAGGTAGGTTTTTAGTCTATTAGTAATAATTATAACAGACCTTCCTCAGGAGTGCTTCAAGAGTTTCATTGATGAAAGAGTTGGTGTGGTGCAGATTCCGTGGTAGCGTCAATGTAAATATTGGGAAACCAAACCTGATAACGTAGCTATGGTGGGAAGGGTTGGTTCAATGCAAATATTGAGTTCACTCAATTTCACCTTTTGCTTAGTGTTTGAGATCTGACACTGTCACAGATTTGAGTCTTTGAATGTAGAGTTTACGTCCGTTTGATGAAATCCAAAAATGTCGACGATGAAGACGTTCAAAGTGAACTCTCTCTGTATTGATTCGAAGTCAGAGACACTTATACTACAATGGTGTTTGCCTGGTTACCCAGCAGCCATCCTCTGTAATCTAGTGCAAAAAAAGCTTCTATGTCGCATCATGTAAAGCGCTCTTTTCAACGCTGATATTCATGCATCCGTTATGTCTCCGTTAATTTTTGAATAAGAGGTCTATCGTCTTATAAGCTTTATGCCCATCCTCATGAGCCACTGGCCTGTGCGAGGATCTTATCAAACAGAATAAGGAGGACAGTTGATACAGTACAATGATGGTACCGATATAATGTGACAGTCAGGACCTACGATATCTCTAACTCAGATCCAAAGTCCGGAATCTTAGACCTCTCGGACTTCGGCACTCTCCAATCTGTTACTTTCCGTAATATCATACACATCAGCTCGCTAAACATGCAACTGTAACTAGCTTTGGATATAATACAACGATGTTGCCTGTTAATTCACAACCAGCACAAAATCTACTTGGAAATATTTTTCACATCCTTCGTACTTAACAGCCATACTTCTATATTCAATACTTATATTAAACTGACTATTATTTACTTAATAAAGTATAATACGTGCTAGTTTACAGTAATTGTATTAAAAAAGAAGAGTTGTAAAAGCTGGAACTACAGTATACTTGCTAAAAGCAGTAAAATGGAATGAAACATAAATTCAATTAAGGTTTTGTTGTCTGATGAAAAAGCGTCGCACTAACAAAGTCAAAATCTAATTGAAGAAATAATTAAAACAACAATAATTGATGACACTTTTGTCATCATAGTAAAGCAATATATGAAATGAAAATAAAACATCAATTAATATGGATTTAGTTTTTAATTTCAACTGGAAGCCTCTATTTGTTCTTGTACTTTATTTTTAAATTGAAAATATAATGATACAACATGTTTGTTGGCAGTCAAAAAAGTGTAATAACGTAAAATAAATTATGTTGTATTTTTAAATAGTTAAATTGAAATGCCATATGTTTAAATTTTTTATATGAATATATTACTGTAAAAGTTTATTTTCACTATGAATTATATTTTTTAATTGGAAGTCTAAAGTAATATGATTAACTGTATTATTTTTGTACTTATAGTGGAGCACATCTAGATAGGAATTCGAATTATAAACCTATACGATTTTCTCTCATAAGTGGTGGTACAATAATAATTATTAGAAGCATTCCTTGATATAAAAAAGTCATTAATATGATATACTAATTTTTTAATTTTATGTCCATGAATTTCCCGACTTTGTATTTATTTAAAGTTAATTTATTATAATGAAACTAAATTAAAAACTATTAGATCACACACATTATGAATTTGTGATGCAAATATCTATTTTCGCACTAGTTGAAGGCCATTTTGCGATGTATTATACGTAGATAATATTATTTCTTATTTCATGAATAGGCGAAAGTAGTACAAAGTTATTCAGCTTTATTGAATAATGAATGATTCCTTAACACCAGGGAAACGCTTTTTGATACAATCTACTGTATTATTAATATATCATAGGAGGTATATCAAGCAGTTTTTTAATATTATTATATTTTTTACTACAGATATAGGAGATTATTGCAAGTGTAGAAGATTAATTTGAATAAGTCCAAAAACTACAAAAAAGTTTTAGGAGTGAAAAAGGTATTAATACATTTTTTGGACTTCCGCCACAGATTTAATGCTATTTGATTCACATCAGATACTATATATACTATCTATCCTCTAATAATTTTAGTCAAAGAAAATCAAACTAGCGAATCTTCAGATGAAGAAAATAGATTCGTTAAAATATTTCCACGTACCAATGTAACTTAGTGTGTAAAAGTAACTTTAAAATGAATTAAACGCAATTACAAAATTCGCACAAGTAAAATATTAAAATGTTATTCTTTTTTGACAATATTATTCTTACAGTTTTATTTTTAACAAAACTATATACTGATTACATTTTTAGATCAGTAAAGAAATAAAAAAGTTGATAATAATCTAACATTACAGATGCATAGCTCTAATAGGTTTTTTTTGAATTGACTGCTTGCTTTTTAGGACCACTGGTCTATGCAAATATTAAATAGAATAAGATACTAAATTACAGTACACATTTAATAGCAGTGATGAATATCCTCGGTCACACACAGGAGTTGGATACCCCGATATCTGTAATTCAGATCCAAAGTCGACGCCTTAGAGTGTGCAGAGATCACGGTTCTTCAAGAGAAGTTTGCAGTTTTTTGAAGTGTTACAGACCTACAATATCAGTTTACAATAGTAAATTTTCAAATACTAAACACTTAAAATAGCATTTCATGGTCCAAGTGCTCTTGTTACATTCAAATTTCCTGAGGTTAAAGTGGGTACAATATTATGCATCAGTGGTAAGTTTTATATTGTTTATTTTCTTAACTATGTTTTACTTTCGATCATATTCATTATAGAGCCAGAGCATTTTAATGCGCAGATTAGTAAACATTGAACACATAAAAGATTAGTGTATTGTTAAAGATGTTAAAGTTTAACGTTTGCTTTAGATAATATGAATCCGCTGGTAGTGTTATAATAAAGTGTATGCTTTTGTACTACAATATAACATTTTGTGATAATTTTATATTCGATTCCAATTCGCTTTTGTCCTGTTAGTGAAGAGCTTGTCATGGAAATGTGACAGTGACGTAGGATAAAAATCTGTCCAGAAACTACAGGACAGACAATGTCATGGTTTGTAAGTCCGTATTAACGAGGAATAAACTCTATTTTTTTCTTGTATTTGAAGCGATGTACACGGAATGTTGTTTGATATAATAATAAGTTTACTGCAATATTGTATGAATAATTATTTTTTGTGCATTTCTTGGACACAATGTCTAAATTACAATTTATTTGGAACAAACAAATTATTCTCAGACTGTTCTAAATATTAACTTAATAACGCTCTTTTTTGTTTTTTTATTAATCGATTGATACGTATGTATTCTATAGAATTTCTGTTCATATATTGTTAGAACGAAAGATAAAAATACTAGTACTATAAATAAAATCAATGAAAAGATAAAAAAAGTACGGAAAAAATGAATTCTAACATTTTAAAAATAACTTTAAATTTTACCTATAAGGTATAAATCCTTATAAAATTAAAGTATAATGTACCTTAAAATATATCCACTTTTAGAAATATTTCTGTATTCCTAGTAACCAACTATGTAATTTGAATTCCAAAATACGCTTATAACCAGAGCAGGTCATGATAAAACTTGAGGTCAAATTATTCTACCGCATAATTCTTCCAGAACAGTGAACTGTTCATTTCCAACTCAAACACTTTACATTAGTTTCGTGCGCTGTTGTACGTTGAATTTATTTATTTACAAAATTTATTTTCACAGTAATCGTAATTTATTTGTTTATATTTAAATTTACAGTTTTTATTCGTGTGGGAGTAGTAAAAATGCACAGTGTACAATTATTAGAATGTTAAAGTAAGCCCAAAGCCATTATATATTATAGTAATAATCCCTGCTATACATAAAACCCCGAAACCCTTTTCTCAATTGCAGAACTGAAATCATTCCCTAATGTTTGCCTAATGTTTGCGGATGATGTCAAGGTCTTCCGTGCTGTTAGGGACCCCTTCTGACACTGAGAGACTGCAGATGAACCTATGCTTAATTGAGAACTGGTGCATCACTAACGCTATGAGCATAAATGCCGCCAAATGTGCATTGGTTTCTTTCACTCGCTCTGCCCAACCTCTTGTGGTATCTGACTACGTGCTCAATGGAACTGTACTACCTCGCAGTACAATCATCCGTGATCTGGGTGTCGTCTTCTCTGCAGATCTTAGCCCTGATAAGCATATTGACTTCATCTGCGGCAAAGCCCTACGAATGCTCAACTTCATACTAAGAGCTTCAAGGAGTGGTTTTGGCATTGTGTCGTTGAATATCCTATATAAGTCCTTGGTAAGGAGTATACTTGAATACTGTTCTGTTGTCTGGTCTCCTTATCAGCACAATCACATTGAACGTCTAGACAGGATCCAGCGACGCTTCGTCCGAGCTGTCGGTGTTGGGATGGGTCACAACTATTTTGATGTACCCATTGATCTAGTTGAGGCCTCTCTTGGACTTCTCCCTCTGTCTACTAGAAGGCAACAGGCTGATGCTCTTTTCCTATGGGGAGTTCTTCGTGGCACGGTCGATTGTCCTGACCTACTCTGTCGCATTAATCTGCGAGCTTCAAGACTGACCCGCTCATGTAACCTGTTTTTTGGTCGGTCGCACCCCCACCAACTACATCATGCACGGCCCCTCTTCCACGTTTGCATCGACTGGGCAACCAGCTGTGTCGCCAGTTCGACTTCTTTGATGACAGCCAATCTGTGATCAGAGGAGTCTTCCAGAGTCGGGTTCCCCGGTGAATGTTTGTTTTCCGGAATGGAGTTCTCCTATATAAATAAAATAAATTATATCTCGAGCTTACTTATTGTTTTATGTTTATGTATGTTATCGTTGTTTCTTGTCATTGTTATGTTAGCTATTGCTATCATTGTTAAACTGTATTGTTATTATTTATACTGTTTTCCTCGTATTACCTCTATTTATTGAATTGTTGATTTAGTTTATTAAGTTTGCTTATTGAATTACCTTATTGTTGGTTGACAAAAAAAATATATATATATATGATTGCTTGGTTATTGAATTTTTATTTTAGTTTATTAAGTTTGTTTATTGATTTAGCTTGTTGTTGGTTGACGTGCTTGCAATATTTTTTTGTTTTGTTCTTTATTGATACATTTGTATTTTTTTTTCTATCATTTGTATTGTCATCTTGATATCCTTATCTGTAAAATGGTGTATTACCGTTGATAAATAAATAAATAAATCATTAAAAAATGAATATGAAATGTATTCAACTACTAACCATCCTACCAAAAGTATTGCGATGCGAGTTATTTCGAAGCATTCCTGTTGCAGTGTACTTTTTAGTTCTTAGTAAGTACCTTTTGATAAATAAGCTGGTATGAAAAACGCAGTGACAAGTATGGTTTGAGATTAGTTCTCAGTTATAATTAAAGTCCTAATTATAAATCATTCACAATACTTGTGAGTCTAGTACACGGTCTAGTAAGGATTAATTGGAATGAGATGATCGTATAATACTGTGGCTGCAAGAATACATTTACCAAATAACAAACAAAGTCTTGTTGATAAAATATAGATACACAAGGGAAGAATACTATCATTATTTTCAGACCATCCCAGTTGGATTCTAATTCCCTGTGTCACTACTTCCTGGAGTACAATTACAATTCTCATTAGTGTCCTACAATAATGCGAATGGAGTTCCCTTTGTTCCATTTTTTGTTACCAAGACCTCGCTTTGGAGTTTTTCACTCTGGCAGACTAACATCATATAGGCTATAACATAACATAACTTCAAAAAGTGAAACTACACACCAACTGATAATTATTTAGACAAGATGTTTGAGGGGTCTTAATTTAAGGTTTTCTACCTACCTGTATATCTTCTGAACCATTGTATTTACCGAAGTGACTACTTCTTTTGGTAGGCTAGTGATGCATGCTACGGAGGAAAAAACTTTGGTTTCGAGTCACGGAACGTCACGCATCACCCATGTTCGCTCTGTAGCCGCTAGTAGCGGGACTATCGCGGCTATTTTGATGTCAGTACCTTTCTCCGTTCAGTGATTATCCAGGCGTGCTAGTGAGAGGTTATTGTCGCTTCTTGTTGAAGTGAGTACTTCTTTTAGAGGGCTATGGATGTACGTTTTGCTGGAGAAAAATGTTCGTTTCGCGTCAAGGAACGTCACACATGTTTTTATGTTTTCCACATGCTTTCAAGTAGGATAACAGCTTTACTGAAACGAAATGAAACCGTTATATAAATATCTGATCTGAACTAACTAAAGTTTAGGTTAATTAAAAATCTGTTAGGAGAGATTAAAAAGAAAATATAAACCACAATAACATACAAAAAACGTCATACATTATACGTCATACGGAAAAAAACTAAATACTTATCCGATCAAGTAGTGTTTTACAATGATTTTTCTAACTGTTCGATCAGTTTATCCATATTATCATAAACGTAAATGTTGTCCAAAATATCGCGTCGTCTGGATCTATCCCTGCTTCTGCAAACTTTTATTGGTTATGGAATTTTTTCAGCTTAAGTTACTTAAGCTCCAATTTAAATCTGTAAAATTAGAAAAAGTCAATTTATATTCTGCTATTACTAAATATATTGACTTTAAGACATTAAAACACTTTCAACGCCAAACAATCATTCCAAAGAGACTAAAATACATGGTGAAGTACTAATTTGAATAAAACTACTAATTTATTTATTAATCAATTAAACGTAAAATTGATTAAATTACTGCATAATTTAATAGCAGTTTTTAAAGCAACTGATACTAATAAAATTTCAGAACGGTAATATAATTCCTATTCCAGTTCAAATTTAGTTTTGTCCAGACGGGACTTAAAAAAGGATAAAAATAAATTTATTAGATCTTTTCTAGCTTTGTTAGCCTTAGTGTAATTCAATCTTGGAAGAAAACTTGTATTTCTGTTGATTATAACTTTACTCAGTTGCATAGTGCCTTACCTTACATTGACTTAAGAAATCAATTATGCAAAAGCAGATTTTAATAAATATTTTGCTGAAGCAAACGTCAAACGATTAATTGAATTTTTACTATATAAATTATCTTTAAAAACGTCAAACTATAAAATATAAGTATAACGAGATATGGAACAGCAATAGATGTCAGGTTTATAAGATATTTAGCAAGATTTAATTCCTGCATTTTTATTTCTCATTTCAATATCATAAACCCATAATTTAATTTTTAGAATGTCATGAAAATGAAAATGAATGAGTTATGTCGGACATAAAGGATTGTAGTGAGAATGATACTGGCAAAATTATAGGAACTAATAAACGCTAATAATGAAAATGTATAAATATTTATTACTTTTATATGTAAATATCAGGTATCATTGTAATATATAAAATATACAAAATATTACTAAATGTAAAAAGGTAATGATGGAAAATAAAACATGTTTATGTCCAATAATTTTGTGTCTATTATTATTATGCAATGTAAAAATACCGTATAGTAATTAGAAAACGTACTTTTTCACAGCCTGTTATGAGAAGTAGTCACTTTTGTCGGTCAGTCCCGCGACTGCCTTTCCATTTCTTTCCAGTATCTTTGAAGGTACTTCTTCCAGGTATGTTCCAGGGGGTATAATCTTTGAAGGTTATTCAAATCATATTTATATTCTTGATATTATATTATAACAAACAAAGTCTTGTTGATAAAATATAGATTCACAAGGGAAGAATACTATAATTATTTTCAGACCATCCCAGTTGGATTCTAACATTTTGTGAAAGGTTTTGTTTATATACATTTACACTGTGGCTGGCTAAGGGATTTTCTACATCGCTATGTACAATGTAAAATCGACGGCTAGATACTTAATACGTAAAGGATTCAGTGTTTTAAAACCGACATACTGTTTTTCACAGAAATTAAAATCAAATTGATAAGGTTTTTTAGTGCCACAGTTGATATTTCCTTTGATACTTGGTTGGCAATATTACTTTTAATTTTTTTACTTGTTGACATGATCTTACATGTTCCACAACGGAGTTTTTAGCAAGGTTTACAACCAAAGGACTGTGATTCCTTATTACCTTTTTTATAAGATCTGTACAGACCAACATCTATTTAATACCGGTAGGTTTTTTAAATCAAAATCTTGTAGATTTTTAAAATAGGTCTTTAGTTTCTTGAGTATTTTGAAATAGATTAAATGCTGTCCTCGTGATTGAGTTAATTTTGTGAAGGCCTGGATAAAATTTGGTTATGAATTTAGGATCGTTTGAGTAAAAGAATTATTGTTTTTGTTTCAAAAATACAAAATCCGTCATCGCATAAGCAAAAACGATTCTTACGATTACAATACGATTGCACAAACCGCACAACTCTTACCTCTCAACAGTGACATATTTGGCGCTCTCGGCTTGTGCAAGATTATCTTTAAAGTGGTCGTGCTCGTTTATTCTTTGACGAATTTATATTTTATATAAGCGAGTAGGATGGGGATAAAAGAATAACAAAGACTTTTTTCATGTATATGGACGCTTATAATCCGTAATACTTATGTATAATAACAACTTTAATACACCATTTTTGAAAGGAAGAAGAGAGATTCAAAGTTATCCTTTGCTCGTTTTAAATTTTGTGAACACAAGTGTAACACACTTCTGATAAAAAATGTCCAAACATTCCGATAAAAATAGTTGTTAATTTAATTACCTAATCCATACAACGTGAATAAACTCTTATAAATTTTAATAGTTTTATATAGAACTTAAGTTATAATTTTTACATGTTTTTTTAGTTGTCACAAGCACACCTCCTAAACTTTTCATTTCTCATCTCAAGTAACAAAATACCTGTCATGTATTTTGTTTAGGTTTTGTTGTCTTTGTAAATTAATGAATTTTGTAAGTGTCAGAGATATCAAAGTTTATCACGTGACAAAGATAAACAACCCTCCGAGTGCTAAGGGAGGGATATTAAGTACATCAATAATACATTGTCTGACAGTGACCGCACTGATTGAGAGTCAAATATTCATTCTCGTCTAACAGAACTGTCTGTGCTTCTCTACAGTACCGTCAGACAAAAGCTCTCAAAGACATTAAGTATTCATGAACCAGACAAGGATGAATACGTAATTACAGTTTAAACCATTTAATTTTAGATCGTGTTGCACTTTGGAGTCTATTTGCTCAAACCGCATTCATACAAAGTTTCTATTCAGTAGATTGCAATTACAAACGTAATTTATATGTTATTAAATTTGTTTAAATAACATTATCTGTATATATATAAATTAATTGATAAATAATGTTCATTGATAACACAAAACCAACCATTCCTATAACATGTCTGATATAAATTACTTAACTTACTTACTTAAGTACTAACTTAAGATAATCTTAAGTAACTTCTCTGTACATGTTAGTGTACCGTTGTTCGCAGGTGGATGTTGAAAGTGCACTTCTCTAAAACTCGTGTCGCTAATTCGGCCTTAAAATCAATAAAAACTTTGTTTCTATTTGTTGAGACGGAAAATTTCGTGTTTTACTACGCTTTTTATTGTCCGGTTTGCTTAAAATGTGAGGGTCTTAAGTGAAATTTAGGAATAAAGTTAATAATTGAATGGATTGTTTTGAGAAAACGAATAAAAGGTAAGAATTAAATTGAATACATTTTGATCACTATCTTTTAATGGTGCTGACTGAATTAAAGTGCATCTTTTACTATGCTCACTCTTGGAAACAACGCATACAAGCAGTGATGCAGTTGTGTTGACAGTACACTATTGATGCAAAGTCATGACTATTTAACACTTCAGAAGTTTGATTTATAACAAATTTATTAGCACAATAATTAAGTTAAAATAGAATTACATTCGGGCAGCCCAGTGGACGTGCAGGTAGAGTACACCATAACCACCCATGTTGAGAAATTGAGGTAAGGGACTGGTAGATAGGTATTTACTGAGGAAGAGTGGAATGAGCAAAATTGCTCAGTGTTTAAGCCCAAATGTTAGCGAGAACACTCATTTGGCCACTTTGAATCGAAGATTTTGGAGCAGAGCTTGCCTCCAACATGGCATCAGAACTGAGCCGGTGCCTTTTATCTCCTGTGCTGCATAATATGGGATTATTGCAGGAGCGCTCCAATCTTCACCCACAGTGGATGTAAAATTATTTGGCCTTGCTAATTATGTTTTGCTATTAATTTCATTTTATTTAAATTGCATTAAATATTGCATCTTTAATTCATTTGATTCTACTTCTAAAAGTAAAAAAAATACTAATTAGTTTTTAATTTAATGTTTATTCTTGTTTTATTATAGACCAGAAAAATGTTAAGAAAAATC